>NC_089257.1:66233765-66542129 GCF_963930625.1 Muntiacus reevesi
ACATTTTATTAAATGTTTACCTATAGCACTGTTCAGTATGTCTTTATCCCTATTCTCAAGGCCCTTATGGTCTAAAAAGGGAGATATTACAATATCAAGTGATAAATTCAGGTATGTGTCTTTTGAAAACATGGGGAAGGCGCAGTTAATTTGCCCTGGGGCTGGGAGAGGGTAGGAAACTCCATGAGACGGTGACTCAGGCTGAAGTTCAAAAAGTAAAAAGGAGTTTGCTTGGCAGGTAAAAGGGGGTGGGTGTAAAAGAGAGTTCTAGGAAGGGGGAGAGTGTAGGCAAGGCACTGAAGCAAGAAGGCCTGGGCCTCATTAGTTACCTCTGAATGCTGGGTGTCAAGGAGGCGGGAGACAGACCAGGGGAGATTACATGCTGAGCAGAGCTTCCCATCGGGAGAATGGGGGACCGTCTGTGTCAGCGGTCTGAGTCACTTCAAGTCAGCCTAGCAACCCCCAATCTCCTGCCATTCCACAAAGGAAGCACTCTGTTGCTCAGTAGGAAAGACCTGTGAACCAGAACACTTTACTGGCATCTGCCCCAGACCACGGCACCCAGGACAACTCCTAGCAAGACTCCCAAGCTTCTGTGATCAACTGATCTAATACTTGTGTGAGGGAGCGTGTCAGGGAGAAAATGGAACCAGGGCCATGTGAGTCCTCGTTTAGATCCCAAGCACCAAGAAATGTCCAGTGACTCACTAGAGCACCACATGTATTCTTTTATTTTCCTATAAAATAGCAGGAACTCTGGCTCCTTACAATAAGCAATATCAGGGGTGTTTTTTTTTTGCCCTGTGATCTACAAGCATGAACAGCATAGAATGATCAGGCAATACTTAGAACTTTAGACCGGTAGGACCCTCACTGCTCCCTGACTGGGCTCCAGGAACCCCAGTGCCACAGAACCTGGATTTGTAGGGACTCAAAGCACAAATTTTGCAAGTAGGTCACTAGGAGTGGCGATGAGAGGAACACAGCAACTTCTACTCCCGAGTTCCTGAACCTGTGCATCCCAGCTATTGAGGACACAGGAACTACATATCAGCTATTGTTCAGTACCCCGAAGAATAGCACTCCAAACCCATGCCTCCCAGACGGGGCTTTAGATGGTCTAGTAATGGTGCTGCATTGTTCTGGCTTGTTGCTTCAATGTAGTGTGGTATATAGCAGTGTCAGTTGATGCCATAGTCATGAGCCCATTCTCACACCTTCGTTGCTGTAAAATAGCTTCCTTGGTCTAAGACAATTGTTACAAGGGGTCCTGAGTCAGCAAATCTCCCTTTCTTCAACCTTCAGAGAACAGTGCTGACAAAGGCACCTTAGGTGATGAAGACAAACCTGTATCCAGAGTAGGTGTGAATTCTACATAAGACAAACCATTTCCCCTTCTAGGAGAGAAGCAATCCAATGTAAGCCCTTCTAGGGTAGAAGGGATCCCGTGTAATCCCCCTGCCACACGCGGTCAGTTCGTCTCCTGAATATATGGTACCACTCTGAGATTATAGTATTGGTTTCTGCTCCTGACATTCAGTGATAGCAAGAGATGGATCAGCCTTGGGAGAAGGAAGCCATGGAGTTGGGCCCATGTAGAGCCTCCATCCCTGTGGCACTGGAGAAGCCCCAGGATAGAAGCAAAAGATGTGCGGAGAAGGATGTCAGCATGAGGTAGTCAAAGGCTGCCCTGAGCTGCCCTGAGCTGCCCACTGCTGGAGCTGAAATCACAAGTGAGGTAGGGAGATATGACACAGAAGCATTGGATCTCATGGACTTCTCTCAATAAGGGAATTTAAAATATCTTACTTTTGAAACTTAGGGGAAAAATGGCCATATGAACTTGGTGCCAGCTGCTGGAAAAGCCTTTCAGAGAGGCGCTGGTGTGGATGCTGAGGTGAGCACAGGGGGCGATTGGTGGGGGGCTTCCGATCCTAGTTTGGGCGCTTATCAGTCATCAGAGATCCCATCTGGAAAAGCCTTGGGCAGAAGCTGTGGGAACCTGGCGAGACGCCAGTGTTGCTTGTTGCTCTGGGGTTTGCTAATGCTTCCCTGGCTTAGCAGTGAGACTGTCAGAGGTGGGTGGGATTGTTGGGACATCCTGGTCTCATCTCCATCATGCGCATAAAGAATTTGAGACCTGTAGTTTGACAGGGCAGCCCAAGGTCACTTAGGCAGTTAGTTATCGGCAAAGATGGACTAAAATACCATGGCTTAAGGTTAAAGTTGGGGGTCTTAAACAAACGTTTCTTGGTAGATCCCCTTGTATCATTTAATTAGAATATAAGCAGTTTTTCAGGCAAAGCCCGAGCCTATTCTTTTCTCTGCATAAAGAAGGGGTGTACAGGAATACATAACCAGACTTCACGTTAGTGGTCACTAGGCCCCCTTTGTCATCTCTCTGTCCCAGTGCCTAGTGGAATCTTCCATCTGGATTCTGACTTTGCTGTGCATCTATTCCTCCTATAAAAATTGCTTATGGTGATTTTTGGTTTTGCTTAAGATGATTTTTTTTGATTCTTAGCATGCTGCAAAGTTATAAAATTGTCTTTTCATCTATCTTCTGCCTTCTTTTTAAAATCTTTAACCTACCATTCATCTATCTAAGATAGATATTCAGCTGATATCTATCAGCTGATATTGAGCTATCTATTCAGCTATCCATCTGCCATCCATCCACTTACCTAACTATCTGTCATCTATTTCTATCACTTCTGTTAAACATTTGTGAAAGAGTGTGACTTTGGAGGGACCCTCAATTACCTGAAACAGTCAAATGTTCTCTAATGAGAATGTTCTGCTCAGAAATGTGTTCTGTTCTCTGGCTTTTGAAACAAGGTGTAAGAAAGGAGACTGTTCTTCAACCATCACTTGCCCTGCTAGGCTGAGCTACTCCCTTCATCCCTCTGGGATACTGCTTTCTCCCAGCCCCTTATCATGTGCTGCCTGGAACACGGCAGAGTCCCACACATTGTCACTCTGATTTGCCTAGTCCAAGCTGATGGAGCAAAAGCCAAGAGATTCTAGAGATAAAAGGACACCAGGATAGAAGAACAGGGATCATTTGGATAGTGAGGTTTTGTTTGTTTGTTTGTTTTTGTTTTTTAAACATGGAGCAAAAACCATAAGTGATATAGTAAAAATAGCCTGCAGTTCTCTGCTCCTTCTATAGACACATCTGATCTGATCTCAAGTTTGGGTACCCTGTATAGGCTCCCACTGCATCCTGCATTTCTCCTTTGTAATTAAAATGATTCTGATAATTATCTGTTCAAGGTTAGTGTGGATATAGCGTCACACAGTAGATGCTCAATACATGTTATGTTGACTGACTGCCTGATTGAATGAATGAATGAGCTCCATATTTCAAGGCCCAGATCTTAGCCCAAGACCTTCCCTCTTTTCCTCCCTTGTCATCTGCACTCTCTTAGAAATTGTGAAGATGCTATATTTGGGACGGCAGCTTCAGGAGGATGTAACTCAGCAGTGTTGGCAGGCTGTTATCTTCCCGGACCTTTCCTGCCCCACACTGCCGTGTCTCTGGGGCTCACTCTCACTCCTGCTCCTCCTCCCTTCCCCTTTTGTTGCCTTTTTCCCTACCTTTCTTCCTCCAGAGGCCCCAGACTCAAACTGCTGAGAAGTCTCTTCAAACAGGAGTGAAATTGCTTTAAATATTAGAGGATTAGGGGAAGACAAACAGACCTGGGGAAGGTCTGCGTTTGAAGGATTAGGATTAGATCTCCTCTGCTGTCCAAGCATTAGCAGAGGCCATGCTGCGTACCTGCAGCTCCGTTCTCTGGAGCCCAAGCAGCTCAGGGTGAGGCCTCCAGGGCATCCCATATCCTTGGGCTGATCTCTCTGCCGTGTTCTGTACTGGGATCTTTTAGATGAAGTCCCAGCTTTGCAGCCTCTGCTACTTCTCAGCCTTAGTCCTGCCCTGCAGACAACCACCACCAATTGAGTTAGCCTGAAATAAACTCTATTTTCCACCACTGCCTGTAAACTTAGCCAGCAGCGTGAGATGACCTTGCATGAACTGGCTACTCTGCTCTGAACTAGGTGCAGGTAATGAGGACAGAGAAGCCCTACGTCCAGGCAATAAAAAGTCAGACCCAATGTTAAGACAGGAGTGAGGGGTACGTGCATTCATGTCTGTTTATTTAAATAAACACTCAAGTGTATCATGACTTAACTTATGGCATGGCTGAAGCCCTCTACTGGTTATAACTGAGCATTCTTCAAAGTAGGTTTTATTTCTAATTAGAGCCTTAGAATCTTAGCGTTTGAATAGGCCATAGAGACAGACCTCCCCTGTAGCACCCCTGGGGAGTTCTAACCCACTCTCTTCATGGTTGTCCATGAAATGTTAGAAATGTTAGAGAAAATATTCTCTACTTTGAGAATGTGCTTCCTCATAGCAGCACATACATTAGCCTTGATTCTACTACTAGAGTTGTATCTATCTATCTATATATACACATACACATGTACTCATATATATGTCCATGTAGAATCTGAAGTATATGCAAAAGAATTCCTTAAACAAGACACAAAAAGAATTACTTATAATAAAAAGACTGATACTTTTGACGATATTAAAATTATGAATCTGTTCTTCCAAAGTCTCCATTAAGATGTAGAGTGCAAGTCACATACTAGGGTGAATGGATGCATAAACATCTGACAGAGGACTCTACTTCATAACATACCAGGATTTCCTCCAAACAGTAAGAAGCAAAAAGGACAATTGGTTGAAGAAAATAGGCAGAATAGAATGGTATTACCAATGGCCAATAAATGCAGGGAAAGGTGCTAAACTTCACTAATAACCAGGTGTATGCAAATTAAAGCCACATGGGACTGTCTCTATATACTCACCATAGGGCAGGAAATATGAAGGTAGACAGTAGCAAGTGTGCAAAAAAGATGTGCAAAGTGCACAGAAGTACAAAGTTTATCATTGCTCATGGGATGGAAAGGAACAGCCAGTTTGAAAAGCAGTGTTTGCTGTCATCTGATGGAGTTAAAGTGATGCAAATTCTATGACCAAGAAATCCCCCTCCTCGGTGTATACCTCCGGATGCACACAGGTACAAGGAAACACAAGAGAGGCTGTTCATAGCAGCCCTGTCAACTTGGCATTTCCCCAGATTGGAAACAGGCCAAATAGTCACTAACATTAGGTCGCATTAATATTATGATATGTTAATACAAGGGGATGCCATACACTACAAAGTGAACCAATCACAATAGCAAGCAACAATATGGATGAACCTTAAAACACACACACACAGTGTTAAGCAAAGGAAGTTGGTACCCTGTACATCTCCATTTACCTGAAGTTCAAAAAATAGGCAAAAATATGTTATATTGTTTGTGCTACATATTTAGATGATGAGCCATAAACAAAAGTTTTTAAAAATGAATTGCTGTAGAAGACAAATGTAAGGATTGTAGGGACCTCTGAGAGCAGGAAGCAGGGAATGATTGGGAAGACGCCAGCAGTGGAGGAAGGGGGCTGGCATGGTATAGATCTCAACCAGCGTGTGGGTACAAGTTTAAAAAGATGAGCTATGTATTTATTTCTCATAGTTTTCTGCATGTGTACATGTCATACTTTAGAAGAATAGCTTTAAAAAGATAATTCTAATCTTGACAGTTATCATGTTCCACTTAAACTTTCTCTTTTCCAAGCCAAACATAAAATTCCTTCAATAAATGTGATTTCCGAAGCTTTTATTACCCTAAAAACCCTTTTCTTCCTCCCTTCCTTCCTTTCTTTTTTCTTCCTCCATCCCTCCTTCCCTCCCTCCCTTCCTCCTTCCTCCCTCCCTCCCTTTCTATCTATCTATCTCCCTACTATCCACATATCTAAACAATGACTGCCACTTTTATTAGGGGCGATAGAAAATCAAGGACAGCAGAGGTGGGGAAAACCCAAAATAAAGGTAAGTACAAGTCTAATTTGCACTTTGGAGGTTCAAATGAGGACAGATGCCATCGGTAAAATAAATAAACCATTACATAATAAACAAATCATTAAATACACAAACCGTGGGTATGAGAACAGAAGTGTCTACACATTCATAATTTCCTAATTCCTTATCCTTGATGATAATTAGTCCATTGACAGACGTTAGTTGGTGTAAGCTGCGAACAGGTGCCAACATAGGCAACACCAACTGCGGAGAGAGGCTGCTGACAGAGGCTGCCCAGGGCTGGAGGAGGAGTGCCATCTCATTGTCTCCGCAGATGCGGCCACTGTCTTCCTGGGAGGCTTCTGCTCTGCAGCCTCGGGGGATGAGATGGAGCCCTGACCTCTTCTTGCTGAGGGGTCTGGCTGGACTGGGGGCAGATGTCCATCTCAGTGCAAGAGGCACCTCCAGAGACTTCCCAGCCAGGCCTTATTGAGGGGTGACCAATCACATCTTATCCTCCCTTCCACCTGATGCCCCAGGGAAGGGATAAAGCTTGGGGACAGTGAGGTCTTGCTTGGTCACTTGCAAATGTTAATTAGCACGGTCTCCCTGGCAGCCCTAAGTTCTTTGGATTGCCTGGCAGTGAGAGGAATACAAAGCGCACAGATGAGGCTCTGCAGCTGACAGCCCCTGGGAGCAGAGCTGAAATGCAATTCCCCCATCACCCACCATCTCTCAGGCACTGGAGACAGAGACACCTGTGTCTAGTCAATCAAAACATCTGTCTACCTAAAGCTCCACTCCAGGTCTTTATTTACCATTATTATGACATCAGAATTTCCTGCGTTCACGATGCAGGTAGCCCTCCTGGGGCCAGGGTGTACCACTGAGTGTGCCTGCCATCTGATCAAGGAAAATGTCTTGCTCTCCTGGGGGCAAGGGCAGGGGACGCTAAACCCCTCGACTTTGGCTGAGGACCCTCAGAGTTTCTGTCTTTGGAATCACACTGACCCAAGTGTAAATGGTTCTAGACAGGTCGGGAAATGTAATTCTGTTTTGCAATGAAACATACAGAGCTTGTTGATACATATTTTCAGTTGAGAAGATGCATCTCAAATGGGAAAAGTAAGGTGTCTCCTGGGATGACAGCATCCTCTTAAAAGAGTTTAAAAGGCAGCGTAATCAGTACAGGCATGGAGATTCACATGGAGGCTTCCTTTCTCCACACTGTGCCCCACCCCACCCTGTCCTTCCTCCCCGTTTCTCTGCCCTCCCCCACAAAAGTGTCCTTGGAGACGCAGACGCCAACATGGAAGGTCTTGGGAGCTAGGCAGGTTGTTTTGGGGAGTGGGGTGGGGTGGAGAAGGTGTCCACCTGTAGCACTGGGGGGTGAGAGTCTGTGCTGCCTGGTGAGTCTGAGTCCAGTGAGCCACAAACTCAGAGTCACCGTTAGAGAATGTTATTCGTTTGTCCAACCAATAGAGTGAGTACTTACAAGGGCTCAGGAGCTTCATCTGAGTTCCTCAGAATTCATTCATTTCTTTGCCCTCTGATAATCTCCAGGTTTCCTTCTCATGAAACTGTGGGATTTCTAGCTTGGGAAAGGGCCAGATAAACTCACCTTCCTTTCTTGCCTAAGAGTCAGCAGAGGAAGCTGCTTTGCTTTGGGTGACTCACTTGTCACCCAAATAAAGACTTGAACCTAGATCTCCTGACTCCAGATTTGGTATTTTTTTCCCCATCACACCCAGGTTGAGTGGACATCTTTGTGAGTCCTTGCGAATGTGCAAATACAGAATCTCCAGCATTTGGCAGAAATGGACAGACAAACAGGTAAAATGACTTGCTTGAGGTCACACTACAGGGTAGGGCAGAGGGAGATTAGATACTTAACCTATGGGATCCCAGGCCAATTTCATTTCCATTCAGCCTGTGGTTTTTCTGAGCTGGAATTTTCCTTTTGTTCCCTTTTTGCATTGTCTCCTTTCTGGATCCTGCCTTAACCTTCTCTCCTCAGACAGAAGGTTCCAAGTCACATGATGGAAATAACTACCCATCCAAAAGAAGGACACACTCATCTCCCGATCCACCCACCCAGGGCTGCTGGCATCACGGCCAGGACAAACGTCTGCTTCGGAGATGGGATCTGGAGATGAGGAATAATAATGAATTGAGGGTTGAACAGGACTGAGCATTGCACACACCTCCCCATCTGCTCTGGTACAGGCAAGGATTTGCCTGAGATGAGGTCTCTGTTTCTGCTCTGACGACAGATGCCCGAGCCATAAATAACTGTGTTTTTCCCTTGAACTTTCGCTGCCACCTCCCGATGTCTTGTGTCACATTGCATTCTGGGGAGAGGTGCAGTGGAGCATGCCAGCCCTCCCCATCCTTACTCTGTCCCTCTTCTCCGAGCGCAGCCACCTTGGTGGGTCCTGCAGTGGGCGCTGCAGATTGAAAGGCTGCAGGCACTGGGGTGTGGGGAGGACAATTCCATGGAAGCCAGCAATTAGAGACCCTGGAGTCTAGCCCCCCATCCCCACACTCAGCTTGACCTGACTTCGCTCGGGGAGACTGAAAGTTGTTGTTTTGTTTTCATGGGCAGGGGTCATCAGTGTGAGCTCCTGGTAAAGCCAGATCTCTGACTCTGCATTTGGCAGAAACAAAGCAGGTAGAAGAGAGATTTGCAGGCAGCAGGGCCGGCCCCAGGGCAACGGATGCCCTATTGTGGCACCGAGCTTCCTGTCCCCAAGGAATGATACTAATATGTAAGGAAGTGTCTCCTCCAGCCCTGCGGGGGTGTTACTAAATGACTGTTTTCCATCCTTAGTGGTGCGGCAAGTATCTTCCCCACCCCCCACCTCCCTTCCCTGGCTCTCTTTCTCTAACTGCATGTAGTTCATTTAGAAATCCAGGAAAGTTACCCTTGGTACAGATCAGAATGGAACATTTTATAATCAACAAAACCTGAAGCTTAGCTCTTTCAGCTTGTCTTAGTGACGGATGAAAAATTGATAGCAGAAGAGCAAGTTCAGATGTTGGCAAAGGTTCAAAATTAGGGCCCATTCCATTTTCTGCTGCTCCAGTTCCATGCTGTCTGTTTTCTAGCCCTGGCTCTTTTCTCTTTCCTCTCCCTCAACCTCCTTTTCTCTCAATATCATCTCAATCTCATGACATCTCTCTCAGTTTCTCTCCCAGTCTTCCAATCATTACTGCTGCATTCCCTTCCTTATCAACCTCTCTGCCATCTCTCTCGTCTCAGTTCTGCTCGTTTCTGTCTTGGCTTGGTTCTCTCTCCCTCTCTCTCTCTCTCTCTCTCGACACTTGCCTTTGTTTCTCTCTCTCTGTTCTCTTTTACTGCATCCTCATTTCCTCCCTCTTCTGGAGTTTCTTCTTTTTTTTAAATCCATTTTTAACTGTACAGTTCAGGGCCACTAAGTACATTCACATTATTGTGCAACTCTCACCATCATCCATCACCCAAATTTTTCACCTTCCTAAAGGGAAACTCTGTCCCTATTAAACATTAACTCACCATCCCCCTTTCCCACCCGTCCACGTCCCTTCCCTTGGCATCTACTGCTGTACTTTCTGACTCTATGAATTTGACTGTTCTAGGTACCTTATATACGTGGAATCAAATCAGTATTTGTCTGTACCTACTGTATACTGGGGAGAAGGAAATGGCAACCCACTCCCATATTCTTGCCTGGAGAATCCCATGGACAGAGGAGCCTGGTGGGCTATAGTCCATGGGGTCGCAAGGAGTCAGACACGACTGAGCGACTTCACTTCACTTCACTGTATACTGGGGGACTTCCCTGATGGCTCAGAAAGTGAAGAATCTGCCTGCAATGCAGGAGACCCAGGTTCAATCCCTGGGTCAGGAAGATCCCCTGGAGAAGGAAATGGTAACCCACTCCAGTATTCTTGCCTGGAGCATCCCACGGACAGAGGAGCCTGGCGGGCTACAGTCCATGGGGTCACAAAGAGTCAGACATGCCTGAAGGAATAACACTTTCACTTTCACTGTAGATTGGAATACATTTTTAAGGCTAACTTAATAAATGTCCTATAAACAGATTGTACCTTCTTGCCCCACTCCCCCGTGTCTGATACAGTAGACCCTCACAGGCCATCGACTTCATACATAGTCAGTCCCAATCTCCCAGCCATCTCTCCGGGGGCTTCTTACAGGAGAAGTGCATGACACCTCCAAGCCCAAGTCACGCCATGTCAGCACCTGGCCACCCATCACCCCAGGTGACGAGGGAGTTCCAGGCAGAGGACACGAGGGATCGCTCTTCCAGCCGCTTGGCCGGGGTGATTCCCTGGCGATGGTCTCAACAGAGGATCGGCACGTGTCCCTGGGCAGACCAGACTGAGCCGTCCTCCTCTCGCTCAGCCCAGCCATGGATTGTGCACCTTTTCAAGGGCTCACACTCCTTGCCCTCTCCTCTTCTCTCTGGCCCTTGGTCTCTGGCCCCCTCTCTGGACCTTGATCTTGCTCTGTCTCCTCATGGGTCCTCACCTTCTCCCCAATGCCTTTTCCTCTCCTTCTCTTCATTCTGCCTCATGGCACAGGTCCCTCCCTTCGTTCCCTTCCTTTTGTTCATCTTCCCCCTTGTTTTTTCCTCCTGTGGTCCATATCTTCCCCTTATCCACTCCCATAGCCCAGATTTCTCTCTCCTCCAGAGGAACCCCTGCCTTCTTCCTGCTGAGTGACTGTGCTTTCCTAATGTGGGCACTTGAGCGCCCCTCTGGGTCTTTCTATGGCATCGAGTCTCTGCTTGGGTGTGGCATCTCCATTCTCTTGGGCAGACTGGCTGTGGCTCTCCACCATCTCTGATGTCCTGAGCAGAAAGAGTAGAACACAGCAGACCCTTTAACAATAAGACGCCAGAAACAATCATCTGGAGGACAGCAATGAGCAATGCTCTCATGGAAGAGGTGCGGGTTAACTAGAGTCAAGAAGAGGAGACTAAGGTGAGATGGAGTGGAGTCTGTAAGTAGTGGGGGGGATGGTATACAAAATGAGGCAGCACAGGTGTTTCTCATCTCTGTTATGTACAGAAAAATGAAGAATGAAGGATTAGCTGAGGCTCCAAGTAGCAGATTCACAGGCCATTGAAGAACAACAGCCTGGGAAGCTGCAGGGCTGCTCTGAGATTGTTTGGGAGAAGGGTCAGTATATCCTGATGAAGTGGTTTGGTGCTTTTGGACCCCTGGGCAGAGGATGGAAAAGGCGACCTCCAGTTCCCTTTGTATTTTTAGCTCAGGCTCCTTGCTTGCTCCTCCACCAAGACAGCATTCAGACTCTGAGTGTGTGACTGCAGATGCTTCATTAGCCCCTGTAAATAGCGATGCTGCCTTGCTACGTGAGCCATCCCAGGCATGATTCATCACCCCAGTGCACTGAGTCAACACAGCCCACTCCTACTTGATGCCATTCCCTCCAGAGATGCCCCCCTCTCCCTCCCTCCCTCCTACCTCAGAGTACCAGTTCCAGCCTCATTCCCAAATTCTTTCCCTGAGACCTGGCCGGATGACTTGGAAGTCTTCAGGCACTTAGAGGTTTCAGGCCTACGTCCCACTTCCTCAAGTCAGTTAAGCAGTCCAATTCCACCTCCTTGGACAGTTCCTACCTCCCTTCTCTGTGCCGCTTCAGCATTATCTGGGCAGAAATGAGCAAGTTACAGAACAAGGCAGTGCAGCTGGCCAGCCAAGACCATTCTGTGCTCCCAAGCTTTGAGACAGAGTCGTCAAGGTCTGAAGACCGCCAAAGGGCATCTCATTGAGTGAGACATGCATTTTTAATAAACCATATTTGACTTCCATGATAGGCAAGTTATTAAGTCGTTTGACAGCCAATGGCATGAGGAAATGAAAGAATACCTTAAAAGTAGACATTTCTTGGCAGATAAGGAAGAAATTCAGTGAGCTGGAGGCAATAGAAAAAGAAATGCAAATAAAGATATGATGCTTTTACCTATCTGCATATAGTGGAGAAGCCATTAATATAACAGTGAATAGTGGGATTTTTATCACTACTTGACTTGAATGTCTTGAAAAACTGGCTCAGCCTTGAAAGGATCAGTCTCTGTAGCTCTGGACCAAGCCCTAGTCCTTTGTCTCTGTGCCAAGAAGATGAATTTGTTTTCTGATGTGTTTTCCAGCTGCCTCCCCCTTTCCACATCCTTCTGAAATGAGCTTTGCGTTGGTTTTCCATCACCTCCTGATTTAGAATTATTAAGGATAATGATAAAGAGCAAATGGTTCTTTTTCACCCAGAGGCACTCTACTGAATTGATGGATGCAAATCCACCCAGGTGACCTCCCTGTCCATTGCTCCAGGTGATGGAGCAGACACTCCTCATTCTTGGGGACCCCCCTGAGGCCCACCTTCCCTGTGAGTCTTTCCTGGCCACTCTGGCTGTCCAGTGGGCTTCCGGTTTCTCTAAACCCTTTCGTACTCACAGCCCATTTGACCCATGTGTTGGGTTTCATCTTTCAGGGCCCAGGACTGATAGTTTCCTTTCCAAGTGCCTATGGCTTGTGATTCTTTTGTAAGCTCTTCTAGATTTCTGATTTTCTTTTTTTCAACCTCTGTCCTCAAGACATGGGGTAGAACTTGTGATGACCACACTTCTTTCCCTAATCTGAGAAGGAGAGGCCACCCACCTTGGGGCATTTAGAAAGAGAGATTAGTGAGAACAGAATATAGCCCTTATTAACAGGATTTTTAATTCCAGTCAATGCTGGCATGACTGTGAGATGCCAAGAACTTATGCCCAGAAGTGAATCCTTGATATTGTTTCAAGTCCTCCAAACTCAGGGACTTCTTCCTTATGTTGTTTTGCAATCACTTTCCCATGATCTGTGAAGAAACCAATTGCCTTAAAACTTCTTCCTTATCCATGATTCTCTGAGGCTCATGGATTTCCTCTTGTCTGTTACTTACAGTGATCCCCAAACTCTGAGGCTTTCCATGGAGAACTGTGGAGATGTGCCCCATCTTTGATAAAATTCCCTGCATCCTCAATCTCATGCCTGAGCAGCTCCATCACCTTCTTGCTCTAACTGAAACTAGCTCTTCCCTGAGGGTTTTATCTCTCCCTGAAATCCATTCAATGACGCTCTTTTTGCTCCTATTCTTCCCTACCCTCTTGGGGCTAGGGTGTGTGCTCTCCATGGTACTCAGTACTCCATCCAAATTAAGTCTTCCTCCTCTCTAAAATCTCCCAGCTTTTTGAAGTCATCAGCCCATACCTCCTTGACCTTCTCAGTATTACCTCTTGAATGCCTGATAGAAACTTTCCTAATCAAACTTGGCATTCACCAGCCCCAGTCCAAAATCTCCCCTTGGTCTTCAGATCTCATAAGTAACTCTTCCATTCCCTCAGTTGCTTTTGGTTAAAACTCTTGTCATCATCTTTGATTTTTGTGTTTCTCACATTCTTTGCATTCAATCCTTTAAATACGTCTTCTTGACCTGTCCACCAAAACATGTTCTGTGACCACTTGTCACCACCTTCCACACCATCTCTCAAGCCTAAGTCACCACCATCTCTTGCTCAGTCTCTACATCAGCCTCCTAACCTGTCTCCTCTCCTGACTCTCTTCTGTGTATTCTGAACAAAGCAGTCGACATGACCCTATGAAGATATTCATTATGCCATGTTCCTCCACTGGTCAAAGCTCTCCAAAACCATCTCCCCTCAGCTAGCATAAAATCCTAAGTCTTTATGCAGCCTGAAAGATCTAAATGACCTCGTCCCAGTGACTTGCTAATGACCACTGTTTTCCTAGTTCACGCCACTCCAGCCACACTCTCTCCTTTTCTGTTCATCAAGTATCCTGAGAATAGTTCTGTTTTCCATCTCTCTGGCTTGGAATATCTTTCATTCTCTAATATCAGTTTCTGAAGGAGATGTCCCTGACCTTACAACCCCCTGCCCAGCATTTTGAATAGCCTCCTACTATACTGTTTTTCTTCCTAAGAACTTATGACTGCCTGACATTATATTAATATCTTTATTTGGTTAATTATGTACTGTCTGAGTCTCCCACTGAACTGTAAAGTCCATAAGGACAGGGCTTATTTTTTAACTGTTGTCTTCCTAGTGCCCAGACTAGGTGGATGATTATGTGTGTGCATGTGTGTTAGTTGCTCAATCGTGTCCGACTCTTTGTGACCCCATGGACTGTAGCCCATCAGGCTCCTCAGTCCATGGAATTCTCCAGGCAAGAATATTGGAGTAGGTAGCCATTCCCTTCTCCAGGGCATCTTCCTGACCTAGGGATTGAACCAGGGTCTCGCCTCTATTGCAGTTATATTCTTTACCATCTGAGCCACCAGGGAATGGTTGGTATTCAATAAATGTTTGTTGAGTGATCAAAAGAATGATGGGAAGCACAAGTCACAGGGGATGCTGGAGAGATTTTCTGCACAGTTCCTGATGGTAACACCACAGAGATGAAGGGGAAAAAAATCATCTATTTGGGGGCCCCCAGAGAGGGATCAATTCAAACAACTTCCCTCCAAGCATAAAAAAGAGATATGATAATGTGGAACCCTAAGAAAGATAAGAGTGAAACTCCCCCTGCCACTCAGAGAGCCACACTTACTCAGGAAGAGTACAAACCTAGCTCTTTCCCTCTAGAAATCTCAGTTACTGTCCAGGTCATTTGCAGGAGTGGTTTAAACCCTTGAGAGAAGGCAAAGCACTGCATTTTTATCCCAAATAGAACTTGCCCAGCAGGAGAACAGTGAACACATGCATATGGTAAAGCAAAGGGGATATAGTAGGTCCACAGACCCTTCCCCATGTTACAAACTCTTATTAATTACTAAAATTCTTTAGGAAATAACTTAAGTACCATTTCCTTTTCCTAGGTGTCTCAAGCAGAATTACATGTCCTTTGTACATACCATTGGAATAGTACTTTTCCCAACGGGTGATTGGTTGTTGTAAACACATCCACTTGCCCTGCTGGATTGTGTAGGTAATGCCATGTCTTATTCGTCTTTGCACACCAAACATGCGTGCTACATGCTAAGTTGTTTCAGTAATGTCTGACTGTTTGAGATGCTATGGACTGTAGCCCGCTAGCTCCTCTGTCCACAGGATTCTCCAGGCAGGAATACTGGAGTGGGTTGCCATGCCCTCCTCCAGGGGATCTTCCTGATCCAAGGGGGTTGAGACAGGGTCTCCTGCAACTTCTGCTTGTAGGTTGATTCTTTACCACAGAGTCACTGGGGAAGCCCATTGAACATGATGGTATTTAATAAAGGTTGGCTAAATTAGGGGCCAGCTCTGTAGAACTCATGGAATTAAAATAAGGGGCTCTTACCAATGTTTTTCTCTGAGTAGGACTTAAAAGTCTGGGGTATAATGCAGAATTGCTTCTTTGTTACTTACCTAAAGCCTGCATCTGTTGCTGTCTGTCTATGTAAAGCCCATTTCCACCCACAACCCTTATTTCTGGCTCAACAGATCTTCCTCTGCAAAGAAGATCCCGTCCCCTTGACATGCGTCTTCACCACTTCACCTTCTGCATGCTGTCCTGTAAACTGGCTCTCAGTTTGTTTACCTCTGTCCAAGCTACTCAGCCAACATCCAGAACCCTCTATGATCTACTCCAGATGGCTGGCTGAGGGAGCTGGGAAAAATGGGGTTGATATACTAATTCTTCCCTCACTCACACGTGGTCATCACTAAGCTCTGCAAACAAACCTACTTTACAAGGTGCATTGATCAAAGGAGGACAGTAAGGCAGAGTTGCCCATTTCCTCTAATCTCTTATTCTTGGTCTCAAGACAAGATACTCTATCTGGGTATCCTTTCCTGGCATGGATGTGGCTGCAACAAAAATGACTGTCAGGGGAGAAGTGGAGAAGAGATGGTGGCTCATGGGCTTCCTATGAACAGGTGGGAAGGGTTTTGGAGCAGCTCCAGGCTGTGACCAGTTTCTGTCTTCTCAGGTTTTCCATTTCTTCCTGCTTCAACTTGAGACTTTATTCTCAGAGCGCATTTCCCCTAAGACTACTAGCTCAAAATTCGAGTTTACTTCTCAGTGACTTGTTCATGCACACTTTAGTCTCAGGGGCCTAATTGGTGAAGGAAAATCAGTTTTAATAATACAAGAAGCTAAATAATTTCTGGTCTGAGGACTATAGTTATCAAAGTGCTTATTCTAATTAAAAAATGACTATTGTCTTCCTCTCTTTATCTCACGAACAAGAAGACCATGCTTCTTCCCAGAGACACATCTTTGCAAGTGCAGTCCACCCCACCCAGCTGTTCTTCCTTCTTTCTCTCTCCCATTATGTAGCCTCCTCAGCTGGACTGACCTGTGACTGCAGACACCACGTCACCCATCTCTCCACTTATAGGAACTGGTGGTGTATATTTGTAGCGTTGATGATTGTGGATCAAATTAGATTCCTCCTCATCTCCTGGGTAAATGCATAAAAGAAGTGGGTTAGCCAAAATGTTCATTTGGGTTTTTTCATAGCATGTTATGGAAAAACTCTAACAAAGGCTTTTGCCAACCCAATACAAAACCATCTTCTCCACTGACATAAAATCATGCATATTGCTTCTTTCTCCCACCCATTTTCTTTAGTTAAAGACCACTGAGTACAACTATAGCTCCATCTTTTTCAGATTTCGCATAACACAGCACTGTAGTGTTGGAGAAGACTCTTAAGAGTCTCTTGAACTGCAAGGAGATCAAACCAGTCAATTCTAAAGGAAATCAATCCTGAATATTCATTAGAAAGATTGATGCTGAAGCTGAAGGTTCAATACTTTGGCCACCTGATACGAAGAGCCAACTCATTAGAAAAGATCCTGATGCTGGGAAAGATTGAAGGCCGGAAGAGAAGGGGGTAACAGAGAAGGAGATAGTTGGAGGGAATCACCAATTCAATGGACATGAGTTTGAGCAGGCTCCAGGAGAAGGTGAAAGACAAGAAAGCCTGGTGTGCTGCAGCCCATGGGGTCACAAAGGGTCAGACACAACTGAGCAACTGAACAACAACAAAAAGCCCAGCTCATCCACAGCTTTAGTAGAATATCTCCCTCATAATACTCTTTGCAATCAGTAAGAAGAATAATAAGAGTTTGCTATGTGTAGGCATTGTTCCAAGGACCCTACAGACCTTATCTCATTTAATCTTCACTATAACCATAAAGACATTACCACTATCCCCACTTTATAGAGGAGAAGGCTGAGACAGGGAATTTAGATGCCTTCGCCTACTCATGAAACCATAACATTTCCAGGGCAGAGACCAGACAACTTTGCATCCTCCCTGGTACATAGGAACACTCAACAAAGTATGATGAGGAGATTTTAAAAGGAATTATCAAACCAATCAATGCTTGACCACAGTAGGAACAGGCAGCAGGGTCTAAAGAAAATTAATTTAGGTTCAACCTTCTGAGTCCTGGGAAAAGAGGAGGGATGGGGGTGGTAGGCAGGGTGTATGTATGTGTGTAATTGAAAAGTCTGTTCCTCAGTTTCCTTATCTGTAAAATAGGGATAAAAGCACTCACCCTGTTTGTTTCATAGAGTAATAATGAGAATCTGATGTAGTAGTGTGTACATGGGAAAGACTGTATAAACATGAAGTGCTATACAAACCATAGCTGGTATGAATTAGTTGAACTTAGAGCAGTGATATTGTACCTGAGGCTCAAAATTGTCTTTATATACGACAAACGTTAAGTTTTATGAACCTTGCCACCTACTCTTCCAAGACACTTGGATGAAGGGCCCTGTGATGCTGGGCCACGGCCTGTGCTGCTGGGTCAGCTACTGACCAGCTGTGGGCAGAAGTGTGTGTGGGGTGCATGGGCGTCCTGCGGGTGTGTCTTGAGTGGGTGAGCAGAGTTACAAAGGAGATTATTGGTACCCTTTGTCAGTAGATTCAAAACTTCACTATTATGTTGCCTCCCCTTCTCTCTACAACTCCTGTCCAGTTACTTCTGGTAGAAAAGTAAGTAGAATAATGCTTTCCTCATCTCCACAGTAGTTTGTGTCTCACTACTGATGAAGAGGGGGCTTCCCTGGTGGCTCAGATGGTGAGGAATCTGCCTGCAACACGGAAGACCCAGGTTCGATCCTTGGGTTAGGAAGATCCCCTGGAGAAGGAATTGATAACCCTTGCCTGGGCAATCCCATGGATAGAGGAGCCTGAGAGGCTACAGTCTATGGGGTCACAAAGAGTCAGACATGACTGAGCAATTTAACACGCACATTGGAGAAGAGCAGGTGATTCTTTCCGAGGCTGATCTAAGATTGAGGTTGGGGTGAGGGTTAGCTCCTTATCCTCCATCTCCCTACAGAGATTGGGAGCCTCCGAGTTTGGACACACCAGCCCCAGCTCTGCAGCCTGGCCGGCTCCCTGAGTTCTCATATTCTCATATTCTCCATCTGTCTCACTCACTGATTGTCCTGGGCGCATGGGGTAAAGTGTGGGTTCTCGCACCACCATTTTCTCCTCCAAAGAAGCACTGCTCTCTCCCCTTCCTCCAGCCAGACATCACTGCATCTATCTCAGTGTCATTTCTTCGAGATGTGAGCTGGAACAAAGCTGGAGCAGCTGCTTCATTTCTAAGTGCCCTTTAGGGACCCCCTCGGCAGACACTTTGTGGGGTATAATGATGACATTCTAACGAGCATTAATGTACATGTTGTCATTTTTCTATATTTACTCTTCCCACAGGAGGCATAGCTCTGAGAAGGCATCACAGAAAGCAGGGAGACAGGGAGAAAGTTCTGTGGGCAAACCTCACTGCCAACCCATTGGCTGAGGAGAGAAAAGCTTGGAGGGTGAGGGTAAGAGTAATGGAACATTTTGGAGGCCAAGAGGATGGGAAAGGGGAGCAGGAATGGCAAGACGCCTGGAAGAAGTAGGAGACAGATTTGGGAGGACATAAAGATTCCAAAGGGCCTCCCAGGTGGTGCTACTGGTAAAGAACTCACCTGCCAATGCAGGAGATATGAGAGATGAGAGTTGATCTCTGGGTCAGAAAGATTTCCTGGAGGAAGGCACAGAAACCCACTTCACTATCCTTGCCTGGAGAAACACTTGGATGAAGGAGCCTGACAGTCCATAGAGTTGCAGGGTTGAACATGACTGAAGTGACTTAGCATAGCACAAAGATTCAAAAATTGATTTAGGACTCAAGACTATCTTTCCTGATCAAGAATATTACATACATTTTCTTCAGTTCACAACCCTGGCTACTGTGTATTGCATCTGTCCATCCATCCATCCATCCATTTGACAAGTACTGATTGGATTCTCCCAACATGGCAGACATGGTCTTAAGCATACCAAGAGAACAAGGGTTTCTAAGCAGGAGAGGATCTCTCTTAGAATTTAATTCACTGGTGGTGGATCGCTGAGGCCTAAAAGGGTCACATTACGTATGCCACTGACCGCTCATGGCAACTCCATGAGGTTAGTGCTAATATCCTCCTTTTATAGATGAGGGATGAGAGTTAAAGCTCTGAAGAGTTAAGTAAATTCTTGTAAATTTCAGTATGACCACAGTCAACATTTCAACCCAGTTCTCTCCAGTGTTCAAAGATCTTTTACCTTTGTAGTTTTAGGAAACATGGGTAGGGTGAGGTGGAGACTAAATTCCAGTTCTATAGTTCCTGGGAGCTCCAGAGATCTCTAGGAATTTCTGTTAGGGATGAAAGAAAAAAAAAAATACACTTTGCACCAGAGTGCAGGAGTCTCCTTTTGACTAAGGCTGGCCTGGGGTATCTTTCAGCTGAGGTTGGAGATAGGCATACAGAAAGCCCCCCTGGTTACTTCCAGCTTTACTTCTCTCCAGGTTTTCCTTCTGAGTGGGTTCTGCAAATATCTCATCATGTATTTTCACTAATTAATGAATCAATTCATGATAATTATATGCTTACATGTTTCATTGCTATTTGCAAAGTTTCCATAATCATTATCATCATAATGATGCTATGAGCTGTTTTCACAGTGGACGCATCAGAAAACAGGGGCTCAGAGATGTCAACTTGCTGAAGATCAGCCAGCCAGGAAGCTGCTATACCAACACTCCAGCCCCAGGCCTTCTGACTCAAGGCTTCTGTTCTTCCCAAAGCCTTGGGCTATCTCCACAGACCATGAAAGCTTGACAGGGTTGCAGATATCCCCTTTCCCATTTTACAGATGAGGACCCAAGGTCACCAGCCCAAGGCCACCAGCTGGCACATACCAATCTTTCTTCTTCAACACGGAGCCACCCCAATCTGAGCTTGGATAGGCCTTTGCTAAATGTCCCTCTGGTCTCTGTCCCTAAGAAACAGGTCCCAGAACAAGCATGGAACTCATGAAAATCATCTCAAGGTCTAACACAAGTAAATGTGTAAGTGGGTGGTGTGGATCTCAGGGGAAGAAATCAAAGTCAAAGCCAGGTCTCTGTGGGGTGATAGTCTCAGAGCTCTAAGGGAAGCTTAGAATTTTCCAAGGGCATGGAGTTAAAGAGGGTTCCTCAAACAAGCAAAAGTGAAGACCCCTTACTTTCCCTTAGACAGAGGATAAGGTCAAACTTTGTCCTCTCCTGCCCATAGATCTTATCTGGTGGGATTGTATCAAATAAATAATGTATCAGAAGATTCCTCCCCTGTTACATTAGCCCCATCAGGAACTCGAGCAGAGCCTGGCTGTGTGATAAGTGGTAATAAATGGCAGTGCTTGTCGGTGGAAATTTTTCTGGCAAATTTCCGAACCAGATTAAAAAGTAAATTAGATTTCTTCTGAAGAGTTATTTTCGAGGGTTTTTATCCACTGACGTGTGTATGCAAGATTGCAGCTTTGCCAAGGGGGAGAGAACAAAGCTCAGAAAAAAATAAAATAAAATAAAAATCAGCATGCAATTATCTGTCGGAACAAGGCTATCGTTGGGAAGGCACCTAATCAGAGATGTCTCAAATTTGCTTCAAATACAATGTGCAGTATAAAATGTATTTATAATGTGCCTCCTATGCTCCAATAAAATTGTTACCAGGACCAGACAATTGCAGGAGACAGGGGTTGTAAAATGGAATGGATAGAATTAAATCAGTTATTAATAATAGTTGAATAGAATGCAGCTTTGGGGGGGAAGTATATTGTTTTGTTGGTGTTTTACTTACTTGACCAAGTCTTTTTAAGTTGTGTGTGTGTCAAATGCCCATGACCTTGCTCCCTCCTGCAGCATCTCTTCTGCCCTTGGCAGACTCTGCCTCTACCTGTGCTGTTCAGCCTCCTCTCGACTGCTTCCCATTTTGCCAACCCCTTCCAGGCCACCTTCCATATTGAGCCCAGGGTGACCTCCTATTAGGCAAACTGACTGTGCCATGCCCCTCCTTCAAAACTTTCTGACACACCTTGTTGTCTATAAAATGAGTCTAAACTCCTTATCTAGCCCTGTAAGAGCCTTCGTTATTTGAGTCCACTGGCTTCCCAGCCTCATTTTGTGTCCCTCATGCTTTCAGAAAGACAGGGACACTATAGCTCTGTTCTAAGACTCCTGTGACTCCCAACTACTCAGCGAATAATTGAGAAGTAAGTGAATGGGCAGAGGGATGTAGTCTCTGGGTGGGTGGTGCCTCCAGGAAAGAGGTAAGAGTGAGGGTAACTTCAAGAAGAAACTTGGCAGCTAGAGACTGAGGAATTACAGTGACCATCCTCTATCACTGGGGAAACCAAAATTAATTTACAAGGATTTTCTCTAAGAAGGAGACTGAAGGGAGAGGACCAGTCAACTAGGTTCATGCTGCATGCCTGCTTGGAAAAAAACAAACAAAAAACAGTATTTTGGTTAACTTCCAATTTTCATTAGGAATCATGATTCTCTTTGGTTTAGGGTTTCTTTTGTTTTTTAGGTTCTTTCTCACTCACCTGCTGCCCATTTCAGGCCTTAGAAGCAAAAGCAAAAGAGTTGAAATTCATTAGACTTCCAGTGAAGGTCAAGTTAGAAGAGATGGTGAAAGCTTTGGCGTAGGCTAAAATAAGCCCTATGAATTTAAATTCTCCACTCCCCTTTCCAACAGATCCCATTGCCCCTGCTAGAAAGGAAGGGAAAAGTTGCTTCTATTTGTCTTCCAGAAGGATGGAGAACTCTGTAGAACTTGCCTAAGTTTCCCTGCCATCTCTGCACACAGGTTATTCATCTCTCCCTCACACTAGATCCTTCTGGCCTGTGTGTGGCTTTCTCTCCCTTGCCCTCCACAACACCCCCCACCCTGTCCCTCCATAAGTGTATACTTTCCCCTCATGGTAAATAATTAGAAAAGAAAGAGGAGCATTGGGGTCTCATGGATTTACATGTGAAGATGAAGGTTAGTGAGGGAGAGGGCAGCTGGGAGAAGATGCAAGGGACTGGGCTGAATCATGCAAATTAAGTGGGTCTTGGAATTAACTGAAGAACCACTTATTTTAGTCCAGCCCTCAACAGCCTCCCTTGGGAAGCTGAGAGATAAAGGTGCAGAGAGGCCTCCAGGCTCTTCTTTCCCTAATGATATTTACTTTGACCTCAAGTGATGTTGATTCATTTAATACCTGCAGTCAGAGAAGCCAGTCTCTGATTACCGAGCACAGGTCAAGTACAATGTGGGGAAGATGTCCCAGCCCTCATTAGGGAACAGCCCCAGAGCACTTGTGGGCTAACTCCCATTGCAATGTACCCACAGCACTACTTGGAGGCCTGTGTGCCTGGGTGGCCAAGTTAGCACCCCTGCTGTGTCTGCTTGAAATGGGGTGAGAGGAGGTGCTTTGGAAGAGTCAGTGGAACTCAACACAGGGAAGAGAGAAAGACCAGCTAAGTCCAGTTCCATCTAGGTGGGGATTAGTTGCCCTACAAAGCCTCCAGCTGATACCTGTCCAGTGGAGTCTGTCCAAAATAGAGCTGGCTGGAGCAGGTGATGACAGGGAGGAAGGAGGAAGACTCTCCTTTGTAAGTGACAGCTGTCCACACCAATCAACCTGCAGTGGGGCCCTCCTGTTGTTTTTGAGTAGTGAAAAAGCCATGCTTCCTCTGAACAGTCATCCCAGGTCACAGATGCTCCAGATGGGTCTAGGCTCAGCGAGGGCCTAACCCTGGTGCCTTGTGAGGATGCAGAAATGGGAAGTAGGCCCCAGGGGCCAGGTACTGGTTGCTGAGAAATTCCCAGAGATTCTCTGGAACACATTTTCCTCCATCCCCCTTCAAATACCAGCCCTGTTTCTTTATCTACTTTCTCTTCCCCTTTATCCTCTTCACTTTCCTCTCTGCTTCACCTTTGTGATCCCCCTCCTCCCTCGCTTCCTCTTCCTTCCCGTCCCCACTCCATACCCCAATGGCACGCTGTTTTTCCATCACCTCTCTTCCCTCCGTCCCTCTTGTCCTTGGGCTCCTTTTCCCTCTTGTCTTCACCCTTTCTCCTCTCCCTCTTCCCCTTGCTGTCCCTCTTCCTGTCCTCTCCCTCTTCCTGTCATTCCATGACCATTTCATGAGTGTGTTCCAGGGCCACAGCTTAAGCACCAGTGTACAAAAATGAACAAGAGATACAGCCCACCTTAGAGGAGCTCCCTGCAGAGTGAGAGGCAGGCGAGGAAGCAAACAGTCCTGGAAGTGTGCCCTTGAGGGAGGAAGGTACAGCTGCCCAGTGGAGGAGAGACTAATTCTGCCTCAAGGACTCAGGAAAAGCTTCCCAGAGCAGGTGATACTTGAAGGATGCCTGGTGGTTTTCTAAAATGAGGAAGAGCTGAAAGGCTATCTGCTCAGAGGACACCCCAAGGGCAAAGATGTGAAGATGCAACACCTGGTGCTTCATTGGTGGCTGGCCAGCAATGGCTGGAGCATGGATGTGTGGAGACAGAGCAAGAGCTGGTCCCACCGAGCTGCTCTCCAGGGCTGGTGCCTGAGCTGAGGGTCTTAGACTTACTCCTGCAGATGAGGGGTTCTCGGACGGTTTTAAGAAGAGAAAGGACAAGGTGGTCTTCCTCCTCCTTCCTTACTTTGACATCTTCCGTGTCCTTCCTTACCTTTCTCCTCCACCTCTTCTCTTACTGAGCCTCCCCTCACTTCATCACTGTTCCCCTTAGCTGTCCTCTAATGCCAACTTCACCCGGGACTGGGGCTATCCGTGTGGACAGATCCATTGTTGGAGGCCACAGCTTCTGGGCTAGATCTGCATGCCTAAGTTCTAGAAGGGATGGGAGTGGTCTAAGAACAGATTTGCCTCTCTCTGCCCCCTAAACAGTCTCCTCCTGTCCTTGAAGCATTATCCTTGCCTCCTTTCCTCCTTTTTTCCAAAGTCCCTTTTAGCCACTTTCAGCTTTGGGCAGACAGAGATCCATGGGCTCCTGTATGGAGCTGGGGACCCAGAGCAGAGCTGGGGATGCGAAGTCCTCCATCTTTCCATCTGTTCAACTGACTGATTATTAAGAACCAATCTCTCTGTTTGGAGATCCTTGTCTTTAAAGATTGAAAGATACCTTAGAGATAACAATCCCTCTCACCAGTACCAACACAAATGCTGACATGGATCCTTAGACTAAGACTAATACCAGATGCTGAGTCAACTTTGCACGGTGGCTTTTAGTTTAACAGCAATGCCTCATTGAAAACTCACTGTCAAATCAATAAACGCTGGCAGAGCACCTATCCTCTACCAGATACTACATTAAGCGCTTCTTATGCATGTGCTTTGTTTTATGCTCACGAGAATCTTGTGAGAAATGCATCTGTTGTTTCTCTTCATACTTGAGTAAGTGGAGGCTCAGAGAAGTCAGATAACTATAACCTGATTTTCATCTAAGTCTTCTGACTTCAAGGTTGGAACTCCCTCCGCCATGCCTGCAATAATGGGAGTTTTCACTGAGCACAGTTTACAGATGATAGAAACTACATTCCCAGAGGTCAAAGTCTAAGTCTAACTGTCTCATGATGCAGATAAATAAAGCGGGTCCAAAGGGCTTATTGATGTGAGTTATAAAGCTAACACTCAAACAGTGTCCCTCAAGTCATTATGGTTTTTCCCTTTTTTACTGGTTTCATGGTCTCCTGATCCTCTCTCTGACCACCCCACCACTCTAACCAGCATCAGGAGGCAGATGGACCTGGGGGTAAGAGTAGAGGCCACAAGGGCAGTGTAGTAGGGAAAAGACCTTCGGGTCCATCTGTCACTGTGACAGCCCCATATGTCTCCCAATCAGAAAATTCTCGCCTTCCCCAGAGCAGCTCATTATTCCTCCCGATGTTGTTGCCTGAGGAGCTGGAGCCCGGCCTCCCTCACGCTGGTGACGGACGATGTGGAGAAACAGCAGCGTCCAAGTGCAGTCCCCAGCTCCCCAAGGCACCTTGGCGCTGGGGGGAGGCAGGGGTGGGACTGGCTGGTCATTGCTTTGAGAGTGGCATTGATCCATCCCCGTGCAGATGCAGCTAGAGGGGCAGGCTGCTTGCCTGACCGGCTTGTTAGCAGGACTTGCTCAGAAAACTCAGCTTGCGAGCACTTCCACATGTGTGAGTAAAGATGGCACCAGAGAGAGAGAGAGGGGAGAACCAGCCCAGATCAAGAACGCTTCCAGACTGGAACCTCATGGCTAAGTGCTAGAGGGAATGGCAAGTGGTCTAAGACACAGTCCCTGCCATCCAAGGGCTTATGACTGATGCGGGAGATGAGGAGGGAGATGTGAAGGGCTCACTGTATCAATGATGCAGAGCTTTGTTTACACGGCGATTAGGAAGGATAAGGGAATGTTTATTTAAGAAAATCCATCGTTTTCATGACAGCATGGTGTACATATTAGAAGAACATGGGAAGCAATGTGTTAGGTTAAAACACAGCTTCTGTTAGACCTAACTCAGTGATCTTGAACAAGCTAGGTGACTTGTCTGACTTCATTTTCCCCATCTGTAGAGTGAAGAGGCTAATAGCCCTATCTCAAAGGATTGTTGCGAGGATAAAGCAAGATAAAGCAAACCAAGGACTTAACTCCATGCTTGGCACACTGCAAGATTCATGGGTGATGGCAAACTACCATGAATGTTAGAGGAATTACTTTACCCTCCAGCCTGGCCCTCCTCTGTGTCACCTTGAACTCATGGCATACTTTCTCTGAGTCTCATCTGTAAGATGGGGTGATTCCATCTCCCTAAGGGGGTCATCATAAGCATCATGCAAGATAAACTGTGTAAATTGCTGGGCACATAGTGGGAACTCAATAAAATAGTCACTCCCATTAGATGCCAGCAGAAGCAAGAGTTGGATTAACCTCAGTCCCGACAGGAAATGAAATCCTGTTACATTTGAATCTCCTTCTGGAAATTAATTTCTTTTTACTTATTCATGGCTATTACTTTAATCAAATCTTACTTAAAGGCAAATGATTAGTTCGACTAATAGAGAGGTAAAAAGAATCTTCATCTTTGAACTTTCTATTCTTCTTTCTTCCTAAAATATGGGTGAGAGTTGTGCATCGCTGGAAAGCTGGCTGATCCCTTCTACAGCTCAAAGTCAGGGAGAGAATCTTGGTCCTGCATCCTGCCCTTAAAGTGTAAGTAGCTGACAACCCTCTAATCCTGCCAAAGGTATTCGTGAATTTAAAATAGAACTTTATTCTTCCTGCTTCCCTTTCGTCTCCCTTAATCCATTCTCCATACTGCAGTCCAAGTGATCTTTCAGAAACACAGCCCTCATCATTCCTATCCCCTGCTTAAAATTCTTTAATGACTTCCCATTGCTCTTAGGATAATGTCCAAATTCCTTATCAAGGTTTACAAGGCCCTCAATTGTGTTGCCTGCCTAGCCCTGCAGCACTGTCTTCCTGTTCCTCCCTCAGCTCAAACTCTCTCCCACCTGACTCATTATTTCTCTTTCTGGAATATCCCAGGACCCTCATCTTTCAGAATATAAAAATATGTAAATAGCACCTCTCTTGAGAATCCTAACAGACCATATGGTAGATTGAGAATAAGATAGCTTCAGTACCCCTTCCTATATCCATGCCCTTGCAATGTGTCTTTGCAGCTACTCCCTTCTAAAGGCAGAGCCTATTTTGCTGCCCCTTAATTTTGGCCTGGCCCTGTGACTTGCTTTGGCTAACAGAATGCAGCAAAAGTGACAATGTGCCACAGCCCAGGCCTCAGAAAACTTTGCACATTTTCATTAGTTCTCTGAAAACTCTGCCAAGTAAGTGGCCATGTGAGCAAATCCCAGCCTACCTGCCAAAAGGTTAAAGACCATGTTGCCTAGTCACCTCTCATGTCTTAGTCAACATTCATCTAACCTCTAGAAATAGAGCTGCCTGGCAGAGCAGCTTCAGACACTAGATACTTGAATGAACATATCCAAGACCAGAAGAGTCACCCAGCTGAGCCTAATCCAAATCAAGTGACAGAATCATGGAATAAATAAGTGACCGAAAAGAGTTTTGCAATTATTTGTAAATGGCACAAACTGATACAGGCCTTCTGTAGGATAAAAATAAATATATGCATAAGCAGATAACAATACCAGGTACTGTGTGGTAAGCCTGCCACGAGTGAACAAACTTACTCCCACAAGTGAACAGAGAGTACAGAGGAATGAAAAATCACTGAGGACTGCAGTTATTCAAGGAGGTGATTCATTCAGGTACATTTTTATTACTTCCTGGGACTACAGATTATGTCTTTAAATTATTTTGTATTTTTTGCAATACCTAGAACGATGTAAGCTATAGCATTCAGTTCAAAAAGTACTTGATGGGCAGTTAAAACAAGGTAGAAACTATATCTATTTTGTCCACTATTATATTCCTAGTTTGTGTACAATGCTTGGAATATAGAAGGCCTCCTAGTACAATACTTGTGAATGAATGAATAAGTGACTGAGTTCATGACTTTTAAAAAAACTTACATATTTGTGAGTGTCTTTCCAGGTGATCCCAGGCAGTGTTTCTAGGTATGAAAAACGAAGAGAAAAAGGCAGAAACCTGGATGGTGATAGGACCAACCACCCTACCTAAATCCAACATTGTAACTATTCCAAAGCACAGTAGATGGCACATCTGTCCATGGTTCTTTTCTTATGCTCTTCTTTCGGCTTCTCACCATCTTTCTCTCTTTTCCTCTCTTTTCTTCTTTCCTCTCTTTCAGTTCTCTGTTCTCCCTGTCCTCTTGGTCCTTTCTGAGTCAGCATCTTAATAGACTGTCATCAAGTTCAAGGTTATGTCTTTGTGTTAGAAAGGGCTTGGGGAGATGAGGGTGGCAGGTGTAGGTTGTCTATGGCAGGTGCAGTGTCAAGATAGGCTCTGCATTTTCAATTCTCTTTTCTCTTCCTCTCCCTAAAAAACAAAACAACAACAACAAAAAAACC
This sequence comes from Muntiacus reevesi, assembly GCF_963930625.1. Lineage (NCBI taxonomy): Eukaryota > Metazoa > Chordata > Mammalia > Artiodactyla > Cervidae > Muntiacus > Muntiacus reevesi. The sequence goes on from NC_089257.1 coordinate 66,262,043, forward strand.
AGGAAATAAGGAAAACATGGGATCAAAAGGAAAAGGAAAAAGTACATATGTGCCATCTATGCGTAGCTCTTTCAGATCTGAGATTCCCACCTGAGAGCAGTCCTCTTGATATATCGTGTGCACCTGCACGCTTTTAGAGTCTTGATAAATACACCCATACCACCAGAAAGGTGATATGGAGCCAAACTACGGGTCACAATACAGTAACTTGCAAAGATGTAAGTCTACCCTCTAGTCATACACTCTTTACATGGATGCAGCATTTGCATTCATAAGCTTCACCGTGACCGTTTCAGCTCTTCTCTTGAAAAACCTCTCCTTCTTGTTCAGAAGTGTCTGTCCCTGCTTCTGGAAACCTTCCTTGGTTTGTCTCCCCCAAGAAGTCCTAGTGCTCACTGTATGTTACTCATTTGATAATTGCCATATAATAATCTCATGATTTTTCTTGTTTCAGTGGAAAAATAATAGCCTTTCTTTGCACTTCTTGAGGAAACAAGAACCACCCTATGGTTTTGTGGTTCCCTAGACACATTGTGGGAACTCAGAATTCATTTGCTGAATGACTGTATATGTGCATGTCCCCCTGGAAATGACTGGTTTGCTTTGAAAGCCCCATAACATTAAAAATGGTTACTTTTTTTTAATGGTTACCTTTTAATAAGCACTTACCATGTGCCAGGTACTGAGCTAGGCACTTTACGTGGGTTATGTCATCTCATCAACTGAGGCGGGGACTGTTGTTACCTTCACAGCTAGTAAGTGAGGGCACAGACATTCACCTCAGGCCAGCTGGGTTCCAAAGCAGGTATTCACAGTTCCCCAACCAAAGATTCCTTCCTGGAGGAATCACATGAAAGTTGTAGCCACAAGCTAACCACCCCAATTGAAGAGAGTGTGCCCTCTTCAGGAAAAGAAACGAGGCATATTTCAAGGGAGAAGTTTTCCTTCATGATGGCTCTGAGCACATCATGTCACCCGATTATTAGCTGTTTGCAATTATTTCACGTGCATTCATTTTGTTTACCCAAAATAGAATATAGTAATTACTATATAATAATAATTTCCACATATTATCATCTATCAGGCTGTATGCTAGACACTTCACATTCTATATTTTCTTAAATCTGTGCAATAGCCCTGAGCATTTATGTTCCTGTTATTCCTATTTTATAGGTGAGAAACTGGGAGGTTAAGTTCCCAGAGTCGTTCAGTCAAGGGGTGCACATCTTCTGTTGGAACCCTAGTCTCTCCTACCCCAAAATATCTTCTTATGTACTAAACCACTGAGTTTCAAATTCCAGTGTGTACAAGATCCCCTGGGGAGTTAGTTAAATGCAGATGTCCAGACCCCAGCTTCTAAGATTCTCTAGTAGCTGTGAAGTGGTATCTAGGATCTACATTTTCAAAAATGACTCATGTAAATCTATTCGGCATGTCCATGACACACCCCACTGCCATCTTCCCTCCCTCATGCAAGGAGCTGGAAGTAGAGTCTTCTGTAGGCTGCTCCCAGATGTTGGGTTTCATCACACTGCCCATGAGAGGTGTGGACAGTGCCCCAAATGTAGCATTCATAAGCTTGCCCTGCAGCCTCAATCATGATCAACATTTCAAAAGCCCGTGGCTCTTTCTTAGGTATGGATTCTGCCCTTAATACTCCTTTGCTCTTCTGTTTTGGGAGCGCTGGCTGAAAACAGTAAAATCCATTCTATCCTTATTATTTAAGGTATGATAGTCACTCAGCCGCGTCTGACTCTAGCCCATCAGGCTCCTCTGTGCATGGGATTCTCCAGGCAAGATTACTGGAGTGGGTAGCCACTTCCTTCTCCAGGGTATCTTCCTGACCCAGGGATTGAACCCTGATCTCCTGCATTGCAGGCAGATTCTTTACCATCTGAGCCACCAGGGAAGACCATTGTTTAAGACAGAGCCTTATCTAAATATCCAGCTCCACGTTTCCCTCTCCCTGGATCCCACAATGCCTCCTTGCCTGCTTCTCTGAACCTGCCACACAGACAAAAGACTGAGGGTCATAAAGCAGGCATGGAGAGCTTCACAGCATCATATTTCTTCCCTGGAACAATTGTTTCTTGGTTCTGAGAAGGTTATTCATGAGGAATTTGCCCAGTGGCCCTACAATTTCCTTCTGTTCTTTACCAAATTTTAGAGAGATTATTTGCAAGAGTTCTATACTGTGCCTATTCTTTTGTTAATGAATTCAAGCCACTGTTGCTGTCTTTTTTCCCCAAGGGACATCATTGTAAATTTTGGGAATGTCCTGGCTGTTCCATCAAAGGGCTGCTTTTCTCATCCTTGCCTGTTTATCCTCTGGGGACCCATAAGATGGGTGGTTCCTTTCCTAAGGGTGCTTTGCAAATGTCTCTTTCAATATTAATGTGACACCTGCAGATATAATACTGAGCAGCATGGTTTGTTACATGGTATTGAGGGTAGCAGGACTTCCTGTGAATAACAGGTCCAGGTACGAGGTGCCATGTGAAGTTAAGCTGGTGCCAAAGAAGGAGCATATGTTTACTGATATGTGTGAGACCCCTGCTCCTCCAGGGAGAGCAGTCTTAATATCAAGTGTTTCTGCTCAAACAATGAGCAATGCAATGGCTTTGGACACTTATATAAAGATGGTAAGATGTGTTTTTACTACAGTGCAGAATGCAATATAGGTTTTTAGTGACTTGCATGGTGGTCTTTTGAATAATTTAATTTCTTAAAATATTGCTCTTCTATCCCCAAGCCCCTGAATTGGGACACTGTAAAACAGTGGATAACTTTCCTAGATCAGATTTGTAGTTCCGTGATCATTCATTTATCTATTCATTCAGAAATATTTACTTGACATCTACAATGTAACAGGCACCATGCTAGAAATTAAAGCAAAGTTTATGAGTAAAAGAGTTCCTTCCCTTAAGGAACTTGCAGTGGATGGAGGAGGCAGGGAGGTTAAAATGCAGTGTGTTAAGTGCTATTTTTAAAATGAGCACAGTGTGCTCTGAGAGCCCAGAGGAGAGGTTCTCAGCCCAAACGGAAGGTGCAAGAAGAGGAAAGAATTCAGGGAAGGTTTCCTAGAAGCTACATTGGAAATGAGTATTCGGAGGCTAAAAGTATTTGGCAAGAAAAAGGGGGGATGATCAAAAAGGAGGCAGAAAAAGAAAGAATGAATGACTTCATCTTCTCCAGTTGTCAGTCAATCCTTGCCAGTTGTCCAGGTTTTACCACCTGTCAACTAAAATTTAATTGAGAGAAATCTCTCATCAAGAGGTTAATTGTGACACAGATTCCTATATCCGGGGGAAAAATCCGTCACCTGTGCAGACTGCTTCTTTTTTGGCATCTGGAAAAATCCTGTCTGTTAGCAAAATGTAGATACTTGCAACAGACTTATTTCCAGTACTCAGGTTCTTTCTAAGCTTCTTATCTTTCCTTGAATATCCTCACTCTATATTTAAAACCTCTTGGCATTCCATTCCAAATGGACTAGGATTGTGTCTGTCTCTATCAGACCCCTATTTCCCTGATACTCCATTCCCGAATTAAAAGTGTTCCCAAGGACAAGCCTCCATTCTTTCCTGCGAGCACAGTAGAATTCTCAACTCAAGGACTTGCCTGGTGGACCAGTGGTTAAGAATCACCTTGCATTGCAGGTGATTGGGTTTGATCCCTGTTTGGGGCACTAACATCTCACATGCTATGGGGCAACCAAGCCTTTACACCAACTACTGAACCTGAACACAGCTACGAGGGATCCCACATGATACAATGAAGATCCTGTGTGTTGCAACTAAGACCCAATGCAGCCAATTACACACACGCGTGCGCGCGCACACACACACACACACACACACACACACACACACACACACATGAAATGCTTAACCCAGGAAGTCAGAAACTCAAACACAAAAATTCATGACCTCCCACTAGCTGCAGTTGCAGCCTCTGGTTCTTTGTATATTTCTCCAATGCCAGAAGGATCCTAAGGAACCTTTCTTTCATTCCCGCTACTTTGACCTTTGCTTTAGGCTCTTACCCTGGGATTCCTTCAACTTGTAGATCCACCCAGGATCTCCTTCTTCATCTCTCTCCTTCCTAACCTCTCTCATCCTCTCCCCTCCCCAACCCTCTTCCTTTCTGCTCTACCTCTCATCTCAGATGATGTGCATCTGTGGCCACTGACTTTTGAGATTCCATAGGGAATGGATCAGGCAGCCTAGTGTCCAAAGAAAGTGTGGACAGTGATAGCTTCTGGATGACTCCAAATTTAACATGAGTTAAGTTCTGAAAATATTCTACATATACTTTAAAAATGAAAGCATAAATAAATTAATGAAGTGGTCAGCAGGAAATAGGTGAATCAAAGTATTGGGGAATTCTATGGGACATTTCAAGCCTAGGATCTTCTAGAGCAACAGAGGTAAGATCTTCTCTTTGCTCTCTGGAGATAATAGAAGAGGATTTTTGTCCTTGTTCTTTACTGCAGGCAGCTGTCATCTTTGTTTGTTATTATTATGTTTAAGCCACAAGAGTTCAGGAGGCACCAAGGACCAGAATCCAAGAGAAGGTCCATGTGAAATCCTGCAAAGTAGCCAGGGGCAGCTTAAGCAGCAGTTCTCAGGCTCACCTACTGGGGAGAGGAGGAGGGAGATGCTTTTAAAACAACAGGGACCATATGCAAAGGTATATGTCCCTGGGAAATGAAGTTGTAAAGTTCAGTCTAGGCGGTATGTGACTCTATGGCATCCCAGAAAACTAGTCAATCCTAAAGGAAATCAACCTTGAATATTCATTGGAAGGACTGTTACTGAAGCTGAAGCTCCAATACTTTGGCCACCAGATGCAAAGAGCCAACTTATTGGAAAAGACCCTGATTCTGGGAAAGATTGAGGGCAGGAGGAGAAGAAGGTGACAGAGAATAAGAGGGTTAGATAGCATCACCAACTCAATGGACATGAATTTGAGTCAACTCCAGGAGATAGTGGACGACAGAGGAGCCTGGTGTGCTGTAGTCCATGGGATCACAAAGAGTTAGACACAACTTTTAGTGACTAAGCAACAACCACCACAAAAAACTAGTAAGTGAGTCTGAAGTCATGAACAGTGTTGACAATCTCAAGCTGTGGGCACTGTGAACAGGAAGGGTTGGGCCAGCAAAGACAGAATGTGGCCTATGGAGGTGCCCAGTCTATGGAATCGGACAGACCATTGCTCCAATCTAGCTTCTGTACCCACCACCCGTGACACTTTAGACCAGCCACTTAACCCCTCTGAACTTCAGATGAAGATGAGATCGTAAGCCTGCCCTCAGGGTTGTGGTGTTGCATGTGGGGCCCTAGGCACAACGCCTGGGCAGACCTGGCTTCCCAGTAGCAGCTACTCTAGATTTATGGGACAGAGCCAGACCAGCATCACCATAAGGGTGAGACTCTAGGAACTGGACTAGAATTTTACTTTGAGGTCAGCATAGGTAATTACTTTGCACTGGACCTGTGCTAGTGCCAGAGACACAAAGACTAGGATGGCCTGGGCTCTTTCTCAAGAAGCTTTCAGGATGGTGGGGGAGAAGAGACCAGGAATAGAGTGGAAGCGCCACACAGTGAGGGCTGTGAGAGGGGTGTGCACGCATGGGGACTGGGAAGGGGGTCAGGGAAGGCCTCATGGGGAAGGAGGCGATTGAGCCAGACCGGAAACCCCCAGGGAATGGCTATGAGTGAGCTGTCACCCCATTGTTGCCACGGGAATGCAGACTAGCAAGGGGACTGAGCCAAGGGTGTCAGGATGCAGATGACCCAGTCTTAGAGCTCCAGAACAGAATGACATGTCCCTTAAGACAGCTCACACAATTAAGACCCCAACCACTTGGCGCTACTTCACCCTCACCTTGTCTGTCATTGACAAACCACTGGCAGCCCTTTCCATTGAGATAAATGCAGTATGAGAGGGTAATTAGACTGACTAATTTCTCAGCCAAGGGAGCTCTCCCAGGCTCCAATTGCCCTATGGTCTTTGCATTCAAATTGCTTTAGAAGTGAGAGTTAGAGGGAACCTGGAACCAAGGGAATGGAGTGGAATTGAGTGTGGACACAAGTCACAGAAGGACCCAAATAGCGTATACTGAACTCACCAAGACTGAGCAGACAATCAACTTTCCTCCCTAGTCCCACCTCTACCAGTCCAACAATGATTAATTTACTAAAAAGCTTTAATAGATTTTTTGGCTTAAATGTTAACAAACACAAATGAGTCATCACACTGGTCCTTCCAGGAAAGTGTCTTCCAGCAAGTCATTTCTCTCTTTCTGCATATCAATTTTTTCTTTTTCAAGAATGGGAAATTTGGGTGAAAACAATCCCTTTGGATCTGTCCAATTCTAATATCAGGTAGCTGCAGATCCCAGGGAAACACAGATCTCAAAGTGAAGGCTAGAGAATGAAAAAAAGAAAGGACCTTTGGTACAACGGAATTTGGCCACTAGGGAAGCCACTGAGTAACCCCTATATTGTACCAAGACACCCTGTGGTTAAATCCTCATGATGAGTGCAGCCAGGAAATTAAATGACCCTTGCTCCTTGGAAGAAAAGCTATGACAAACTAAGACAGTGTTTTAAAAAGCAGAGACATCACTTTGCCAACAAAAATCCACATCATCAAAGCTATGGTTTTTCAGTAGTCATATACAGATGTGAGAGTTGGACCATGAAAAAGGCTAATGCCAAAGAATATATGTATTTGAACTGTGGTGTTGAAGAAGGTTCTTGTGAGTCCTTTAAACTGCTAGGAGATCAAGCCAGTCAATCCTAAAGGAAATCAACCCTGAATAGTCATTGGAAGGACTGATGCTGAAGCTGAAGCTCAAATACTTTGGCTACCTGATGCAAAGAGCCAACTCACTGGAAAAGCCCGCTGATCCTGGGAAAGATTAAAGGCAGGAGGAGAAGGGGCCAACAAAGGATGAGATGGTTGAATGGCATCATCGACTCAATGGACATGAGTTTAGACAAACTCCGGGGGGTAGTGAAGGACAGGGAAGCCTAGAATGCTGCAGTCCATGGGGTCACAAAGAGTCGAACAGACTTAGCAACTGAACAAGAACAACAACCCCATGGTTTAGTTGTAGCCGTTTGCTACAATTGCAGAGTGCTTCATGTATTCAGCCTGGGTGTGAGGGATATTGATCCTTCTTACTCATATATGTGTCCCCAGCATCTGGCACCATGCTTGTCACATAGTCTTTTTTTTTTTTTTTTTTTACATACTCTTTACTCAAAGGAAGTTTATTCTGCTAGCTGAACAGAACATCCAGACCTCTCCAGGACCCAAGGAGAGAGACATTGAATGGTGACAGAGGACAATCCAATCCTGCTTTCTGGATTTCTCTACAGATAACTTATCATCTATTATGGTTGATTCCTATTAGCTCTACTCTCAGAGATTTAATTTCTTTCTAGTCCTGCAGACATCCCCCTTTCCAGTTAAATCCTCCTTTTCCTGTTAAAGACCCGCCACCCAAGCCAAGAGCAGGTCTTCTCCCTCCCCACACTACCTTCTGCCTTCTTTGTGTCCATAGCAAAGTAGAAAAGAGGATTCACAGTGTAAGTCAACTTGTTAGTATTTATCTTCAGCTATTTTCATGCTTCTTAAGTTCAGGCAGGGCAGCCTCCAGAGGTTCAAAACTGTTGGGTGGTTGACAAATCTATTTAAAAGGTGAGATGCAAAAGTCAGCTTGGGGTCAGTCTCTCCAAGGAGGCTGATCTGACCATCTGCTTATGGGAAGGAAAATTTTCATTCCTGGGCAGGGGAATAGAAGGATAACCATCAGCCCCTCTCCAGCACCATCAATACCAAACAGACAAAGCATGTGGCTGAAGTTCTTTGTCAAAGAGCTTGAATTCAGCAAACCTTAATGGTGTCCAAGACAGCAACCCTGTCCTGACAGCAATGATGGCCACTGAACCCTCTCATTTGGAAAGTCCCTAACCTCTATTACACTGAGGTAGCTTTTGGTAAGTTTCACATAAAATATACATCATGCTATTTTCTTGAAAGGCAGCCAGGTATAGTAGGAAGAACATGGAATTTGAAGACATAAATTTAACTTCTGGGTCTATTACTTCTTAACTCTGAATCTCTTTCCTTCTCTGTGAAATGGGACAAACTGTATCTATGTTAAAGCCATTGTGAGGATTAAAGGAGAATATTCATTTATTAACTCAACAGATATTTATTAAGCACTTCATTTATTAATCAGGATTAATAATTTCTATGCCTCAGTAGATAAGCCTCTAAATCTCAATGGTGCAACACAATAGAAATCTGAAGAGTCTGATGTATGATGGCTGGGGTCCCTCCCTATCCAGACCTGGGATCCAGACTCCCTCCATCTTGCTATGGTTGCTGAGGTAGAAGACAGAGATGGTGAGGTAAATTATCTTTTCCATGCCTTGGGCCAGAAGTGACACATCTGTCTTACTCCTTTGTATGTATTTGCCAAAACTTAGTCATATGCTTCCTTTCACTCCAAGAGAGGCTCAGAAATGTTTCTCCATTTTAGCCCAGGAAGAGGAAGTTGTGTGGGGAACAAATAGTGTAGCCTGCCACAGCATCTAATGTGTGTCAAGAACTATACTTAACAATGGAGACACAGAGACAAACAAACAAAGCCCCTGTCCTCAAGGAGAACATAGTCCAGAGAAGCAAGTGCCAGCACTGTTAGCTCATAGGATAATTCAATTCCCCTTTTCATTCTGTAACTACATTAATTCAATTCCATTCTGTCTTCAATTAATTCTGTAACTTCACTGTTTCCTGCTAGCAATGATTACTTATATCTGAAATAGTCTGTGTTCTTACAACTTTATTTCACACCTATAGGTCTCCTGTGAGTCATTCCCACCTCCCTCCATCCCCAGGGCTGAATCTATGTGACTATTCTAGTCACCTGTCAGTCCCCCGTGTAACCTGATGGGGTACCAGGCAAGAGGCGGAGCACCCTTCCCCTATAGTTATTGAATATGAGTGTTACATCCGGATCTTTTTGTTTCTTTCCTCCAGTTATATTTCTCTTCTCCCTCTGCTCAGGGCTTCACCCAGGCTCCATCTTTCCCAGACAGACTGCCACAGGCTAGAAGAGGAGACACCTTGCTTCTCAGTCCAGCCCCTCCCGTGGTATCTCAGGCTGGGGCGGGGGGTGGTGCCCTTATCCTGGGCATAGAGGAGATGAATCACAGTCCCTCTCTTCCTTCTCCCCTCTCCCAGAAAATAGATCACCCTTGGGAAGAGTGTAGGCCGTTGCGGAAAGGAACTGTCCACAGTGCTGACCGGCAGGGATGAGAGATGCTAGCGGGGACTCTGGTCGCTCCAGGGAACCCCGAGGCGACCTCACCGGGGTCCTTCCTCGGAGGTCGCCGCCAACACCCGTCCCCAAACACCCCCTCCCTCGCGGGGTGGGCTCAGCGACCCGGACGCTGGCCCTGCCCCTCCTCCCGGACCGCGCCTGCGGTCCCAGCCGTAGCTCACAGCCCTTATCATCGTCCCTGCTGCCCGGTCCTGCCATGTTGGTGAACAATAACGGATTCAGCCTCCCGTGTTCATCCTTACCCTGTACCTTTAATCAGGAGTGTTATCCGCGGCTCCTGCCCGGGCCTCATTTAGATTTCTTGTTTGTAGCAATAATACCCTTTTAATATGCTAAATGAGCGAGCAAATGAGCCTTCCTCCACTCGCGAGGTTTTTAAAAACATCCCTTCTTTAGTGGATGAAGGTCATTCTTTTGGCAGATTAATACTTAACTAGGAGGCCCTGTTTATTGTCTGGGGTCACTTCAGCGGCTGTCACAGCATATTAAAGAGCGCAGGACTGCCGGTGCTGGAACAATGCCGCTGGGTGGGGGCGCGAGAGGGGCGGCCGCTCCCGATTCCCTTCCCTGGCTCTCATTTCAACTCCGCAGCCGTTATTAATACTTTAATTTGTAGTGCATTAATGAATTCTAATCCCCATTATGTGTGGAGCCAGTAGGCCTGCAACAGGCTCGTGCTACCCGAGTGAATCCTTGACTGTGGATAGGCAGACTCAGGGATGGATTGCATTGACTAGAGGCAGGGTCCTGGTCTTTCAAAGGGGCCAGCCGAGATGGGAAGGGGGATGCTAGTTCTAGGAGGCTCAGCTGTGGGGGGGTGGGGGGGAGAATGAACAGGTGAAGAGACAGTCTGGATGGCACTGTTTGAAACTTCAATCTGACTATGCCAGCTCAAACTTTAAGCTATCCACTTACTGAGAACCAATTTCCCCATTCCTACATGAAAATTTCCCTCCTCTGTATATAAGAATAATCTGCTTGCAGTGTGGAAGACCGGGGTTCCGTCCCTGGGGGAAGATCCCCTGGAGAAGAGAATAGCTTCCCACTTCAGTATTCTTGCCTGGAAAATTCATGGGACAGAGTAGGCTGCCGGGCTACAGTCCATGGGATCAGAGTCAGACACAACTGAGCAAAGTGTCACTACTAGAGTATATAAGAACAGTACCCACTTTAAAGGACAGGCATGCATACTAAATGGGGTAATACATATAGAGTACTTAGGGCACACAGTGAAGCTTCGTCAAGTTTAGTGGTTATCATGATTCCCTCACCAAACCTCCCACTGCCCACAGTCCTACCTGGTGAGTTGAGGAGAATGACTCTTTCCCTTTTCTGTCACACTTGTACTCAAATCTATGGGCCTTTGTCTACTTCCAAAAGCACCAGCTTATGAGTCTGACTTTTCTAGGAGAGCATATCCCCTTGAGGACAGGGACTGTGTCATTCTTATTTTTATATGGTTGTTGCTCAGTTGCTAAGACTCTTTGTGACCCCATGGACTGCAGTGCGCCAGGCTTCCCTGTCCTTCACTGTCTCCCGGAGTTTGCTTAAACTCATGTCCTTGTTTTTATATCCCCAGGGCATTTAATAGCAGTGCTTGTCAGAAAGTACAAGCTTCATAAAGGCTGGTTGTGTAAACAATTGAATAAATGAAGAATGTAGATTGGGCTCTCCCTGTTTCAGGACCTTACTCTTTCCACAAGCCCTGAAAGACAGTTGGCTAAGGCCACAAAGCTCTTTTCTTGGCGTGTCTAATTGTCACTGAACCAGACTTGGGTCTGCTCCCTATGTGCAGCAAAGCCAATCCATTGACACCAGGTTGTGATGAATGAAAGCATAGCATTTATTGCAGGGCACCAGGCAAGGAGTTCAGGACAGCTAGTATTCAAAACACCTGAACTCCCTGATGGGTTTCCAGAAAACGTTTTTAAAGACCAGATGAGGGAGGGGCAGCCCAGGGTCTGTGATCAGCTCCTGCACAATTCTCTGAGAGATGGATAGTGAGGTAACAGGGTGGTGTCACAGGGGTTAACATTTATCAATTCTTAAACACCAGGAGGTCTAAGGGCTATGTGCTCAAGGTCATCAAGTAGTTAATGTCTTCCATTTGGTAGGGATTTTAGCATCTGTAAAACAACTCGGGAAATGTGCATCAGATACTATTATCTGGGTACTTCAGAGAGGAGCTAAAGCAGGGGCTATGTGGAAGGGTCTGTTCCTGGAAGGCACCTTAGGGAGATTTCCTGGGTGACTCCAGCCCACCCTCTCTCCTCTGAACTCTGAACCTGTTTCCTGAGCTACAGTGTGGTATCAGTTTTGTTACATCCTACCCCTGGGCATGCCTTGGTTCTCTTCTTTTACCCATATATCTAAGCCTGGGCTTAGTAACCTGGGCTCATTTTAGATGAGGACGGGGATTATATATCTTTAATATATCTTTCATGTCTTGGACTATGAGGAGATCCAACCAGTCCTTCCTAAAGGAGATCAGTCCTGGGTGTTCATTGGAAGGACTGATGTTGAAGCTGAAACTCCAATACTTTGGCCACCTGATGCAAAGAGCTGACTCGTTGGAAAAGACCCTGATGCTGGGAAAGATTGAGGGCAGGAGGAGAAGGGGATGGCAGAGGATGAGATGGTTGGATGGCTTCACTGACTCAATGGACATGAGTTTGGGTGGACTCCAGGAGTTGGTGATGGACAGGGAGGCCTGGCGTGCTGCGGTTCACGGGGTCGCAAAGAGTTGGACGCTGCGGTTCATGAGGTCACAAAGAGTTGGACACGACTGAATGACTGAACTGATCTTTCATCCTAAGAAAACATACTAAAAGCCACTATTTATGAGGCTTTACACTAGATCAGGCCCTGTCCTGGGCACTTTACTGCCTCACTCAGTATTTCAGAATCTCACAGCCAGGAAAGCCTTAAAGATCACTTGGAGCAAATACTCGGGTTTTTATTGAGATGTCTGAGGCTCAGAGAGGTTTAGGATTGGGTCACTTAGCTCATCTGTAACTCAGTCAAGGGCTCAAAGACAAACTCTTTCCCCCTCTCACTGCCCCTTTCCCTGGGCCCCTGGTTTGGTGGGTCAGGATGTGCTGCTACAGGAATGGAACCAGATGGAACCAGAAGCTAATGCAGGGGCCTCTGCTGGATGGGCTGGGACTCTAAGGGCCTGTAGGAACAACTGTTAAACTTAGGAATTGCGTAAGCCAGTTGTTAAAATCAACCAATGTTAAAAGTTAAATTGTATTCACTTACAATGACATAAATTATATAAAAATAAAAATAATAATTAAAACTCATGCATTTGTAATTATTTTACATTTCACTTTTGTTTGCATCTGGAGGTTATTTATACCTACTCTGTGTAGTGGAACAGGCTGCAGCCTGTCATCTCATCCAGCTTCAAGTTCCATGATATCTATTGGTAACTTGAAATTGGCCATGGTGGGAGTATTCATCCCAGAGAAGGTGCAAATGCTGCAAATCAGAACTTTTATTACCTGAAGAGCTGGTTGTTAAACATTTACCATCACACAACTCTATATGCATGGGAGTATTGGTTGGTTATTACTGATACAAGATTTGGAAGTGAGTGTGTGTCTGTGTGTGTGTGTGTGTGAGAGAGAGAGAGAGAGAGAGAGAGAGAGAATTGGTGGATAAGTATAAGTATAACGAATGAATGTCTTTATTGCTATGGAAGTATAAGTATATACGACAGATAAGTCCAGGTAACTTTTAACCTGGGATCCATGGATCTTTAAGGTGTCCATGGAAAGAATTCAGAGGGTCCATGAACTTGAAGAGGAAAAAGAAAATTAAATCTTTATCTAATTTCAACTAAACTAACTTCTAGAATAAATGTAGCATTTTCTCAAACATGAATGTAGGCAACAATCCATAGTAGTATTTGCAGTGTTGATGATTTTATTACCAATAGAAATCACAGATATTTCATATCATTTTACAGTTCTTACAGACATAATCAAAATGTCATTTATAGCAACTACAACATTGTAAAATCCATCACTAGATGTTATTTAAAGTTTTAATAAGGGAGTACATATATGACCAAACCTCAGATTCATTTCTAAACTATTTTGAAAACTGAACTTCAATTACGTTATTTTCCTCTGTAATTCTATGTATTTTATCTCACACAGTTAAAAACGGGTTTTTTTTGGGGGGGTGGGGTGGGAGATATGGGTTCCATCATATTGCCAAAGGGATCTATGGCACAAAAACTCATTACATGGATGCTGTGTGTGGATGTGGTCAGCTGACCAATAAGTAGGGTGCTTGTGTGTATGTATAATTGTGTATGCGGTTAACAGTTGGGATGTGGGAATTTGACTTGTAGCCATGAAGAGTGTAGGCAAGTGGGGAATGGAAGTGGTTTATGATCCAATCCCTAGAAACAGACTCCTTGTTTTTCCACAGGGAAGACACGGGAAGCCTGGAGTGGTGGGTAAAGAGATGGGGAATGTTTAACAGTGGACATGAGCTGAATTCTAAACCTTCTCCTTCTAAGACAGAATTACTCTTAGGTCCTTTTATGCAATTATTGTTAGCAGAAAATAGATTGATTTTCTGAATGTTGACTGCCTTATTGAATATCGATGGGGTGACAATTCTCACCTGATTCATGGAAATTCTTGTCTCAGCCGACAGCCTCAGATCCCTGTGGACACAGCACTTTGACCTCACCACTGACCTGTTATTTCATTTGTTTATCTCCAGACACACTCACACCCATCCTGATGTACCATACTTAGACCTCTTTGGTGCAGCTAAGTACTCCACTCTTCACCCCTAACATTGTGCACACTCCTGGGCTTTCCTTCACATGACATCATCTATATTTGCTCAACTCCACAGCTCTGCTTCCTGGCTGGGGTGTCTGCCAATGTGACTCAGCCAGGGGACAGCTTTAGGGTTCTGCCAGGGAACAGCCTTGCCAGGCCAGCAAAGGGGAGGAAGAGACAGAGGTAGAAAGGGAAGGGAGGGCAGAGGAGGGGTTGCTCAAAGTGTCCATGCCCAGAGTGAGGGCTCTCAGAGTCAGAGCCCTGGCAGGCTTCCCCCTTCCTTGACATTAAAATAAGTTAATTTCACCCTAGTATTTACTTGTCACAGGCTTCCTGAGCTAAAGGGAGGGACAGAGATCTTCTCTGGACTCCCAATCTACCCACTTCCTCAAAGTGGGATAAGATGCTCTCAAATTCTCCCAAAGGAAGCTAGTGGACCTGCTCATAAGCCCCTGGAGAAGATGAACCTCTTTACTCATTTTAAATCGAGTCTCACAAGGCTTCCTCAAAAGCTGTTCGAATCCCAAATCCTTCCTGCTTCAGCTTAAGCCTCTTGATCGGCCCTTGGAGGAGAGAGAGCAAAGTTGTGTGATCTTTGAGTCTTTGGAGATAGCAACCAGACTCGTTTGAAACAAGCCTGGGAGCAGCATTGAGGCTTGACCTTGAGTGATCTCTGCAGCCTGAAACGGTCTGTGCTCACCTGCATGGGGAGAGGGATGTGTCTCCGAGTAGACACACAGTTTGGCTGTCCCCATGTTTGTGCCCTTTGTGAGAATGGGTATCTGATGACCCCAGGACTGTGAACCAAACCTGGGTGAGGATCCCCTAAATGGCCAAGCACAGAGCAATACTTCAGGCCTCTGGACATGATCTTATGTAGGAGCAATTTTTGTTGTTGTTTATTGCTAAATCATGTCTAGTTCTATGAGATCCTATGGACTGTAGCCCGCCAGGCTCCTCTGTTCATGAGATTTCCCAGGCAAGAATACTGGAGTGGGTTGCCACTTCCTTCCCCAAGGGATCTTTCCTCCCCAGGGATCGAACCCATGTCTCCTGCATTGGCAGGAAGATTTTTTACTGCTAAGCCACCAGGGAGCCCAGGAACAAAACCAAAACGGACCTCACGCACTGACTATGGGACTCGTTGGAGTAATACCATCCTCTTTTGCATACAAAGTTGCCCTCAAATTGAGATGTTTTCTGGAATCTATAAAAGGGACCTTTCTTGGGGACAAGAATTGCAGCCTGCCCTTGTCGTCTAAGTCTCCATTGGTAGACTGTGATGCCAAGGTCTGATTCATACACTTTTCAGTCTGTGCCCCATACACGTGAGGCTGAGAAGTCATGGGTGAATCACTGGAAGTCAGGACCATGTTTTCAGTTTTTGTCTCCAACTCAAGACTGAACCGGAGAAAGCCTGACTTCTCCTAACAATGCCTTCAGACTCATCAAGTGTTGCTGGTTAGAAAGGATTCTCTGATTTCTTGTTCTGAAAAATTCCATTGAGAAATGCTGGTGAATTCTCTGAGCATCCCATCTCAGGGTTGGGAGGACAAGTTTTGCTGAGTGGTCCTCATTCAAAGTCTGAGATTCAGCGAGAGGGGGAAATGAGGCTCTGCAGTTTCTGACTGTTCGCCTTTGGACTGTTGGGAATGGGGAGATTGCTAGAGAGGCCAGAGTGCTGAAGACTGGGAACTCGGCTGCCCGAGGTGATGGTGGCGGGGGGGGCACCTGGTGGCTGTGAGTGCTTCCCTATCAGAGGCACATTTAAATCGGTGTTCTCAATTCCTGAGAGGGCTTCGCCGGTGGTTCAGTGGTAAAGAATCCACCTGCAAAGCAGGAGACACAGGAGATGCAGGTTTGATCCCTAGGTCGGGAAGATCCACTGTAGGAGGGAATGGCAACCCAGTCCAGTATTCTTGCTTGGAGAATCCCGTGGGCAGAGGAGCCTGGGCGGCTACAGGCCGTAGTGTGGCTAAGAGTCAGACACGACTGAAGCGACTAAGCACACACACCCTTCCTGAGAAAAAAGCATGGCTTTGCATTTTAAACGTGAAATTCCTCAAACACTCACCTGTCTCCATCATTTTTGGCATGGGTAGCCCCCACAACCTCTTAAACATAAGCTTCAACTACCAACAGCTTACAACTTCCCTCTTTCTAGAGGAGGCAGAAGTGAGGCAGAGCATGAAACTCCCCAACTGGAATTTTTCCAGGTCCTCATCCTCATAACTGGGCTAGAATCAAGTCATCTCCTAGATCAAGGCAAGACGTATCTACCTGCCCACCACCTATACGTTGTCATTTTCTTGCTTACCAAGTAGCCACGTCATAGGCTTATAGGCTTCTAACACCAGTATCATCACTTATTACTTGTATCACTTTGGCAAAGTAGCCAAACTTTCCAAGGTTTAGCTTCATCTTTTCTACAGTGGGGATAATGACAGCACCTCTGTCAAGTGATTATCTCCAAAACTGAGGCAAGCCACGTAAGATCATCAGCCTAGCATCTACACGCATTAGTCTATAAACATCACTGTTGCTGGTGTATTGTCATCCTCCACTCTTCCTGGACCTCAATCCTTTGTCCCACTGACTGTGAGGTTCCTCTAGGCTTCCACTCCATTCTGCGAGCCCTCATTCTTTCAGGGGGAATGTGTAGAGAGCAGTGTGTAGCAGTGTGAGATAGCACCCCACCAGGTAGTCTGTGGAAAAGGGCTACATCGTGCCTTGAGGGATTTGTCTCATCGACCCTCGTGATGGTCAGGGAGGCTTGAGCACTGGGCTCCTCTCTGAGCATCTACTTCTGGACTCCCCAGGTTGCTGCTGGAGCCGTGGTACCTGGTACGAAAAAGCAGGGCAACGCTGCCTGTATGATCACGAAGTGTCCACGCCAGGAAAAATCAGGGTCTGGGCTGAGCAGAGCTCAGTGTCTCGGGAGAGGGGTCTTTTGGGGTATCCTGGGGTGGGAAACCCACGGGTATATTTGTGTTGGGGAGGAGTCAGAACGCCTGGAGAGAACACTCCCTCCTGAACTTGGATGTTGCTAGTTTTCACTGGGTGGAGTACTGCCCTGATGTCGCCTCTCCTTTGCCTACATTCTTACAGTCTCCTCTCCATTTTTTTTACATTCTTCTTATTCCACAAAAGCTTCGATGTGCATAAACCATCCTCACATGGTTGTTAAAAACATGGGGAATCCTGATTCTAAGCAGCTTACATTCTCTCAGATGACTAACTAGTCCTTGCAGGTGACCCTGAATTCCTGAGAAACATTTCTCACTACAAGCCTCTTCGGGAGTCTGTGAGAACATCCTTAATGTCTTCAACAACCCCTGCAGAGTGTTCTTGACTGTGTCCGCAGAGAGACATCAAACAAATCTCCTTCTAGTCACATGAGATTAATGGGGATGAAGAAATCACACTGGAATCCCCCTTACTGATCCTATGGATGACTCTCTCTTGTGCAACAAAGTGGGTCTACCTGGGGTGTAGTCTTGTGTCTCTCTCTTCTTACACATCTAAGAAATGTGTTCCAGGGTGAAACTTCACTAAAGGAAAGCAGGATCCCCAAATCTCCATCTCATAGCCACTGGGAGAAGAGGACTTTGCAGATGCAAAAAAAAAAAAAAAAAAAGTTAAAATCTAAAAACAAAGAGAAGGCATCCAACATGTAAGAACTAATCACCAAGTTGAAATGAGAGTGAAATAATAATTTTTTATGTTCTAAGAGAAAAGCAGGACTTTCCATAGCTCGTTAGGACCTTCTCAAACTCCTCTCAGGGACTGGCTTGCATTGAAAAATCTAAAGATGCTGCAGAAAGAGAAGTCAGTGAATTTTACCAGGTTATTAAGCAGAGTTGTTTTTCAGTCAGCATTTAACATCTAACATGTGTCAGATGATTTACTGGAAACACAGTATTCTTGGTTTGATTTCTTTTTCACTACAACTCTGTGAGTTAGGAACCGTTCTATTCCCACTTTATGGATAAGACTCATACAGTTTAAGGAACACATTTAAGTGAGATGCAACCAGGGAATCCAACTTATCTGTCCAACTCTAAAGCCTATGATACTTCAGCTATTCTATATTATCTGTAAGATAGACAAAAAGAACATAGAACAATTGCTTATCTTTGTAGGCTGGTATCAGGTAGAAGGTCAAGATTGTAATTCATTTATTCATGTTTTCTTTCATTCCTGTGTTCATCTCTGTAGCAACTATTTAGGGAGTGACCGCTCTGTCCCAGGCTCAGGGTGCTTGGTCAGAACGTGTTCCTTGGGTCTATAGTCTAACATAAGCCGCTGGGTTAATACCCACTATGCGGGAAATATTTTGCTTCTATGACTCATACCAAGGTAATAGAAAGCAATATATAGCAGAAGCCCTGTGTCCTAAACTTATTTCTGTCTGCCAGATTATTTCACATTGCAGCAGCTGTCCATCTTCTAATCAGTGGTGCTCCCTCTCCTCCCCTGGGGGATACTGGTGTGGTTGGCATGGTTTTCAGTGGGCAAAGGCTATGCACAGTTGTCTGTCCCAGGAGCTGATCCTACTTTTCCAAGGCTTCCTGGGGGTACCAACTCATTTGCAAATAAATTGTCTTCCCTTTGTATAGTAAGAACCGTGACCTCTTCATGACCCAAGCAAGGCCAATAGCCTGTCCGTGTACTGGAACCCATCTTCTTACTCTTATTCAAGGACATTTGTGCAGTAGCCATCTGCTCTTTCTCTTGAAACATCATCTTTCTCCTCTCTCCTGGATTATTTGTATCAGCACTCATCCATACCATGGATTCTTCGGTATTTAAGAGGGGAAAAGCACCTCCCTTGACCTTACTCCTCTTACATGTGTGTGGTCTCAGCGGTTTCAGCTGTGTCTGGCGTGGGTAGCCGTTTCCTTCTCCAGGGGATCTTCCCGACCCAGGTGTCGAACCTTCATCTCCTGAATTGCAGGCAGATCCTTCACCCCTGAGCCACCGGGGAAGCCCCACTCTTGGCACAGTCACCTCCCTTTCTCCCTCTGTCTTTATAAGAAAACTGGTCTGAAAAATTGCTGACATTCACTTTCTCTAATTTTTTCTCCCCACATCTCTGTTTCATATGCTCCAATCAGGGTTTTTTTCCTGCCACTTTACCAAAGCATCTTATCAAGATCACCCTAAACATAATGGCCATTTCCCACACCTTATACTATTTGACCTATCGACAGGAACATTGACCCAGTCAAAGCCAGTCTCACACTTGCGTTGCATGGTTGTTGCTAAGCAAGACCGATTGGTTTTGTGGTTAAGCAAATCTATTGTCTCGATTAACTTACAGGGGTCTCCCAGGCTTTTTCTTTTACTGCGATCCTTTAGTGGGATTAGCTATTTAATCACCTACTGTGCCCCTTTACTCTGCCCCTCTAACAATGAGGACGGGATTTTATTCATAATCGGAGGATAATGGCTTTACAATGTTGTGTTGGTTTCTGCCCTACAGCAACACGCATCAGTCATAAGTATATGGATGTCCCCTCCCTCCTGAACCCCCCTCCCACCCCCTGAACCCCATATCACCCCTTTAGGTTGTCAGAGCACTGGGTTGAGCTCTGTGTGTGATGCAGCAAATCCCCACTGGCGATCTATTTACATTGACGTTTTACATTTATTTAGTGTGATGCTTCAGTGCTCCTCTCTCCATTCGCCCCACCCTCTTCTCCCCCTGCTGTGTCCACAAGTCTGTTCTCTATGTCTGCATCTCTATTGTTGCCCTGCAAATAGATTCATCAGTACCATCTTTCTAGATTCCATATATGTGTTGAGGACAGGGATTTTTGATGGTTCTATTTATTACTATCGTTCAGCACTTAGAAGAGCATCTAGCATGTAGTATATTCTCAAATGTAGTCAGTGAATATATTGGATATGGAGAAAAGGAAGAAAAACTAGACCAGAGAAGCTGCCTAGCCCACAAAAGAAACCTGAAAAACACCAAAATATAGACAAGACACTTCCAAAACCCGAACACTGGGAAGTTACTAGATACCAGGTCTTAAACCTCTTGATCTTGTCCATAAAGTGCTTAATAAAGTAAAATATTCGCTATTCTCTTCTGGGAACTAGGAGGGGAAAAGTTGCAAATACTGCAAAAGTATAAGGTGAAGGCCAATGATAAATTAACTCGGATATTGCTTATCACGCTCTGAAATCAGCAATAATAAAACACAATACAAGCTTTGAGTCAAGTGTCATCAGGGACTCTCATCCACCCAAGCTTTTCCTAGAGGCAATTTAGCCCTGCTTCTTCTCCCATGAAAACGTGGGCAAGTGTTTCCGTGATAAACACTTCTCAGCAACCTGCTAGGAAGCCTGTCTGTGGGATCACATGTGAGCAGGAGTGATAAAGCCTGAGGCTGCACCCAGCAAAGGAACTGATTTCTCTTCCTAAGGGTGCATTTCACATCAAACAACACGACCATCTGCCAAGCAGATCTGAGAAGTGGGTGCTGACTGTAAAGACTTCTCAGCCACAAGGTGGGTCTTATGTGGGGAGCTGGGAGTACAGATGGTGAGAACATGAGAGTTAAAAGTGTGTGTAGGGACTTCCCTGGTGGGCCAGGGATTAAGACCCTGTGTTTCCAATGCAGAGGGCATGGGTTTGATCCCTGGTCAGGGAACTAAGATCCTGAATGCCATGTGGTGTGGCCAAAAAAAAAAAAAAAGTATGTAACTGGTTTCAAGGGGGGGAAGATGGGCCCTGACCCCCAGGCTTAGCTTTTTAGCCTCCCCCACCTGACCCCGCACCTTGGAACTGACAAATGCAAGACTAGCATACCAGTCATGGTCTCTGCACCGTCTATACACATCATCTATACCTCTCCACACTAGCTCTGTCTCTCAGCTTCAACTCACCATTTTAGCCCTGGTTCTACACTCTGAATTTGCTGGCTGCCCTTGATTTCCAGCATCTACCCTTTAGTTCAGCCTTTCTAGCTGGATCTTCCCATGCCTGCCCCCTGAACCTAAGACACCCCCTCTCCTCCCCAGCCCCAGAACCCGTATTCCTACAAGTCAAAGGAGAAGGAAGCCAGGCCAGGTGATTTTCTAGCAGGGTTTCTGTGTGTGCACCTTTGGCAGGGAGAATATGTAGCTCAGGCAGCCAGGGTCACCTCATCTTACGAGCATCTCCTTGTTCCGAGTCTAATTCAACAAACTCCATGGCAACGCAGGGCCTGCGCAGCTTACCTGGCCTTCCCCGACCTCACTGTTAACAACTCTGTCACTCAGCTGAGTGTGGTGTGAGCCAACAGCCTCCTTTGCTTCCTGCGTGTCATGGCAGTGGGTGAGAGGAGCCTCCCTGCACAAGAGAATTGGGAGGGAAACTGAGAGGGAAGATTCAAGCCTCAGGGCAGGGCAGTGGGCACCGAGTCTCTGCTCTTACAGGGGCTCTGTTCTAGAAAACTGCGACTTAAGTGGAAAAACTGTCTGCTTGTTGACTCTTGCATTCCATGAGAGTCTGACATAGAGCATGTTCTGAGATTGTTGAATTTTTTTTTAGTTTTGGAGCAACTAGCACAGTGGGTTGATGTTCAGGTCACTCAGGATACCTCCCGACAGCTCGTTGTGAGAACACACCCTTTATCTTTCCTGACCCATCACTCAGATGGACACTTATATGTAGTTTTGAGACTTTCCTCCCCAAACAAAGCCTTCTCCAGCCATAACAAATGCCATAACATGCTAACTCGAAGATGGTAATCAGCTGTTTCATAGGCCCACTGATTTATGCTGAGTTTTATCATTATTCTTTTTGATAATAAACATTCTTATTGCTTTACTATCCTTTTTATTCTTATTTTATATGTGTGTAGTGTTAGATAACTTTCAAAGCATTTTCTCATACACAATCCCATTTGACTCTCATGGAGCAAAAAAAAGGGAAGGCAGTGAAGGTGTTGGTGGTGGTATGTGTCTTCCTGAAAGTAGTCAGACCAAGTGCCAGGAGGCTTAAGGACCTGGGCGGTGTCAGGATGTGAACCCAGGCCCTTGGCTCCAAGTCCAAGGCTTCCCCTCTTGACCAGCTGACTGAGTGTGTCTTCATGCCCTCACTGCATTTCAGGAGGAGGGTTGATCTGCAGGACGTGTGAATGTGTACAGTAGTGAGACGAGCGGTAACAGGGCTGTGAATGCCATGCACAATGTTCGGTTGATGTCCAGGAGCACTAGTGTCATCCCATCCCTCCTCCTTTCTCCTGAACAACCTCCCCCAGACAGAATCAATCTCTCCCGCCTCTATTCTCCTGCACTGTGTAATTCAAAAGTGCTAAGAAAACACTTAAAAGACTGTAGTACAGATTGGTATAAAAGGGTGGCTGGGCTGAGACTAGAATGCGATGACTTTGAGATTAAGCAACAGTGCCCTGGAGGCCTTCTCTGTACTCTGGGCAGAGAAAATCCCTCTCACTGTTGTGAAACCTTCAGGTACCTGTTTACAGGTGTCAAGCGCCAGCCTGTGATTTCCTGGGACTTGGGAGATCCAAGGGGAATAATCTGAAACTTCACCAGATTTGGAATGCAGGGCTCCATCAATGTTATTTGATGGGCTGTGTGGTGGAGGGGACCCCACAGAAAAGAGAGAGAATGGGAGTCTATGTTAAGAGGTCTCTGTGAATGGTGAAGCTGGCAAGCAAGCTGGGCTCAGATGGAGGGTCTGAGGATGGGACGGGCACAGGGCACCCTGGTGTAGAGCAAGGCTCTCCTGGACGCCATCTCCACTTCCTCCAGGGAGTCTACGATCCCTGCTGCAGAAAGGCGAAAGTCGGAGGCCTGAGTGATTGCAGGCCCCGTCCCTCTGCTGTGAGCCCGTTCTAAAGGGTCTGGGCCCTAAGGCAGTCTGTTTTCCTCACCAGTGACAGACAGAGCTGATCAGTTGAGTTTGGCAAAAGGCGACATTAAGGAAACTCCTAACTGCAGCTGCTTGGCTTTGCTTAGTCACTCAGTCGTGTCCGACTCTTTGCAACCCCATGGACTGTAGCCCAGGCTCCCCTGGGGGAATTATCCAGGCAAGAATACTGGAGTGGGTTGCCATGCCCTCCTTCAGGGGCTCTACCCAACCCAGGGATCGAACCCAGGTCTCCCACGTTGCAGGTGAATTCTTTACCATCTGATCTACCAGGGAAGCCCAAGAATAACGGAGGGGTAGCCTATCCCTTCTCCATACCCACTACTATACAGTCCATGGAATTTGCAACTATACAGTCCATGGAATTCTCCAGGCCAGAATACTGGAGTGGGTAGCCTTTCCCTTCTCCAGGGGATCTTCCCAACCCAGGGATCAAACCCAGATCTCCTGCATTAGACCCATCCAAATCTGAGTGCAAGTTATGACTCACTCTGCTGGCATTCTAGTCAAGAATTGTCAGAGGCACCCAAGCTCTGAGATCCACAGAGAAGCCAGGGCAAGACTGCACCAAGCAACAGTCATCACTGTGACTGATTTGTGAAAGGCTCTTTTGAGGATACTCCTATAGACGCCAGGAACAAGGAAGGCTGAGGCTTGGTGGATACAAGGGAAACTCTTACACTGGTAGAATAGAAGACAGCCAAGGGCAGAAGACAACCAAGCTACTCCAACAAAGTTGGTTCACGTGATTGGCTCACTTGATTTCTCCCTCATTAACTATGAAGCTTCCAAGGCAGGAAGCAGGCCTTTTCAGGTGGACGATACTTAATGATGATTACAGATGATTACAGATTACCTGTGTACAGAAGTGAGAGCCTCTGTGTTTTTTATTTTATTTTTAAAATTTTTTATTGGTGTAGAGTTTCTTTACAATGCTGTTTCTGCTGAACAGTTAAATGAATCAGTTATACGTGTACATATATCCACTCTTTTTTAGATTTTTTTCCCTTTTAGGTCACCACAGATCACTGAGTAGAATTCTCTGAGTGGGTTCTTACTGAGTGGAGTTCCCAGAGCAGGTTCTCATCAGTTACCTATTTTGTTCATAATAGTGTATTTATGTCAATCCCAGTTTCCCAATTTATCCCACCCTCCCAGCCTTCCCCCTTGGTAACCGTGTTTGTTCTCTACATCTGTGATTCTGTTTATGCTTGGCCAATAAGTTCATCTCTACTATTTTTTGTTTTTTATTTTAATGAATTTATTTTTTGATTACAATAAAATAGTTGAAATTAAATGTGCCATTTTAACCTTTTTAAAATGTATGAAGTTAACATTAAGCACGTTCACACTGTTGGACGAACCATCACCACCATCTATCCACAGAACTTTTTTTCATTTTGCAAAACTGAAATTCTGAACCTATTTAACAATAAACCCCACCCCTCCTTCCCCCAGCACCTGGCAACCACTGTTCTGCTTTTCTTCTGTGTGAATATGAGTAGTCTACTAAGTACCTCATATGAATAGAATTGTGCCATATCTGTTCTTTTGGTCACTGACTTATTTAACATATCATAATTTCCTCAAGTTTTATTCAGGTTGTAGCAGTGTCATTATTTCCTTCCTTTTAAAAAGACAATAGTATTCCATTGTATGCATATCCCACATTGTGTTTATCCACTCATACATTAGTGAACACTTGGGTCGCTTCTGTCTTTTGGCTATTGTGAATAATGCTGCCATGAACATCAGTGTCAAATCTCTTCCTCTGTGTTTTTTAGCACATCATTTTTTATGCCCCCACCCCATCACACTCTCTGGTCTCTCAGCACTCTTACCCATCCTCCTGATCTCACCTTCACCGTCACTTACTCTAGGAAGACTTACTGGATTCTAAAAGACTAATTAGTTGCTCCTGCCCAGCTCCCATAGCTTCCCAAGCACACAGTTCACTATTATTGCCTATTTGTCCTTCCCACTCACCTGTGAACTCCCTGTAAGAGGAGCCCTATCTGTCCAGCTTACCATTATATCTCTAAACCTTGAATGTGCCTGGGCCACAGAAGCCCTGAGAAATTTCTTGAATGTAAGAGCACATTTAGCAGGCCAGGCAGGGATGAAATGTGCAGTGCTCATACCCACTGGCTGCCTGGGGGGCTCCCATTCTTCTATGATGCTTCCCTTCATTTGATATGGTTTCTTGTCCAAGTATTAATGGAGTGTGCAATATACGCTAAACCCTATGTTAAGCGCCGAGGACAAATACAAGCTATGTAAGCTGTGTTGCCTGAGTTTCCGGGGGCATCCAGGCCAGTTGAAGAGACAAGAAGTAGGTCTGGGAACAATGAGAGTCAAAGGTGATGAAATAGCAAACTGAAGGGCAGAGGCAGGTTCAGAAAAGGGAGAATGCTCTAGTTTCCTACCGCTGCTTAACAAATTGTTTCAAGATTAGTGGCTTAAAACAATACCAATGTATTCTTTTACATTTCTGAAAGTCAGAAGTCTAAAATCAAGGTGTTGGTACAGCTGCATTCCTATTGGAGGCTTCAGTGGCACATCCATTTCTTTAGCTCACCCAGCACCTAGAGGCTGCCTGCATTCCTTAGCTTGCGGTCCCTCCCTCCACCCTCAAAGCACATCATTCCCACCTCTGGTTCTGTTGTCACATCTCATTTTCCCAGATTTAATCCTCCCACATGCCTCTTACAAGGACAGGTGTGATTACATTGGACCCATCCAAACAGTACAAATCGTCTCCCTGTCCTTAACCTACTCACACCTGCAAAGTCCCTTTGGCCACATAAGGTAACATAGTCACAGATTGGTGGGAATAGGATACGGATGTCTTTGAGGTCCATTATAGGAAGTCTGGGCTATAGTTCATGGGGTTGCAAAGAGTCAGACACAACTGAGTCACTAACACTTTCACTTGGGGCTTCCCAGGTGGTGCTAGTGGTAAAGAACCTGCCTTCCAGTGTGGAGACATGGATTTGATCCCTGGGTCAGGAAGATCCTTTGGAAGAGGATCTTGCAACCCA
The DNA here is from genome assembly GCF_963930625.1 of Muntiacus reevesi. Taxonomy (NCBI): domain Eukaryota; kingdom Metazoa; phylum Chordata; class Mammalia; order Artiodactyla; family Cervidae; genus Muntiacus; species Muntiacus reevesi. The sequence continues at coordinate 66,288,146 of NC_089257.1, forward strand.
CTCCAGTAGTCTTGCCTGGGGAATCCCGTGGACAGAAGAGTCTGGTGGGCTACACTCCATAGAGTGGCAAAGAGTTGAACATGGCTGAAGCGACTTAGCACACACACACAGGAAGTTTAACCTGAGCCAAACCAGGGAGGGTAGGCTGCTAATGGTGGGATTAAGTGTGTGCCTTCAAGGACGGGAAAGATTTAGGAAGACTAAGAGGACACTTCAGGTGAGGGGAGGTGTGCAGGAAATGAGTGCGTCTTTGTGGGTAGAATGCTGAGGCCATGGCCAATTGGAAGAAAAAGGTTTTTGTGAAGTAGGCGTGTGAGGTTGGAAAGATGCTGGGGACATTTGCAGGGATTTCCTTGGGCCCCAGCTGCTAGGCAGTGGCGCCATCTGGCCTTACTCTGATGGTCGTAAATACCCCTTGGCAGTTTCCGTGTAGGAGTTCTGCGCTCTCTCAGCTAGGTCTGCTCTGGATCACCTCCCAGCAGCCTCTTTTACATGCTTTTTTAACGAGCACTAAGATGAAAGTGGAATAAATCTCCTCAGACCCTTACGTAAGCACTTTTGTTGCCGTTCCCTGGCAGCCCTCAGCAATGGTGAGTAAATAAAAATGACACTCAAGAGCTGGGGAACTCGGTCCAGGGAGTGGGACTCGGCCCTGAGGTTGGGTGCTCAGCACCGGGGCCATCTTTCACAAAAAAAAGAAAAAAAGAAAAAAAGCACAGCCAGCTGTTTGTAGAGAGCCCAGGAGACGACAGAAGGCGTCCTCCTCCCCAAGAAAACCATGTTCCTGTTCTTGTCAGCACGGGAGAACCAGGCCTGGCTTGGGGTGGCAGCAGTATCTCTGTTCTGACTTTCTGTCCTCTGGGGAGGAGGTCAGTGGAGACGCGGCAGCTGCTGGAGCTGAGGTGACGATCTCAGCACTTCTTGTTGCCAGAATCCCAGTCCCTTCTCCACCTGGTGGGGCTTTGGGGAAAGTGTGTGGTGGGGGCAGCGTGGGCCCTGGCTAAGCTGTCACGGTGCCCTCCAGCCCCCAGCCTTCTCATCCTGCTTCAAGGAGGGGCCAGACAGCTAGGCTGATACATCTGCTCTGATCATCGGATGCTGCTCATCTCTTGCCTCGCCCAGATTTCCATCATCATGCTGCAACCTGGTCGTTGTTGTTTTCAACCCTAAACTCTTGTCCAGCTAAGAGCTTGGCTTCTTCCTGCAGCCTAAAAATAGTCAAATATATCCTTCACCTGACCATGCTCCGTATCTGCACGGTCCAGGGCATGACCATCCAAGCAAATCCCTCAACATCTCTTTGGTCTAAGAATCATCTCCTTACTGCTCTCACTGCTAGTACCCTTGAACTTCTCTGATTAATTCTCACAAAGCAATTTGAAACACTAATCAGATCACATCATTTGCCTGCTCAGAAATCTCCAGTGGCTCATCTGCTCATTCAGGGTAGAATCCAGCCTTCTGTCTATGACTCTGCATCATCCAGCCCCCATGGGTCACCTGAATCCTGCCTCCTAGTACTCTCCCATTCCCTGTCCGGCCTCCTTGCTGGCCCCAGGATACTTGAGGGTTACTCCCTGAAGCCTTACTTCTTGCTAGTTCCTCTACTCGGGACACACTGCCTCAGCATCTACTCAAATGTGAACACCTCAGAGAGGCCTCTCCAGGCTACTCAATCTGAAGGAGTGCTCCCTTCCACCTTGCATCGTTTATCTTCTGGACACCCACTGATATTTGACAGTTATTAATGACAAAGTGTTTGCATTCCCCTGCCATCCCCCACAAGAAGGTAAGCTCAATGGAGGCTGCTCTTTGTCTCATTCATCACCATGTCCCAAGTGCCTTGTACAGCACCTGGCCCAGCGCAGATATGCAACACATACTTGTTGAATGAAGAAATGAGGAAATCATTTACTTCATGGACAGTGACTAAGGCTATTACATGCCAGACACTGTGATGGGTGGATAGTGTTTATTCTGTGGGAGCCCACAGTCCTCTGAGTAAAGATAAATACATATATATGTATACTTCCACAGAGTGTCATAAATGCTACAAATGAGGTATTCACAAAGCAGCATGAAATTGCAAGTAAAGTGATAATGAATGTTTCCCCAAGGTCTAGGGGACTATTAGACAAAGGAGATGGACTTGGACTTGAGCTGAGCTGCCCGCTCCTCAGTTGAAGATATCTGAACTCTCCTTAGAACTAGTTGGTTGCTTCTAAGTCTTTAATATAAGCCATCATGGATGAAATTGTTCAGAGTTCTCAAGGCTGTTCATACCCCAAAATATTGGTGGCAAGATTTCAGGGTCTGATAGCGGCCTCCAGAGGCTTGCTCCTATGAAGTCATGGCCTCCCAGGTCAAAATCAGGAACCCCAGCATAGGGCCCACTGTTCCCAGGACTTCATCAAAGAAACGCACCTAGAGGAGTGCCCTCTGCACATTGCAAAGGCTTGAAGACTGTCTGTTTGGCCATTTGCGGTGACCGGTGCTGATTTGGGCTGGTCTTGTCATACAAAGAACTGTCCTCGCTATGTCGTCCTGGGTGCTGGATGCCGGAGAAGCCTGTCTTGGCTGAGTGGCTATGGGAGACCTCCAAGCTGCCAGGAGTCTCTTTCAAGAGTGGGTAGAAGCATGCTCGTTCACATCTTGCAGGTAACAACAGTTACTCAGGGTAGGAGTACTCCCAACATGTTTGCATTATGACAGCACCTCTGGAAACAATGATGGTGCTGAGGAGGCAACAGAGCTTGGAAGGAGAATGGATAAAGCATCAGACCACCTCTACCCAGTCAGTAAGGCTGTTCTTCTGCAACCTTGTATCCAGGATGGGCTCTGTAAATAGCGCCGGTACTGAACATAGAAAGAATAATTATGAATATATTAGACATTATGTAATTTGGTCCTCACAGCAGTCACATGAGCTAAAAGGATTGTGTATTTAATCATGCTTTAAATACTATTTCTCCCATTATAGTTTGTTGTTGAAATTTTGGAATTTATGAAAAGATGGAGCTAGTGGTGAAGATCCTGCCTGCCAATGCAGGAGACATAAGGGATGCAGGTTCGATCTCTGGGTCGGGAAGATTCCCTGGAGAAGGGCATGGCAACCAATTCCAGTATTCTTGCCTGGAGAATCCCCATGAACAGGGAAACCTGGCAGGCTTCAGTCCATAGGATCACAAGGAGTTGGACATGACTGAAGCGACTTAGCACGCACACTAAATAAAATAAAAATCACACATAATCCCATCATGCAAAGTGTCTTCTATTAACATGTTGCTGCATCGTCCACCAGGCTTTTCTCCTAAGTCACAGATGTACTAAGAGATGTCAACTTATGGGTCATTCTGTCCTCAGAAAGTCCAGCTAAGTTTGGATCAGATTCCTATTCCATAGCCCTTTAGAAGAACACTTGAAAATTCGTAGAGAAGCTTATATTCTCATACTTCTCTCTGCCTCTCAGTTACCATTATCTTTGAATGTCTCTCAGTTCCACACAAGTTGTCATTGTTTTACTCCAGGACAATGCAAATGTAGAACTCAATCCTCTTGCCCATTTCAATTGCCCCACCCCCTCCGTATACCAGAAAGTCTATTCAGATTCAGCATTTTCTAGTGTAGAAAAAGGCTTTGGAGACAAATGTTTAGAGAGAGAGGAGGTCTTCTTTGCAGGAGTACAAACAACCTCACCATGTGGTTCAACTGAATTTTCCCCTCTTCTGTTCTTTCCTAATTTTCCAGTGCTTTATGGATTTTTAATGTAGAACACTTTAAGGATAGATTTTGTTTACTAGTCTCCAATTCCCTTTGCCCTTGAGCTCTTACTTTTCTCTTCAATCTGCTATCAAAGACTTTTCTTTAGTAAAAATATTTGCTTCTCTTATCTCATAAAGTTTCTTAGTTGCAAGCCACCAGAGATCAACTTGGGCAAAAAATAAAATTTATTAGTGAAAGTGGAGTATCTCATAGAATTGAGAAGATGGGGCGGGGCGGTGGGGAACCTTAGAAAGGACAGAAACCAAAGGATCTTAAAATAATGGATGGCTGAGAACCACTACCATGATGATAGCTTGAGTCTTTTCCAGTCTCTTTTTCAATCCACTTATGATTCAAACTTTAGGGAAAGTATCTGATTGGCCTAGATTTTTTCATCCGCTCACAACTCGGCCATCGACGGGCAGGACACCTACCCTGACAATCCCACCAAGACTGCATTCAACAGCAGGCAGTTAGTTCTCCAAGGCAAATGGGGTTGAAAGTGGAGGAACGGAAACTTGCCCTCCACTCACTTCTCTGAGCAATCTGTCTTTTAACCATTAATTTATTTGGGGGAGAGATATCCTTATGCATATTTCTTTCCTTCTATGTGTGCATGTGTGCTAAGTCGCTTCCGTTGAGTCCAACTCTGCGACGCTATGGACTGTAGCCTGCCAGAGTTCTCTGTCCATGGGATGCTCCAGGCAAGAATACTGGAGTGGGTTGCCATGCCCTCCTCCAGGGGATCTTCCCAATCCAGGCATTGAATCCTGAGTCTCTTTTGTCTCCTGCTCTGGGAGATGGGTTCTTTACCACTAGCTTCACCCCCTAGTGAAAGCTTTACCCCTTTCCTTCTATAGGTTATACTTTTGCTGCCTTAAGCCCATATCACTTGGCTAACTCTCATACATCCTTTTTCATTTAGTTCTCAGTTTATTCTTTTATTTTCAGAGACATCCTCCATGATCCTCAACTGAAATAAGGCTTTAGTCTCTCCGTTTTGTGTTGCCACAGCACCACACAGGCTTTCCTAGATGAACCACTGAGTCCTTTGATGTATAGGACCTAGCATAGGAACTAGGATATAGATGACATACCTGAAATATTAAGGATTGACTTGTCTGACATGAAAAAAATGTCCTCAGAGAACTTGCTCTTAGAAGAGTAGAAGGAGAGATCTGGGATTGATCCCAGAGAAGAAAAGACATCTGATTGAGGAGAGTATGGTAGATGGACACACAAAAGAAATACGTACACACAAAGAAACATGCATGCCTGCACTGTCTTCCCCCAAAACACAAAGGACAAAATGATTGGAGATAACTTTGTGCATGCTCAGTCGTGTCTGAGTCTTTGCAACCCAGTGGACTGTAGCCTGCCAGTCTCCTCTGTCCATGGGATTATCCTGGCAAGAACACTGGAGTGGGTTGCCATTTCCTTCTCCAGGGGAATCTTCCTGATCCAGCGATCAAACCTGCTACTCCTGTGGCTCCTGCGTTGGCAGGGGGATTATTTACCACTGAGCCGCCTGGGAAGCCCCTGAGATAACTGCAACTTGGAGCAATCAACCAAACTGCACGTCTTTGGATTCCAGGAGGGTGAGCTGTGGGGATGCCCCCAGCAGGACCACTGCAACATTTGGCCAGAAGACTGGAAAAAAAGGTTTTGCCTTCACTTTCAGTCATCTGAAGAGAGCCAAGAATGTAGGGCATGGGGAAGGGTATACAGATTCTGCTAATGGCCAGTACTAAAAAGTATAAAATAATTTTTTACAAGATTCACTCACTAAACTTGCTACTCAGTGCCTGAAGTACTCACAAAATATATATGAAGGATCACTATACAAGCCAATGTGACAGATCTTCTTAGGTAAAATAATAACAACAAGTAATACTGAATGAGTGCCCTCTTATGTTCAAGCACTCTGCTGAAGCCTTGTCATTTACTGAAATTCTGTGGCAGGAGGGGGTGGGGAACAATAGCCCGGCTTGCTTAGTGACCACTGAACCCACTCCTAGGATTATTTCCTGTGCTACAGTAGCTGAAAAGCTGAAGATAGACTTCCAAGGATGCTTTGTAGTCTGAATGCAGTTCTGGTTTATCCAGTCAGATTTCTTGACACTTGATCTCCTTGATGAGTTAGGTAGGGAGACAAGGAGAGGTAAGTGAGCCATTTATTCATTGTGGCAGGTCCAGTTTGTATCATAGTTTGACCCTAAAACTTGCAGTTGTAATGATTGTTTTAGATTGCTCCATCTCAGGTACCTTGGGGCCAAGAATTCTGGTGACTTCCTGATTTTTGGAATTCATTTATTAATAAGATAATCTGATCTTGAATTCAGAACTTAAAACAGCAACCTCTTGCTTCCCCAGCTGTCTGATGGCAGATGTGTGAGAGTTCTCTTAGTGGGTCAGCACCAGTTGGCTCATGGGGTAAAGAATCCTCCTGCAACGCAGGAGACAGCAGGAGACGTGGGTTTGATCCCTGGGTCAGGAAGGTCCCTTGGAGGAGGGCATGGCAACCAACTCCAGTGTTCTTGCCTGGAGAATCCCATGGACAGAGGCGCCTGGAGGGCTATAGTCTATAGGGTCGAAAAAAGTTGGGCATGACTAAAATGACCAAGCACACACAGCGGTGGTATGTTGGAACTTATTTGTAGAAGCTGAGCCTAGAGCCTGCTCCTCTCTCATTCAACAATTTTGTAAGCACCTGATCCCTGTACTCAATCCTTTTATGCTCAAAATACCTCAACTGTTTTATTTATCTGTAGCTAAATCCTGACTATGCTAAATGGTAATGTCCCATTTCACAGATAAGAAAATTGAGTTAGAAAAAAGTTACAGAGTGTGAAACTGTGTTTTAAACTCAGTAATTTTGCCTGGGCTCAGTGTTTGTTCATCACCATGCTATTTATTCATGCTTTCACCTACAATTATTTACTGGAGACCTTCTATGTGGCATAAAATTTGTTAATCTCTGGCGATACTACAGTAAAAAAGCAAAGTGGAAAATTCTTCATTCTAGCTCTCCTGACTTGTAATAGAAAGTAAGATAGTTATAAGTATATTTAAATAGTGATATATTTTGCTACAGGCTTGCATGGGAAAGAGACGTGGAGCTTTTAAAGGCAGGCACTCTGTATCAAAAGCAAGTTGTAAAAGAGCTGGTTGCTAAAGGGATTCAATTCAAATTTTGGTTTACACATAATTCAGTCAAAATATTGATAAGAATAAAAGAAGGGAGTGAGGAAGAAAGGAAAGAAAAAATGAGTTAGTAAATAGGTTGGCAACCTTTTATTTTATGAAGCCCTTTGATCTTCCCCCTGGATCCTGCCACCTCAGACCAGCAGCCTTAAGTGTTTTACTCCCATTTGGGATTCTGCCCTATGGATAAAGAAGAAGGTAAGTTACAAGTAGGGAACTTGAAAGGAGATAGCTTTCTCCCGCTGGAAATTTCTTTCTAGTGCTAAGATGGAAGAACTTGGGAGTTAGGTCATGTGAGACGTCTGATCACTGCCGACTGAGGAAGAAAACTCTTGAGAAGCAAAAGACTCTCGCAACAGAGTCTTAATCTGCTGTTGGCGGAAGAAAGACTCCAGGGACATTCATATCTGGTGAAGCCACAGAAGCATTGGAGCCACAAATATGCCCCAGGAAGGAATTTTGACTCTAAGTTTCAAGACTGAAAGTGACTTGAAAGAAATGTACTCAAGGTTAGGGATAAAACCCGGGCAAGATAATCGATAACAATAAATAATTACAGAGATACACAAAAGTTCCTGGGGGATTTTATTTTCTCTAAAGACTTGTGCTTTTGCACTATCCGCATCTCTCAGTAACACTTATTTATTTAAATAGAGAATCATCTTTTATAAGAGCAGGAAGCTACATCTATTGGGTGCCCATCTGTCCTGGCCACACGTTTATCTAAAGGTAACTTAAAGACTTTGGGTGCTAATTGCTGGCCAGGACTCAGGAAGAAATAAAAGATTTTGTGTGTCTTACACTTGTGGATCTAAATGTAAAAATGACAGCAACATCCTAGATTTTGCAGACAACTAATAAGAACGTATCCTAATAAGAAATTTTGAGTAAAATGTGGTCTTGGACAGTTCTCAAGTTAAACGTTTTAAAAAAAAAAAAAATTGTACCAGGTGGATGGTTTCATCTGTTTTAGAGAAATGGGGATCTCTGATCCTTTGCTGTCAATTCATCAGTTGACATTTTCAGACACTTGCTATATATCACTGAGGAATTTCTCCTTCAATCATTCAACTCAATTCAAAATGTAGAGACATGATGAACACCTACTATCCATCAATAAAATATATACTTGCTTCCTACTATGTGCTCAATTCTAAGGGACACAAAAGATATGTCAGTCAAATAACTGATGATGGAAAACTGAAATACATGAAAGTCTTAAAAGATAACTCTTTCTTCCTCTTCCCTTCCTGAGGGGAAATTATTCTTTTTTGCCCCATTGAAGTCAGACCCTGCCTTGTGACTTTGGCCAGTGAAATTTACTGGAAATTGTCGTGCGTCAATTTCAGGCAGAAGTTGTAGGAGCTAATTCTTGCTTTACCATAGGTTTCTTTCCTTTTGCTGCAATGCCTGGCAATGTTCCAACAATAAGCCCTTTGTCAGTCTGGTTCCCAGAGCATAGCAATATGGAGTTTGACTCCTAACTGGACTACAAGAGACATGTAGCATAGTCAGAAACAACCTTTTGTTTCTATGAGAAGCAATGTTTTGAGGTTACTCGTTACCATAGCATAACTTAGCCTAATCTGATTTATACATAGCATCACTCTAAAATTAACATTTATTGAGTGTTTACTATATCCGGAGCTTATGCTTAGGACTTTATATGCATTATCTCATTGAGTTCTCATAAAACACCATGAAGTAGGTATTATATTACTTCTATTTTACAGATGTTGAACTGAGTCCCAGAGCTAAGTGTTAGGCTTGAGTTTTAGAACCTAGCTTGCTTGAATCCAGAGCCCATAAACTTAACAATTATGCCATACTACTTATATAATATAATCGCAGGTTAAAAAGGAATCTTTGGAATAGACCAGAAGAGCCCTGGGCAATTCAGAAGGGGAGAAATCAATGTACATAGAACTTTTCAGGAAGAGCTTCAAGAAAGAGGTGAGAATTTTTAAATGGTCAGGTTGTAGATAGGAGAAAAGGAAGCTGACTGTTCTCTGACTTTTCTGGGATGGGAAGAGAGAAGAAAGAGATCTCATCTGTCTGGGTGAAATAAAGCAATACAATGGCTATGCCAAACCTGGAAATTGGTTTAGTCTACACTTAAGAACTTCACAGTCAGAGAGAGATGATAAGGCATTTACCCAAATTGCTATCATAATTCAGACAAGCTCCATTAGGAGACTTGCTGGAATTTTCCAAACTGTGTGTTAACATATCAAGTCAAGACTAAGCAGAAACCACTTCACCAATGCAGGATAGGGATTTGGAAAGAACAAGTCGTCTGCAGAGAAGGAGCCAGGGACCTAGATAAAATACTCTCAAACACAAAACATTCCTTGTCTCAAATCCAGAAGGTGCTAGTGTAGACATAATCCAATCAAACTGACGGAAGATAGCAGGAGAAGTAATGTGTCCATGACAATTCCTGATCACATCAGACCAAAAGGGTTGGGAGTGGGGGAACCAAGGATCTTTCTGTACATCCTGTGCATCTGTGATGTTAGCTCAGGCATAGGATGAGATCAAAATTTCATGAGTACATCAAGGGGCAGCTTACAGCAAAGTGTTTCTGGGTCCCTTGCCCACGGCATCTTAATTTAGAAGACCTGGAGTTGCACCCAGGAATCTCTCATGATTCTAATGTTGATGGTCGTTGAATCACATTAAATAGCACACACATATACACATAATAATAACAACAATAAAGAAAGCATTTTTCTAGAAGTTAAGGAAAGCCAGTGTTGAAACTAACTGAAATACAGGAAATAACGTGCTGAGTTCTATGAAAGAGATACTTTATGCTTTAAGAACTTAGTAGTCAAAAAATACCACATAATTTTAAAATTAAACTATAATTCAATGATCAGCAAAAAGGAATGGAGGAGAGGGTCTATGAACCTCTGAAATCATATGCAGATGTTCTGTTGGCTCATTTTCATCTTTCCTGAAGAAAATCTATATATTCATCAGATTTTTAAGGAGGTCATAACTCAAAATGTTTAAGAATCACTAAGTCAGAGCTAATTCCATTTCACTTGAACTTCAAAGGGAGGCTGGAATTTTAGCAACCAGAAATGGCAGCATTGGAGACAGGACTCACAAAACCAAGGGTACAGGGTCAGAAAAGCAAGATAATTATTTGTGATCCAGTAAGTTTGGGTAGAGTATGAGATGTTTATAGGACGGTTGTTGGAAATAATGCTGGGAAAGTAGGTAAAAACATAATCCTGGAGAGCTTTGAATGCCAATTATTCGTTATGTGATAAGTCACTGAAGATTTGGGTCAGAAAAATGACACATTGAATCTGTTCTTCAAAAAGAAAGGATGAATGCAAGTGATGGAGGGAAAAAGGTGAAGGTGTTTGACAGCAAGCTGTGGTTGGTCCTAATAAAATAGCTGATCATGTGAGAAGCAGGAAATAGAAATAAGACATGTTATTAATGAAAAACTTACAATACTTAACAATTGATTGGGTATATGGTGATGTGAAGAATGACCAGCTGAGGTTGACTGAACAAAAGAAGAGTAAGTCAGGTTTAGTAACAGCACTCATATTTATTGAACCTTAACTATTTTCCAGGCAGTAAGAATGACAATTTGGGTTCATTCTCTCTTAGTTTTCTCAAGAACTCTGTGGGGGTAGGTACTGCTATTTTCCCCATCCCATAGATGAGGAAATACAGACACAAAAGTAAATTCCTTTGAGTTACACAGCTAAAGTAAAGAGAAGCTGACACTGGAACGCAAGCCTATAAAACTTGAAAAGTCATGTTCTTAATCATCACTCTGTACAGTTTTGAGAGAAGTGAACTTTAGTTTAGATTTTGACCTATTTTGGTATGTCATGTGAACATCCATGTGGAGATAACCACATATATTTGGAAAAGTGGAAATGGAAGTTGGAATAGTGGTCAAAAGTGGAGTTAGTAGCATGTGGATGATGGTGAGGTCACAAGGATAGAGGAGATGGCTCAAGGAGAAAGGATGGTGGGAGAAGGGGAGTGCTAAGTGGAGGACCTGGTGACCAGCCATAGCTGGGGACAAGGAGAAGAGGGAAAATCAAGAACAAAGGGCATAGAAGATGAGTTTACAAATGTAGGAGAATAATCAGAATAGGGAACAGTCACCCAAACTAAAGCAGGTGATATTTACAAGGAGAGGCCAATTTTGCACAGCAGAGAAGTCAGAATAAATGAAGAACTTCGAGGGGCTTTGAAGGTGTCAATTAAGAGAGGTTCAGTTGTGTACTGTATAATTTGAGTTAATTGTTTGGAATGGGAACCAGAAAGAAAGATGTTCAAAAGTTCATAGATGGTAACACAAAAAGTTTCGAGAGTAGATAGCATTTGGAGTGAGAGTAGATAGCATTTGGAGCAGTTGGGGAGTAAAAGGAAGGAAGAAATAGAGCAGTCAGTAGTTCATAGAGGTAATAGAGTTCCAAAAAAGTGTTTACTATTTTGTTTTCACTTGCTAGTGTATGGAGAACTTGCGTGTGATCCATGTTCGATAATCCAAGGGAAAATGGGGAGAATTGATGGAGTAAAGTATCAGGAATACAAGAGAAAGACTGGCCTTGACAGGTAGCAGAACGTTATTATTCATAGAAACCTGCCATTATTATTACTATTATTGTTAATATCACAATAATGATAATACTAGAAACCCAGGGTGTACCTATAGGGCCTTTGTGATTAATCTAAGAGGATAGCTCAAAAAAGCAAAACCAAAACAGAACAAACCTATATCCCATCTTTCTGAAAATAATCACCTAGCTGTTGGGTCTTGGACCTGGTAGCATTGTTTGACTGGAGTAATTGTAGCCTCTCCCCTGCAGAAAGAGGTCTCAAAGTTGCATAGCAGCGCTGTACCTTGAGTACCTCAGCTGTCTGTAAGACAGAGCAGCCCCTTGGGTTTCTTACTGGATAGTTTTATTGCAAGCTTATAGTAAATGTCTTACTAAATCCAAATGAACAGAGGCTAGACTTGCCTCCTTGGGGCCAATTAAATGGGACTGGGTAGATCTCCTATACCCTTTGGAGCTGTAAGGCCCTACTGCCAAAGAGATTAAGTGACTTGTCCAAGGTCACATAGCAAATGACAGAGCTGGATCTTAAACCCACACTTCTAGGACCAATGAAAAATAGCTTAAATACAGAATGTCACTAGGAAATCTCTTCCGATAAGCAAATACATGCTTCTAGGGTTTTTTCCCACCAGCTACTTTAGATCTTCCTCCTCATTGGAGAATAATTCTCAAAGCTGTGTTTGGGGACCAGCCATGGCATCCAGAGATGGGTACAGAAATGTTTCTTGGTGTTTTTAATCATTTAATATTTTCCCATCACAGAGGGCCTTAGGTTCCTATTATTCCTGTAACAAATTAGCACACACTTTATGGCTTTAAATAACACAAACTTACAGTTCATGAGGCCAAAATTCTGTATATATTTCACTGGGATGAAGTTAAGGTTCCAGCAGGCCTGGTTCTTATGAAGTCTCCAAGAGAGTATCTGTTTTCTTGTCCTTTCCAGCTTCCAGAAGCAGCCTGTAGAGGCCCTTGACTCATGGCCCTTTTCCTCTGTCTTCAAAGCCAGTAGTAGAGTATTTTCAAATCACATTCTCTCTGTCTCTCTGCTTCAGTCATCTGACTCCTCTGCTTCACCTTTATAAGTACTCTTGTGATTACAAGGGGCCCACCCAGATAATCTAAGGTAATCTCATCTCAAGATTCTTAACTTCAGTTCAGTTCAGTCGCTCAGTGGTGTCTGACTCTTTGCAACCCCATGGACGGCAGCACGCCAGGCTTCCTTGTCCATCACCAACTCCGAAACCTTTCTCAAACTCATGTCCATCAAGTTAGTGATGCCATCCAACCATCTCATCCTCTGTCCTCCCCTTCTCCTCCTGCCTTCAATCTTTCCCAGCATCAGGGTCTTTTCCAGTGAGTCAGTTCTTTGCATAAGAGAGCCAAAGTATTAGAGTTTCAGCTTCAGCAACAGTCCTTCCAATGAATATTCAGAACTGTTTTCCCTTAGGATAGACTTGTTGGATCTCCTTGCAGTCCAAGGGACTCTCAAGAATTTTCTAGTCCAACTCTCACATCCATACATGACTACTAGAAAAACCACAGCTTTGCCTAGATGGACTGTTGTCGGCAAAGTAATGTCTCTGTTTTCTAATGTGCTCTCTAGGTTGGTCATAGCTTTTCTTCTAAGGAGCAAGCGTCTTTTAATTTCATGGCTGCAATCACCATCTGAAGTGATTTGAGAGCCCAAAAAAAGAAAGTCTGTAACTATTTCCATTGTTTCCCCACCTATTTGCCATGAAGTGATGGGACCAAATGCCATGATCTTTGTTTTATGCATGTTGAGTTATATTCCTAACATGTTATATTCCTAATTGTGGCAAAGTCTCTATCATGATGTAAGGTAACATCCATAGGTTACAAGGAGTAGGACAGGGACATCTTGGGGGTGCCATTATGCAGCCTACTACACAGAGCAAGGAACAAATACTGTTGTAGATGGAAGTCAACAAATCAATTAGCAAATATTTATCAAACATTTATTATGTACCATGCTGTAATAAGGGAGTTGAAGGAAACATATATGAATGTGAGACTTGTTTTCTTCCCTCAAGCATCTACAGTATCCTTAGGAGGAGAAAATTAATTTTCATGAAACACTATATTCTAAATTCTAGGGTACTAACTCTAAATGCCACAGGGTTCCAGAAAACTCAGTTGAGTAGTATAGGTTGGAGAAGTTGGTGAAGTTTTCATGGGGAAAATAGAGATACTGAAAATATAAATGTACCAGGAAAGGAGGTAGGGAGGAAAAGCAGCAGTTCCCAAATGAACTGGGCTGTAGGCGCCAAAGTGTGGCCCCAGGAATGGAATAAGCCTAAAAAATGTACAAATACCCGGTACAAGCTCAGGGGTCAAAAAACTGTGGGCCTCAGGTCCAATTCAGTCCTCCCCCTGTTTCTGTTGGTTTGTTTATGTTTGTTGTTTCCCCCCATTTTATTGGGATGTGATTGACACAAAAGACTGTATAAAGTTAAGATGTACAGCATAATGATTTGACTTACATATATAATGAAATGATTATCACAATAAGTTTAGTGAACATCCATCATCTCATATAGATATAAAATTAAAGAAATAGAGAAAAAGTTTTTCCTTGTGATGAGACCCCTTAGAACTTACCCTCTTAATAACTTTCATATATAATGCATGGTGGTGTTAATTTTATTTATCATGTTATACATTACATGGCTAGCATTTGTGTTGGCCAAAATTTCCTTTGAGTTTTCTATAACATCTTATGGAAAAGCCAGAATGAACTTTTGGCCAACCCAGTACTTATTTCTTACAACTGGGAGTTTATACTTTTGATTGCCTTCATACAGCTTCCCCTCCCCCAATTCCCCACCTCTGGTAGCCACAAATCTGATCTCTTTTCTTATGAGCTTGTTTTTTTAGTATAATTAACTTATTTTTGTTCCTGTTGTACAAAGTAATGATATTTGTATACATTTCAAAATGAACACAAGTCTATGATATTCACCATACAAAGATATTACATAGTTATTGACTATAGTTCACACTGTACATTTTATGCCCTGACTCATTTTATGCCAAACTCATAAGTTTCTACTCCTAATGTCCCTTAACTATTTCTTTCCTCTCACCACCCACGTCCCCTCTAGTAACCACCTGCTTGTTCTCTGTGTCTTTAACTCTGCTTTGTAATGTTTGTTTATTTGTTTTGTTTTTTAGATTCCACGTATAACTGATAACATACAATATTTATCTTGCTATGTATTACATATTTCATTTAGTATAATATACTCTAGATTCATCCATGATGTTGCAAATGGTAAGATTTCATTATTTTTTTACATGGTTGAGCTACATGTATGGTTATACATATACACATATAAAATATACATATTCTTTATTAATTCATCTATTGATGGACACAGGTTGATTGCATATCTTGGCTACTGTAAATAATGCTGCAATGATCATAGGGATGTGTATATCTTTTCAAATTAGTGTTTCTATTTTCTTTAGACAAATATTCAAGGGTAGAATTGCCAGATCACATAGTAGTTCTATTTTTAATTTTTGTCTCCAAAATGTTTTTCATCGCAAATGAATCAGTTTACATTCCCACTAACAGTTCATGGGGGTTCCCTTCTCTCCACATCCTAGCCAATGCTTGTTATTTCTTGCCTTCTTGATGTTAGCTATTCTGACACATGAGAGGTAATATCTCATTGTGGTTTTGATCTTCATTTCTCTGGCAATTTTCAATGTTGAGCATCTCTTCATGTGCATGTTAACTGTAAGTCTTCTTTGTTCAAATGTCTCCTCAGGTCTTCTGCCCATATTTTAATAGGGCTGTTTGCTTTTTGATACTGAGTTGTATTGTTGTTTAATCACTAAGTCATGCTTCTCTTTCCTTTGCCTTAGGAGACTGATTCAAAAATATTCTTTGATTTGTGTAAAAGAATGTTCTGCCTATACTGTCTTCTAGTTTTACACTATCCAGTCTTAAATTTAGGTCATTAATTAATTTTGAGATTATTTTTGTATGTAGTGTGAGAAGATGTTCTAATTTTATTCTTTTACATATAACTGTCCAGTTTTCCCAGTACCACTTATTGAAGAGACTGTCTTTTCTCCCTTGTATATTCCTGCTTTTGTAATAGATTAATTAACAATAGGTAGATGAACTTATTTCTGGATTCTTTTCCATTGATCTGTGTGTTTTTTTATGTACCAGTACCTTACAATCCAGATTGCTGTAGCTTTGTAGTATAGTCTGAAATCACAGAGCATGATACCTCCAACTCAGTTCTTTTTTCTCAAGGTTGCTTTGGCTATTCAGGGCCTTTTGTGGTTCTACATAAATTTTAGGATTATTTGTTCTAGTTTAATGAATGGTGACATGGGTATTTTGATGGATTGATTAAATCAGTTTTGTGTGGTATGGACATTTTGACAATATTAATTTTTCCAATCTATGAATATGCAATATTGTTTCACTTATTTGTATCCTCTTCAGTTCCCTTCATCAGTGTCTTATACTTTTCAAAGTATAGGTCTTGCACTTCTTTGGTTAAGTTTATTCCTAGGTATTTTATTCCCTTTAACGCAAAATCAGATTGCTTTCTTGAATTTTCTTTCTGTTAGTTCATTATTCAAGTATAGAAAAGCAACAGATTTCTAAATATTAATCTTACATCCTTTACTGATATATGTATTGGTTCTAATAGCTTCTCAGTGAAAGACTTTAAGGTATTTTATATATTGTATCATGTCATCTGCAAACAGTGACAATTTTACTTCTTCCCTTCCAACTTGGTTGCCTTTCGTTTCTTTTTTTTACCTAATTGCTGTGACTAGGCCTTCCGGTACTATTACATGCAGGTGATATACGGGGGGTGAGAGTAGGCATTTTTGTCTTGTTCCTGATTTTAGAGGAAAAGCATTAGATTTTCATCAATTTATTTTTAGCTTTTCATCTTTGAGTATGTTGTTAGCTATAGGTCTATCTATCATAAATGGCCTCTATTATGCTGAGATATACTCCCCTTATATGCACTTTGATGAGTTTTTATCATGAATAGATGTAGAATGTTGTCAAATGCTTTTTCTGCATCTATTGAGATGATCATGTGATTTTTATCCCTCCTTTTGTTAATTAGATGCATCACATGGTTCACTTTGTAAAGCCACACTTGTATCCCTGGCATAAATTCCTCTTGACCAGGGTATAACCTTTTTATGTATTGCTGAATTCAGTGTGCTAATATTTTATTGAGGGTTTTTACATCTATATTCATCAGAGATATTCATCTGTAACTTTCTTTCTTTGTCATGTTATTGTCTAGTTTTGTTATTAGGGTAATAGAGGCCTCATAGAATCAATTTGGGACAGTTCTTTCCCTTTCAATTTTTTGGAATAATTTGAGAAGGATAGGTATTATCATTATCTCTTCTTTATATGTTTGGTACATTCCCCTGTGAATCCATCTAGTCCTGGATTTCTGTTTACTGGAAATTTTTTAAGTTACAAATTCAATTTCACTACTAGTAATCAGTCTGTTCAGATTGTCTATTTCGTCCTGATTCAGGTTGTATGTTTCTAGAGATTTGTCCATTTCCTCTAGGTTGTTGAATCTGTTGGCATATAGCTGTTCATAGTATTCGCTTATGATTTTTTTTATATCTCTGTGGTATCAGTTATAGGTATGTGTTATTTTTTCCTCTTTTATTTTTATTTTATTCATTTGGGTTGTCTCTCTTTTTTTCTTGATAAGCCTAGCTAAAGGCTTATCAATTTACTTTTTCAAGAAACTAGCCTTTGGTTTCATTGATCTTTTCTATTTTTATCTCTCTCTTGTTTATTTTCTGTATGGTTTTATTATTTCTTTCCTTCTGCTGACTTTGGACATTTTTTCATCCTTCTTTTTCTAACTCTTTTGGATGATAGGTAGGGTTGTTTATTGGTTACTTTTCTTGTTTCATGAGGTGGATCTATGTCGATATAAACTGCTTTCACTGTGTCCTATGGATTTCGAGGTATTTTAAAGTTTTCCTTTTGCTTCCTTCATTGGCTCATTGATCATACTGGTTTTCTGTCTGTATGATTTTTCCATTGATGTGAGTGGAGTATTAAATTCCCCTACAGCTGTATTACTTTATTTTCTCCCTTTATAACTGTTAATATTCACTTTATATTTCGATGTTCCACTGTGCTTAGTCATTCAGTCATGTCCGACTCTTTCTGACCCCATGAACTATAGCCAACCAGGCTCCTCTGTCCATGGGGATTCTCCAGGCAAGAATACTGGAGTGGATCGCTATGCCCTCCTCCAGGGAATCTTCCCAACCCAGGGATTAGTCTCCCACATTACAGAAGGATTCTTTACTGTCTGAGCCACCAGGGAAGCATATAAGTTGCATATATATTAAGAAGTATTAAATCAGTTCAGTTCAATACAGTCCCTCAGTCATGTCCAACTCTTTGCGACCCCATGGACTGCAGCAGGCCAGGCTTCCCTGTATATAACCAACTCCCGGAGCCTGCTCAAACTCATGTTCATTGAATCAGTGATGCCATCCCACCATCTCATCCTCTGTCATCACCTTCTTCTCCCGCCTTCAATCTTTCCCAGCATCAGGGTCTTTTCAGTGACTCAGTTCTTCCCATCACGTGGCCAAAGTATTGGAGCTTCATCTTCAGCATCAGTCCTTCCAACAAATATTCAGGATTGATTTCTTTAGGATTGAGTGGTTTGATCTCCTTGCAGTTCAAGGAACTCTCAAGGGTCTTCTCCAACACCACAATTCAAAAGCATCAATTCTTTGGCACTCAGTTTTCTTTATAGTCTAACTCTTAATCCATATATGACTACTGGACAAACCGTAGTTTTGACTAGACGAAACTTTGTCAGCAAAGGAATGTCTCTGCTTTTTAATAAGCTGTCTAGTTTGGTCATAGCTTTTCTTCCAAGGAGCAAGCATCCTTTAATTTCATGGCTGCAGTCACAATCTGCAGTGATTTTGGAGCCCCCCAAAACTATTTGCCATGAAGTAATGGAACCAGATGCCATGATCTTAGTTTTCTGAATGTTGAGTTTTAAGCCAACTTTTTCACTCTCCTCTTTCACTTTCATCAAGAGGCTCTTTAGTTATTCTTTGCTTTCTGCCATAAGGGCAGTGTCATCCTCATATTAGACGTTATTGATATTTCTCCCGATAATCTTGATTCCAACTTGTGTTTCATCCAGCCTGGTATTTCGCATGATGTACTCTGCATAGAGGTTAAATAAGCAGGGCAAAAATATACAGTCTTGAAGTACTCCTTTCCTGATTTGGAACCAGTCTGTTGTTCCATGTCCAGTTCTAACTGTTGATTCTTGACCTGCATACAGATTTCTGAGGAGGCAGGTCAGGTGGTCTGGTATTCCCATCACTTGAAGAATTTTCCACAGTTTCTTGTGATCCACACAGTCAAAGGCTTTGGTGTAATCAATAAAGTAGAAATAGATGTTTTTCTGAAACTCTCTTACTTTTTCGATGATCCAACTGATGTTGGCAGTTTGAAATCTGGTTCCTCTGCCTTTTCTAAATTCAGCTTGAACATCTGGAAGTTCATGGTTCACATATTGTTGAAGCCTGACTTGGAGGATTTTGAGCATTACTTTGCTAGCGTGTGAAATGAGTGCAATTGTGCAGTAGTTTGAACATTCTTTGGCATTGCCTTTCTTTGGGATTGGAATGATGACTGACTTTTTCCAGTTCTGGGGCCACTGCTGAGTTTTCCAAATTTGCTGGCAGATTGAGTGCAGCACTTTCACAGCATCATCTTTTAGGATTCGAACTAGCTCAACTGGAATTCCATTACCTCCACTAGCTTTGCTCATAGTGATGCTTTCTAAGACCCACTTGACTTCACATTGCAGAATGTCTGGCTCTAGATGAGTGATCACACCATCATGGTTATATGGATCATGAAGATCTTTTTTGTATAGTTCTTCTGTGTATTCTTGGAGAAGGAAATGACAACCCACTCTAGTACTCTTGCCTGGAAAATCCCATGGACAGAGGAGCCTGCTAGGCTATGTCCATGGGGTTGCAAACAGTTGGACACAACTGAGTGGCTTCACTCACTCTGTATATTCTTGCCACCTCTTCTTGATAACTTCTGCTTCTGTTAGGTCCATACCATTTCTGTCCTTTATTGTGCCCATCTTTGCATGAAATGTTCCCTTTAATCTCTAATTTTCTTGAAGAGATCTCTAGTCTTTCCCATTCTATTGTTTTCCTCTATTTCTTTGCATTGATCACTGAGGAAGGCTTTCTTATCTCTCCTTGCTATTCTTTGGAACTCTGCATTCAAATGGGTATATCTTTCCTTTTCTCCTTTGCCTTTCACTTCTCTTCTTTTCTCAGCTATTTGTAAGGCCTCCTCAGACTATTTGCATTTCTTTTTCTTGGGGATGGTCTTGATCACTGCCTCCTGTACAATGTCACAAACCTCCGTCCATATTTCTTTAGGCACTCTATCAGATCTAATCTCTTGAATCTACTTGTCACTTCCACTGTATAATCCTAAGGCATCTGATTTAGGTCATACCTGAATGGTCTAGTGCTTTTCCCTACTTTATTCAATTTAACTCTGAATTTGGCAATAAGGAGTTCATGATCTGAGCTACAGTCAGCTCCTGGTCTTGTTTTAGCTGACTGTATAGAGTTCCTCCATCTTTGGCTGCAAAGAATATAATCAATCTGATTTCAGCATTGACCACCTGGTGATGTCCACGTGTAGTCTTCTCTCATGCTGTTGGAAGAGAGTGTTGTCTATGACCAGTGTGTTCTCTTGACAAAACTCTGTTAACCTTTGCCCTGCTTTATTTTGTACTCCAAGGCCAAACTTGCCTGTTACTCCAGGTATCTCTTGACTTCCTACTTTTGCATTCCTGTCCCCTATAAAGAAAAGGACATCTTTTTTGGGTATTAGTTCTAGAAGGTCTTGTAGGTCTTTATAGAACCATTCAACTTCAGCTTCTTTAGCATTACTGGTTGGGGCATAGATTTGGATTACTGTGATATTGAACAGTTTGCCTTGGAAAGGAACAGAGATCAATCTGTCTTTTTTGAGATTGCATCCGAGTACTTCATTTCAGACTCTTTTGTTGACTATGAGGGCTACTCCATTTCTTCTAAGGGATTCTTGTCCACAGTCATAGATATAATGATCATCTGAGTTAAATTCACCCATTCCAGTCCATTTTAGTTCACTGATTCCTAGAATGTTGATGTTCACTCTTGCCATTTCCTGTTTGAACACTTCCAGTTTGCCTTGATTCATGGACTTAACATTCCAGGTTCCTATGCAATATTGCTCTTTATAGCATTGGACCAGTCACATTCACAACTGGGTGTTTTTTTTGCTTTTGCTCCATCTTTTCATTCTTTCTGGAGTTATTTCTCCACTGATCTCCAGTAGCATATTGGGCACCTACCAGCCTGGGAAGTTCATCTTTCAATGTCCTATCTTTTTGCCTTTTCATACTGTTCATGGGGTTCTCAAGGCAACAACACTGAATTGGTTTGCCACTCCCTTCTCCAGTGGATCACGTTTTGTCAGAAATCTCCACCATGATCCGTCCATCTTGGGTGGCCCTAAATGGCATGGCTCATAGTTTCACTGAGTTAGACAAGGCTGTGGTCCATGTGATCACATCAGTTAGTTTTCTATGATTGTGGTTTTCAGTCTGTTTGCCGTCTGATGGGTAAGGATAAGAGGCTTATGGAAGCTTCCTGATGGGACAGTCTGATTGAGGGGGAAACTGGGTCTTGTTCTAATGGGTGGGGCTATGCTCAGTAAATCTTTAATCCAATTTTCTGCTGATGGGCAGGGCTGTGTTCCCTCCCTGCTGTTTGACCTGAGACCAAACTACTGCTAAGTCACTTCAGTCGTGTCCGACTCTGTGTGACCTCACAAGACGGCAGCCCACCAGGCTCCCCCGTCCCTGGGATTCTCCAGGCAAGAACACTGGAGTGGGTTGCCATTTCCTTCTCCAATGCATGAAAGTGAAAAGTGAAAGTGAAGTCGCTCAGTGGTGTCCGACTCTTTGCGACCCCATGGACTGCAGCCTACCAGGCTCCTCCGTCCACGGGATTTTCCAGGCGAGAGTACTGGAGTGGGGTGCCATTGCCTTCTCCAGAGACCAAACCACGGTGGAGGTAATGAAGATAACGGCGATCTCCTTCAAAAGGTCCCATGCAGTGCTCACCCTGTGCCCCAACCCTGCAGCAGGCCGCCGTTGACCCACACCTCTGCTGGAGACTCCTGGACACTCACGGGCAAGTCTGGGACCATCTCTTGTGGGGACACTGCTCCTTTCTCCTGGGTCCTGGTGCGTGCATGGCTTTGCTTGTGCCCTCCAATGGTCTGAAGTTTCCCAGTTCTGTCTAAGTTCTGGTGGCTCTATGGTGGGGTTAATGGCAACCTCCTCCAAGAGGGCTTGTGCCATACCCAGATCTGCTGCACCCAGAGCCCCTGCCCCTGCGGCAGCCTCCTTGTGGCCCATACCTCCACAGGAGACACTCAAACACAGTTCTGGCTGAGTCTCTGCAGGGTCTCTGGGTCCTGGTGCACACAAAATTTATTTGAGCCTTCCAGGGATCTCTGGTAGGTATGGAGTTTGATTCTAAATGTGATTCCAACCTTCCAACTATCTTGCTGGGTCTTCTCCTTTGCCCCTAGATGGGGGATATCTTTTTTTTTTTTGGTGGAATCCAACATTCTCCCATCAACAGTTGTTTAGCAGCAAGTTGTAATTTTGAAGTTCTTGCAGAAGAAGATGAGTGCACGTCCCTCTAATCCATCATCTTGATACATTTTATATAATCTTATACATATAAGTATTATATAATCTTCTATTTATCCCTTTATCATTACACAATGGCTTATTCATCTTTTGTTATAGACTTTATTTTAAAATCTATTTTCTCTGATACGAGAATCTCTGCACACTCTTTCTTGTTGATTCTATTTGCATAAAATCTTTTTCCAACCACTTACTTTCAGTCTGTATTTTTAGCTCTGAAGTGAAACTGAAAGTTGCTCAGTCACATCTGACTCTTTGCCACCCCATGGATTGTAGCTAACCAGGCTCCTCTGTTCATGGAATTCTTCAGGCCAGAATCCTGGCTATCCACTGGAGTGGATAGCCATTCCCTTCTCCAGGGATTGAATCCAGGTCTCCTGCATTGCAGGTGGATTCTTTACCTTCTGAGCCACCAGGGAATCCCTGAAGGCTACCAGGGAAGCTCTGAAGTGAATCTCTCATAAACAATATATAAATGGGCCTTGTTTTTTAATCCAATCAGCCACCCTGTATCTTTTGATTAGAATATCTATTCCATTGACATTTAAAGTAATTATTGATAGGTATATACTTTTTGTCATTTTGTTATTGGTGCTTTGGTTGTTTTTGTAGTAGTTTTCTGTTCTTTACTTCTTTTAGCTTTTCCCCTTGTGTTTTGATGATTTTCTTTAGTGATATGCATATTTTCCTTTCTCTCTAGTGTTTGTGTTATGTGTTACAAGTTTTTGATTTGTGATTATCATGGGATTCATATACGTTGATCTATATTTCCTTGTTTTAAATGGATAGTCAACTAATTTCAAACACATTCTAAACAATTACACTTTTTTGCTCTCCCCATGTTTTGTCCTTTTGATATCACAGTTTGCATCTTCATGTTTGTCCCTCAATATTTAATGTACTTAATGGTTGATTTTACAATTTTTGTCATTTACTTTTTTGTAGTAGCTTATTAAAGTGCTTGGCCCACAGCCTTTATTATATATTGGCCTTTATTATTGGGATTTTTCCTTTCTTACAGATTCTCACTTCTTATCATAACCTTTTCTTTTCCACTTACAGGAGATCCTTTAACATTTCTTTTAGGGTAGGTTTAGTCTTTTAGTTTTTGTTTGTCTGAGAAATTATTTATCTCTCCTTTAATTCTAAATATTAATGATAATCTTCCCGGGTAGAGTATCCTAGGTTGCAGATTCCTCCTGCACTTTGAATATATCATGCCACTCCCTTCTTGCCTGTGAAGTTTCTGTAGAAAAATCAATTGATAACTCTATGAGAATTCTCTCATACATGACTTCTTTTTTCTCTTGCTGGCTTTAGAATTCTTTAACTTTTGCTGTTTTACTTATATTCTGTTGTGGGTTTGTTTGGGTTCATGTTGGATTCCTCAGTGCTTCCTAAAACTGAACTCTCTTTCCTTTTCTAGGTTAGGAAAGTTTTCAGTTATTGCTGTATCAGATATGTTACAGAGGCCTCTCAGAGACCTCTTAAATTATCCTCAATTTTTAAATTCTTTTTTCTGTTTGACTTCAGTGATTTCCACTACTCTGTCTCACTTACCCTTTTTTCTGTACCATCTAATCTACTGCTGATTCCTTCTAGTGTATTTTTCATTTCAGTTATAGTATTCTTCAGTTCTGTTTTGTTCTTCTTTATATTCTCTAACTCTGTTCAAATTCTCATTCTGCCCATACATTCTTCTCCCTAGTTCTTTGAGCATCTTTATGGTGATTACCTTGAACTTTCTTTTAGGTGGATTGTTTAATCTCTGCTCCACTGAATTCATCTTATGAAGTTTCACCTTATTTCTTCATTGGGAACACATTCTCCTGTCACCTCATTTTGCTGTTTTTATTTCCATATATTTGGTAAGTGGATTACATTTCCCAACCTCGGAAAGCAGCCTCTTGTAGGAGAAGGCCTGTATGTCTCAGCAACACACTCGCATCTGGTCACCAGAGCCACGTACCCTAGGGTTTCCCCCTATGTGGGCTGTGTGAGCAGTTTTAATCATCTTCCTGTTTTGGGATATGTGTCTCTACTATACTGTATCTGTATTCCTTCTACCTGCTTTGTTATGGTTTCTTTTTTATAGCTTAAATTGTAGAAAATCTTTTCTTCTAGTCTTAAGTCTTTCTCATTAAGAGTTGCTCTGCAAATAGTTGTAATTTTGGAGCACCTATAAAGAAGTGAGTCAAGTGTCTTCCTCCTCCACCATCCTGGTGACTCCTCTCTACCTGCTTTTATAAATAAAGTTTTATTGGGACTCAGACACTCATTTGATCAATGGCAGACATGAAAGGTTGTGATAGAGATTATATAGCTCACAAAACCAAGAATATTTGCAGTTTGGTTCTTTAGAGAAAAGAGAAAAAAAAAATTCTGCCAACTCTTTCCCTAGATGGAATGCAACAGGAAGGACTTTAGAAAGGACTCAAAGTAGAGACACAACAATGTTGAGACTGGTGTAACCCAGGCCCCTCTGTAGTTTAGCTCAACACAATGTTTTCTGTTCTCAAAGCTTCCACCTAGCAATAGAGTGTCCAGGCCTTCTCCTAAAGTTGCTCTGGGTCTCCTGGGACAGGGCGGCACCACCTGACTGGTGGAGGTGAACCCAGGAGAAAAGTGGGCAGAAACAGGGCACTGGCTTGGAAGGCTGGTCCTGGGGTTCCTGGGCACGTAACTCTTGGAATTTTGTTTATTTCTGTGTCTCCTTATGGAATATAAAATGGATCACCCCAGCCTTTTCACAAAAGTCTCTTATAGGTCAGAAGAGGGACTGAGCGAGAGAAAATGTGTTAGTTGCTCAGTCGTGTCTGACTCTTTGTGACCCCATGGCCTCTAGCCCACAGACTTCTCTGTCCATGCCATTCTCCAGGCAAGAATACTGGAGTAGGTTGTCATTTCCTTCTCCAAGGGATCTTCCCAACCCAGGGATCGAACCTGGGTCTCCGGCATTGCAGGCAGATTCTTTACCATCTGAGCCACCAGGGAAGCTGAGTGAGAGAAACAGCATGGATCAACAAGCGAAAAGTTCCTCACTCCTAACAAGAGAGCTTGTTTGTATTTTTAACAAGTACTTGTTTTGTACATAGACTGTAGAGGAAATAACAAAAAATGGTGTCTGCCCCCCACCTCCCACAGGAGCCCTTAGCCTAAGAGAAGAATCAACACAAACTCACAAGGAACAGATAAGTAAGAAGAGAAGGAAGAATGTGATAAAAAGTGTCAAAGTGATAGAGACAGATGGTAAGTGTGACGGGAGGAATTTATAGAGAGAGATGGATGTGAGTTAGCATAGAGCTGTTTGGGAAAGTCCTTGGAGAAAATGGCATTACATCTGGTCTTGAGGTGCCTGGGTCACATTTGGATTTGGGAAGTGGAAAGGGAACACATTCAGGATGGAAAGAAAAGAATGGCCAAAGTATGGCATTGCAATTATGAATAAGAGTTCAGAAAATAAACTAATATCTTTGGGAAGTTGGGCAGCTGTGTTGTACATCCGAAGTACACAAAACTGCAGAGATACCATCATAAGGAAGATAGAGTCTTCCTGTGTATGTAAGAGAAGTTCATAATTAGACAAATACACATGCAGTGAAAAGCAATGATAGACAACAAAATGTATGGTAAATGTCAAATGTGTAGTCTGAACAGTAACTAGCATGATCAGGTCATGTCTGATGGAGATGGTCAAGGCTCTCTGATGGAACATGATTAAAGAAAAGTCAGATAACCTCTGATAGGACATTCCCTGATTGCTGATTATTACTTTTGGCTACCACTCAAAGGTGAAAAGGGAGGTTATTACTCTTGATGTTTACAGCCTTGGAAACATAAACCTTGCTTTTCAGTTCTTGCCAGAGTCCTTTCTCATTAGAGCTGTTTTGGTTAAACCATAGAGTCTATTCCAAATTCAAGGATGGACTAGCATGCTGCCTTGTACTCAGTTCAAGATTGTTTTTATTTGGATTATTCCCAAAGCAGCAAAGTAGTGCAAATAATAAAAATAAGATAAGCACAAAGATAAATGCACATGGCTCTCAATTATTACCCTTGATTGTGAATATGTGTACCCAAAGTACAGTTGAACTAATCATGCACCAGAGTGAGATGTACTCCAGGCTGAAGGAAAACAGGGTTATGAACTCATTGTCTTCTTTAGCCACAGCCAGAGCATCATCACTAGAGTATGAATACTATCTATTTTACTAAGAGAACTATGTCTCCCAGACTTAAGGACCAGAATCTGGAACTTGATACTCACTCTAAACCAACCCTAGAATCATTCATTTCCCCTTAAATGCACTTCAAAATGTGAGAATTTTTCATTTATGACCACTGTGGTTTTTCAGTGGAGTTGCCTAACCATGGCCTATTATATAAATTACCATCACACTCGTTCTACTCTTTAGAATGTAAGAAGCCATGCCAATGTGAAAATTCTCTAAAGGTAAACCACATATTGAGAACAGGGTTGAGAATATGACAGGTAAAAAGTTACAGCTTTGTCCTACTTGGAAGATGTCTCCATAGGGAGTTCCTCAATTCTGGGTTGCCTTTGCTCAGTGATCTCTGCTGGACACCGAGATTTGACACTGTTGATTTTTACTTCTCCAGATAATGACAGGTTCTATTTTTCAAAGATGCTGCCACAATACTCTCCCATCCCACATCCCTTTTTTCATGGAGACTTTGCAATTACCCTCACCAAAGAGGTAACCAAGAGATTGCAGTGGAAGCGGTGTTTTGTTATTTCTGAGACGAGGTCAAAAAAAGCCATGCAGTGCCCTCCTGGTTCTCTTGGAAAGTTCATTCTAGGGACACTTCTCTTCATACCCAGCTGCCATGCTATGAGAAACTTTAGCTGAATGGAAAGGCCATGAGCTGATGTTTAAGTCGACAGTAACAGCTGAGCCCAGCATTCAAGCCAGCCACTCACATGTCAGTCATGATGCCCAGAGATGTTTTGGTCACTCTAGCTTTGGGGTCTTCCTATTTGAGGACTCAGACATAGAGGAGCAGAAACAAAGCATTCCCATTGCTCCTGTTCAAATTTCTGACTCACAGAATCTGTAAAAATAAAATGTTACTATTTATACCACTAAGTTTGGGGTGGTTTGTTACACAGCGAGAATAACTGGAACATAGCCCCAACCATGGGTTTGGGTTAAAATTAAAATTCCTTTGCTGCCTCCCTTTTCACATTTGTCCAAAGTCTAGTTTGTTCTCATTTAATCTTTCCAATTTTCCTTGGGCTTCCCAGGTGACTCAATGGTAAAGAATCTGCCTGCCAATGCAGAGACTCAGGAGATATGGGTTCAGTCCCTGGGTTACAAAGATTCCCTGGAGAACTTAATGGCTACCCACTCCAGTATTCTTGCCTGGAGAATCCATGGACAGAGGAGCCTGGCGGGCTACAGTCCGTGGGGTCACAAAGAGTCAGACTTGACTGAGTGACTGAACACGCACACAACTTTCCTAGATATCTTAATGAGTTCTTTTCTAGCTTCTTCACTTTCCCAGCAGTAGAATTTTGTGTTTCTATCCATCGTTAAGTTCTCATTCACTGATGAAAAACTACTAGAAAATTCATTTTTTAAAAAAATTTTGGTATGGTCCAGTTCACTCTGTTCCTACTAGAATTGCTAGGAATGCTCTATATCCTTCTAGGGGCATACCATAAGAATATATGTTACTTGGAATGTGTTCAACAGAGTGTGACAAAAATATTTAAGGACTTTAAATTTTGCTATGCAGCGACTAAGAAAAGTAAGGCTAGTTTAGGCTGGGGTAAAATATAATAAACTTTGGGGGAGGTGGGGATGGAATAGTGATTTTGGAACTCACTATTATTAGATGTGAGCACATAAGAAGAGCAATGAATATTATTTACTGCGCTCTGAGGGCAAAACCACGACCAGCGGATACAATGACAGACACATTTCAACTCTGCTTAAAGATCTCTCTAACACTAGAAATGTCTAACAATAAAACGGACAGTTGTAAGAAGCAGTGAATTTCCCATCATTGTAGGTTTTAAAGCAGTGAGTAGATGTCTGCTTGTAAGACTAGTGTGGAGAAAATTCATGCATTGAAGAGGGGGAAGTGGAGGGTAGGGGACATGAGAAGAGATGACCTTTATGGTCTCTCCTAAACCCAGGATTCTATGAATATTTTATTTCAGGTGCATAGGAAAAGGGCAACATATATTTATAGAGTTACTGACATCAATAGCCATTTCCTCCAGAAGCATGAACCTTTGTAAACCAGTCAAGCTTTGTGGTGAGTAAACTAATCAATTCAGTGGAGGGGACCCATGAATTAGGATGAAGACAGCAGAAGGTAGTTAAGTGAGATGTGAATTAGTAGAAGGATTGCCAAATATTGCTAAATCAGATTTTGATTGGAAGATGAGAAGAACATAATCCTTTGGTGTAGTTTGAAATACAGAAATATGGCGGAATTAGGGAGGAACCTGTGAATCAACAAAGCTGCTCTGCCCAGAAGGGTTACCAGGAATTATTTGGAGTAACTGTATCCTTAAGCTCATTAAGGCTCTGGGGCTTCCCTGGTGGTCCAGCGGTTAAGACCTCACCTCCAACGCATGAGGTATGGATTCAATCCCTTGTCAAGGAGCCAAGATCCCACATGTCTCATGGCCAAAAGTCAAAACATAAAACAAAAGCAACAAATTCAATAAAGGCTTTTTTCAAAAGCAATGCTGGCTCTGATGGAAATAAGAAAATAAGGGAACCTATTTTTGTATGAGTCAATAAACAGCATCACCCACCCAAGCAGAGTCTAAGAGACAGAGCCTTTTGGTGTTACTAGTCCCCAGGGCTGCCGATACACAGCACAATAAGCTTCAGGGTTTAAGATAACAGAAATGTGTTAGCTCACAGTTCTGGAGACTAGAAGTCTAAAATCAAGGTGTTGGCAGAGCCACGCTCCCTCTGAGGGATCCAGGGAAGACTCCTTCCCGTACCTCTTTTAGTTGCAGGCAGTCCTTGGTGGTCCTTGACTTGTAGCTGCCTCACTCCAATCTCTGCCTCATCTTCACTTGGCAGGTTTCCCTGTGTGTGTGTCTGCCTCTCACATCTCCTTCTTAAAAGGACACCCCAATCTAGACCTCCTGGTGACTCAGACTGTAAAGAATCCTCCTGCCATGCAGGAGACTCAAGTTCAATCCGTGGGTTCAGAAAATCCCCTGGAAAAGGAATAGTTACCCATGCCAGTAATCTTGCCTGGAGAATTCCAAGTATAAGGTGAGCTACAGTCCTTGGGGTCGTGAAGAGTTGGACACGACTGAGCGGCTAACACTTTCCCTTTCACTGGGGTTCTGGGTGGAGATGGGTTTGGAGAGGGTGCTATTCAACCCAAATCAGTTGGAAACCCAAGATGTTGTTTAATAGTGTTTGAAACAAGTTGAAAATACAGTGAGAAGGGTACCAATCTATGCCTATACATTAATCATTTAATTTTGTGACTTATCATTTTTCTCTTTTCAGCAACAGTTATAACTAACTTTTGTTGAATTCTTCATCTGTGCCTCTATTGCACGATTTTTTTTCATGCACATTCTCTTACTTAATGTTTATAAGGTAAGTGTGATTATGGAAGAGGTACCCATTTTATGGAAGAGGTAACTGAGGGTTAGAGAGGATAACTAACCTACTGAAAGTCACTTCACAGTAAAAGCCAGACCAAGGCTTCCAGCCAAGGTCTGTGTGACTGAAGAACAGTTAGAGATAAGGAAGTGGTTACTGATTAATACATATTTATATTGTTATCTTTCTGAAGTCATGTTTATATTAACATCATAATTGGGTGGAATATATGCATTAATCTCAAGATTCTCAGTTATCTCTGCTTAGGAAGGAACTTATTCTTTTGAAAATTTGTTATCCATCCTCCTTGTGGCAAGTATGTTGAACTAGAGGCAAACTGCCTCGGAGGAACCAATCAGACTGACCTGGAAGAAAAGCATCTCAGATTCCACAGAATGAAGGCAGTTTTGAAGCATCTACATTTACATGCAGCACATGGAAGATGCCCTCACGCTCTATCAAAGGGAAATTGCAAATGATGAGCAGGCGGTTCATAACACATGATTTTTACTATCATTGATTTTTTAAAATCATTATTGTTTAAGATAGTAGTTCTCAACCAGGGTGATTTTGCTTCCCAAGGGACACTCGGCGATGTCTGGAGACATTGGTTGTCACCACTGGGGAAAAGTTCTCTCGCGTGTAGTGAATAAAGGCTAGGAATGTTGCAAAATTTTCCTGCAAGGCCCAGAATAGTCCCCTGCAACAAAAATGACCAGACCCTAAATATTTGTACTGTTGAGGCTCAGAAACCCTGGTTTAAGTGATAGTGGTAAAAACAAAGTGTGGTCCTTTAGGGGTCTTATTCCTGAGTTATAGGGTCTTACAGCTCCCCTCCAGCCTCTGAAACTTAATAGAGCCTTTCATGATCCCCAAACTAGTGACTTTTCTCTTGGTAGTGATGACAATTGATAATGAGAGTTAATATTTATTGAACACTTACTATGGGCCAGGCACTGTTCTAAGTGCTTTTCATGGATGGACTCAGTCAGTCCTCACCTTTACTCTTTTAGTAAAGTGCCATTATTGTACAAATGAGGAAGACACAAAGGCTGGTGAAACTTGCCCTAGGCTACAGAGCCTGTATGGTGTGTAGGCAGGATGCTGCTAGTATAACTTTCATTCCCCACTTCCCTTCTCCCTCCACCAGGGGATCAGGTTGATTACCACCTCCCCCACACCCCCCCCCCCCCCCCCCCCCCCCCGCCGCCCCAGCTCAGCCCTCGTCTTCATCCAATTCATATGTCACACATAGACTTTTTTCCCTTCAAAGAAGTCTTATCTGAGAGTAAGATGTGCCTGTAGAGTTTGAGTAACTCTAATAGTGCCAAATGTTCATTGCTGTCTGCCTGGCTGGCTGGCTGGCTGGGTGGATGGGTAGATGGGTAGATGGAATGGAAGCATGGGGAAATGGCCAGATGGCCAAATACTGAGGTACCAGGAAGGTTCAAGGAATGATAGGTTAGAGGAGAGGAACTTCACTCCTAAGATTGCAACTATGATCAAGAGTCCCACGTTCTCAAAAGTAGCAGCAAAGCTGGGAGCCTGAAGAACTGAAAAGACCCAGAGTCCAGAGAGAGAAGCAAGACCCACAATTTATTAAACCCTCATAGATAGCACATATTGAGACCTTTCTCCACATAGTCTGGAGGCGAATCACCTTTTAATGTGTTTGCATTTTGTTTATCTTTCTAGACCAGGGTCTTTCAGCCTCAGCACTATTGACATTTGGGGCAGGATAATTCTGCTGTGGGGTCTTCCCTGTGTATTATTGGGGCTTCCCTGGTGGCTCAGATGGTAAAGACTCTGCCTGCAACGCAGGAGACCCTGGTTTGATCCCTGAGTCAGGAAGATCCCCTGGAGAAGGGAGTGGTTACCCATTCCAGTGTTCTTGCCTGGAGAATTCCATGGACAGAAGAGCCTGGTAAGCTACAGTCCATGGGGTTGCAGAGTCAGACCTGACTGAGTGACTAACACACTTTCACTGTGTATTTTAGGATGTTTAGCAGTATCCCTTGCCTCTACCCACTAATTCCAGTGACTCCTACCCCAAGCCACAACACTGGGTCTCCAGACACTGTCAAATGTCTCTTGGAGGGGCAAAATGACCCTCGGTTGAGAAAAATTCCTTTAGATTTTGAGCTTCTACAGGACAGGGCTTGGGTTTCTTG
This sequence comes from Muntiacus reevesi, assembly GCF_963930625.1. NCBI lineage: Eukaryota > Metazoa > Chordata > Mammalia > Artiodactyla > Cervidae > Muntiacus > Muntiacus reevesi. The sequence goes on from NC_089257.1 coordinate 66,320,323, forward strand.
ACCTTGCTGGCAATTGTAAGGCTGTCATAGTGATGAAACATTCATAAGTGTCTATGGATTGATAAATTGCTTACCTCTTTTGGCAGGAAAAAAGTCAAATTCCAGAAAACTGTACGAGAAATAAGGGAGAGGGAGAGGAAGAGATGGAGGGAGAGAAGGATGGAGGAAGGGAGGGAGGTAGAGAAAGTCAAAGAGGGAAGGTGAGAAGAAGACAGAAAAGGAGGCTGCTCATAGATGCCAGTGACACCCCACCCATGGTGCCTTCCTAAGCCGGTGGCTCATCAAAAGGTACGAAGTGAATTCAAACTCAGCAAGGAGCCTCAGGTGGCTTCACCTCTGTTTGAACCAAAAAACTTACACATTTTTTTGTATTCATGTTGCTTAGAGGGGACCAGGGTTATCTTTCTGTGTATTTGGATATGTGTGTGTGTGAAAGTATAATTACCCATCACTGATTAATCTTCAGACTGAGTCAAGCATTCATTGCAAATCCTTGAAACAAACAAGTCTATTTATATTTTAATTATTTATTTATTTTTTTGGATTTCAGGTTGATTTGTCTGTCTTCTGCATATTTATGAAGCTGTTGATCCTCTGGTAACCTTATCCTTACCTCTTGTGGAGCAGGAGGAAAAGAGAGTGAGAAAAACAAAGAAACAGCAAAGCTGGTTTTACCCCTTCCCTTCCCCAGCATGCCACAGCATTCCCATAGCACTAGAGGACAGTGAGGGTGACACAGAACAGAGACGGTTTTTAAATTAAGGTGTAATTAATTAATTGGGACCCCCTGCCCATGGCTGTCACTCTTATTTAAGGTGACCTCAGCTCTCTCTTGCTGGAGTCTAATTTTAGTCCTGGCTTCTTTTGTTTCCTGTTCCCACTATACTCAATCCTCCTGCATATATATATATAAATATTTTTGTCACTTTATTTATTTTTTAAATTGAAGGATAATTGCTTTACAGAAATTTGCGGTTTTCTGTCACACATCAACAAGAATCAGTCATAGGTACACCCCATGTCCCCTCCCTTCTGAACCTCCCTCCCATCTCCCTCCGCATCCTACCCCTCTGGATGGTCACAGAGCCCCTGCTTGAGTTCCCTGAATCATATAGTAAATTCCCATTGGCTGTCTATTTTACATATGGTATTGTAAGTTTCCATGTTTCTCTCTCCAGGCATCTCACCCTCTCTTTCTTCCCCTCCCACCATCTCCATAGCTCTGTTCTCTCTGTCTGTTCCTCCATTGCTGCCCTGAAAATAAATTCATCAGTGCCATCTTTCTAGATCCATATATATGCATCAGTGTACAATACTTATATTTCTCTTTCTGACTTACTTCACTCTGTACTCCTGCATCTTTATTATATCCACAGCTTCCAAGTGACCCAAATTTATTCTTAAAGAGTACAGGTTTTTTTCTATAAAATTTGGTCAAAGAATTTCAGTTATTAGAGAAACTGTGCAGTTTTCTTTACTTGACAGTCCACTGAATCTGGACATGAAAAATTTGAATGTGAGGATAAAAATAAATGGTTCAGATTAGCAAGTGAATGTCATTCCAACGATAGTCCACCAACAACGTCAAAATGGCAGCACACTCAGACAACTGGATCCAGTAGCTTGGGGTACACTAGATTGGCTTAGCCAATGCTTTGACTTCTGTAATAGATTATCTGTCAACAAATATCTACTCCCTCCATCAGACCTCCGTGGAGGAGTATGCTCCCCCACAGAGGTGGTGCTGGGTTTGATCTTTGGCTTGCCTGGGCCTCATGCTGAGAAGAGTGTGTGTTCCTATTTCTCGCTGTGACCAATGGCATATTAAACAGATGTGATGCAAGTAAAAGCTTGGATTCAGGTACTCGTGACTATTACTGTGAAAAGGACAGGCCTTGGGAAGCCACTTGTCCAAACAAGATGAAAGAAACATTGACCTTGAATCAGACCTACAAATTAGAGCCAAGTCCTGATGAACCTGGTTGGCTGGTTTGGTGAGCCATCCAACCATCTCATCCACTGTCACCCTGCTTGGTTGGATGGCATCACTGATGCAATGGATATGAATTTGGGCAAACTTCAGGAGATGGTGAGGGACAGGGAAGCCTGGCATGCTGCAGTCCATGGGGTTGTGAAGAGTCAGACATGACTTGGCAATTGAACACCACCTATGAACCTATTCTAGACCAACTCAGCTCCAGGTGGCTGGCAGATGTGTAAGCCAGAAATGAATGCTAGTTTTACACCCCTGGGTTTTTGGATGAGTGTTACATAGTTTCAAAGTCTGATTTTCCTGGACAGACCCAGCTTTAACAAAAATGCCTTTAAGACATGTGATCCCCTGTCAGAGCCAGACCTGGGGAGACCAATGCCTGCACTTTCACGGCACAGAAACACGGGATTATCCAGGTCCATCATTTTTGTTGTTGTTTAGTCACTCAGTCATGTCCAACTTTTTAGGACCCCCATCAATGGCAGCATGCCAGGGCTTGCCTGTCTTTCACCATCTCCCAGAGCTTGCTCAAACTCATGTCCATTGAATCGATGATGCCATCCAATCATCTCATCTCATCCTCACTCCCTTCTCCTCCTGCCTTCAATCTTTCCCAGCATCAGGGGCTTTTCCAGTGAGTCAGCTCTTACATCAGGGGGCCAAAGTATTGGAGCTTCAGCTGCAGCATCAGTCCTTCCAATGAATATTCAGGGTTGATTTCCTTTAGGACTGACTGGTTTGAGTTCCATCATTACATAATATCTATTATAGTTATTTACATGAGAACTGCAAGGTTTTCAAAGGACTTTGACACACTTCACTTATCTCATATATCAAGAACAAGTTATCTTCTGTTCATCTCCATGTTACAAGTGAGAAGACTGGAGCTTAGAAAAGTCAAGTGATTTGACTACAATGATAGTATCAGTAAAAGGAAAATCTTGGATCAAAGTCTTCTTCCAAATCTCATCCTTGCATCATGTTGTCTTGTTTGATGTACACAAACATTAAATTAGGTGGTGACAATTGGTTAGGAGATGGAATGGGTTTTTAGTTCCCAACTTTGCTTCTGCTGCAGTCACTTTTAGCCCCATGGACATCAGGCAACACAGAGCATCTCATTCTATCAGAACTTATTTTCAGATGGATAAGACCGAAATTTAGATGCTTACCCTCCTTCATCCCTCCCTCTTCCCCCCACCGCCTCACTAAGAGGTACTTGTCTTGGCTTAAGGGTCTCTGAACATTATACAGGTGGGAAGTTCTATTCTGGAAAAGTCAGTTCCACTCTGCATGTCTTAACATCAAATCAAGTGGGATGCTTTCTCTCGAAAGATGATAGCAGAGGCTGGCAGACTTTTTCTGTAAGGTAGACATAGTCAGTTTTTAGGATTTGGGGGCCATACACTCTCTGTTGCAGTTACTCAAATATGCAGGTGTAGTATGCAAGCAGCTAGAGACAATATGTAAACATACAGGCCCCCAAACCTTATTTACAAAATCAAGTGGTAGACAGAACTAAACCCAGTGGCTGTACTTTGCCTACACTTGGTTTATAGAATAACAGAAAAGAAACCTGAACACAATTTATTGCATCAACCCTCCCTATCTTTGAAGTTGTATCATATAGTAAGACAGTGTGAGTGCTTTCCCTTCCTTTTCTTTCTATATCTCTCTTTTCTTTTTTCCTTATTTTCTTTTTATTTTTTTCTTCCTTTGTTTCTCTTTCTCTTCTTTTTCTTGTCTATTTCTCTCTCTCTATTTTTTGTCTCTACTCCTTTATCCTTTTCCCCTTCCATCTATTTTTTTTCTATCCTACCCACAAATATTTATTGAACTCTTTTGTGCCAGGCATGGGGCACCCAGGTCAGGAGTTTTAGCCTCTGCACCTGAGCTCTGCTGGTTCCTCCCGCCTCTGCAAGCTGTAGGCATCGGGTTCCAGCAGTTCCCTGGGGAGCAAGGAGGGCGGAGGCACGGAGCAGGGAGGGTGAGGAAGGACAGTCCAGCTGGCCGAGGAAGGTGGTAGAGCATCATCACCCTGGGCATGAGGCAGAGGCGTAGAGTTTCTGCTCCCGAGTCTCCGTTTTGGCACTCCTTTCATCTGGAGTAAGACTCTTTAATTTGTAAACATTAATAACCATTATTATTATTAAAAAGGAAAGAAAGTGAGTAGCCCTGTAACTAATTACTTTAAGTGTTCTCAACAAGGCACAGTTCAACTCCTTTATAAAACCTCCTGCTGTGAAGACCAGATTGTCATTATGATCAGATCCTTCCTTAGACCTATTAATTTTACCCAGAATAACAGCAGAACAGATGCAAGAAGAAGGCTAGTCTGATTAACATAATTCTTTTCAAAGACCATTTCCTCCCTAAGGGCCACTGTACTGAGTCTTCTATCTTGTCTCAGATCTAATTACATTCAGGAGAATTCAGACACTGACGGGCGATCTCAGCAGATGTCACTTCTCAGATTTGAAGCACACTTCAGGATATGAAACCTTATCAGAAAATCAATTGAAATTAACAATTCCCTCTCTCTTTCTCACCATCTCTTCTCTCTGCCAACAATCCCTCTCCCTGTGTCTTTTCCTCCCTCCTTCCCTTTTCTTTGGCCAGATTAAAGTTGTTTCCAAACACTAACCTTTCTCAGGAGAAGAGACAGCATTTCCGGGAATTCAATAAACTTGAAACTCAAGCCTACGCTTACCTTTTGAAGTGTTTCTCTGCTTCTCCCTGTCTCAGCATAATGAGTGTGTGTGTGTGTGTGTGTGTGCCCGCGCGTGCGTGCGTGCATGTGGGTGTGTGTATGTGTGTGTGTTCTTGAGGGTCTCTATAGGATATAAAAATAAGGTAAAAACAGGAGAAACAGAGGGGGCTTTCTGCAGCACATTGAAAAGATACACACCACAAGCTACCTCTTAAGTATCTGATCTCTCATTGAAACCAGAACCGATTTGGATCCCAGTGTCTGATCTTTGATGGGCAAGAGCCGTGGGTTTACAATGGAGTGTCTTGCTGCTTTTAATGAAGTATTTGACTTTTCGCCTGCTGCTTTCAATTGAGCTCTGGGAGCTTTGGGTAGACGCTCTTGGGAGAGCAGCAAATGAGTGGGGGCTGGGCTTTTGGTGCCTAGGTCAAGACATGGCAGGCCTGGAGTTCCAGCGGCACACAGAGGCTCATTTCTGTACCCAGCCTCGCCCTTGGCTCCAATGCCTTTTATCCTGGGGTCTCAGAATACAGAAAATGAGGAGGGGAAAACCACTTACCGGAAAACCAACCACACTTTTTTCCCCCACCGCCAAGCTTAAGGTCCATTGAGGTGTGCATTGCCCTGCCTCTCCAAAGCTGCCTGGGTATGCTAAAATAATGCCACATACAGGAGTATTTGAGGACATGACTGTAGGCAGAAACCCTGGACAAGCCATCTATTTCACAGATCCTGGGAGAACAATGAAGAAAGAGGTAGAAAGTGGGAACTTGAAGTTCTGTATTATGCATTTGCTTTCTGCGGCTTACAGATGCTATTCAGTGCCTTGCTGACGCGGAACATGAGCCGGCCTCTGGTCCCCAAAGGCCCATCGTAGCAGCTGTTCTTGCCTGGCTGGGCCTGGCGCTGCATCCCTGTGGTGATGTTCCTCGGGGTGGCCAGCTGGGTGCTCTCCCCAGATAGCCTGCGGTCTTGGCACTGGCCCTCTGGGAAGCTGCCAAAGCAAGATCACTGGAGCGGGATGGGCACAGAGCATCTCTTTGCAGGGACACTGAAAAATCTCCTTATCTTTACACTGGTGGGTTTAGAGCTTGAGGGCAAGGCATTTGGAATGGGAGAAGAGGAATAGAGGATTCTGGAAGCCAGGGCATCTTTGTCATTTTCTGGTTTGCATTGTATATCTTGCTCACTATCCCATAGAGAGTCTGGGAGTATTTGACTTTTAAATATCTGTCCATGTTATATGGTCTTTCTAGGTTCTGGCCCTGAGAATGACACCAGTGTGCACGTAATTGATGAGTGAAGGGCCTGTTGGCTCCCGAGAGATTGCACTGTCTCAGGTTTTACACTCTGGAGATTCCTAAGAAGGTTGAGACTTATGAAGTAGTTGAGACAATAAAACATGAGGAAACCAACCCCTATTCTCTTGTAGCATTCACTGAGCATAATGTCATCATTACACAGTCTGCTCTGGTGGGAGAGAGGGGAAGCTCATTATGGTGCAAGGCAGGCCCATGGCATTTCAGGGGGTCCTTAGCAATGGGTGGTTTCTCATACCATCTGCGCTGTCACAAAGCCTGTAGGCGAGCGAATGCTTTAAGTTCAATGCCTGTGCCTGTTAGGTATTTTCTCAGTGCTCAACTTGCTGCTACCTTTGGTGATAGGGAGTCCATCTGGAGCTCAAAGGGAAGGGATGGAAGTGAGTCTCCGAAGTCCAGCTTCCACTTGGCCTTCTCTGAGTTAACACGAAGAAGATAAGCACTGTCTGATACAGGTGGTCTGAAAGGAAATTCGTGACAGTCTGTGACTGCAACTTCCTTACGGACAATCTATTCAAAGATTCAGTGAAAAAGTAATTACCGAGTGTCTTCAAGGTGTGAACGCTTTCATTTACTCAGCACTTACTAAGCATCTACTATGTCAGCAGCAATGCGAGAGTTACTAGGGAGAGGTGATAAGAAATAAATGACAGTCTCTGACACTAAAATGTTTACAATATTTTGGACATGTACCTACACAATACAGGGAAGTAAAAACAGAGAAGGATACTAATTAATATGGAGCTAACTGGTTTCAAGGGTTCAAAAGGAATTCGTTTTTGTGATATATGGGGGTTGCTTTTATTTTGAAATAACATTTTCCTTATAAACAAATATAATACTTGCTTAATAGTGAACATGTGGGAAAAAAGAAAAATTCCTCCCAATTTCACACCCCAGAAATAATCACTATTAATGATGATACTTAGATGTCTCATATAAATCTGAAACACCACAAGCTTATAACTGAATGCTTAATTACACACAGACACACGCACACACACACACACGCACACCTACACACATGCACACACATGTACACACATGCACACACTACATACACACACGCGCACGCATACACACATACACACGCACGGGCGCGCACACACACACGCACAAATCCTAGGCCAGACTTGCACTGCTCTTCTGTCCTATGACAGCCCCACTCCATGGCTCAGTCACCTGCATGGTTGTTTAAGGAAGAAACTGGGAGTCATATTGGATGAATCCTTCTCTGCCTCCCCCAATAACTAATTAGCCCCAAGTCCTTTCTATTCTAACCTACAAAATACCCTTCTAACTATCTATTTCTGTCCCTCTTTGTTGCTACACTTTAGCTCAAACCACATTTTCATGTAGATTACTCAATAATCTTTTATCAACCCTGTTGATTTCACTCTTGCCCCTTCTATTCCATTATCCATATTGTGCTGTTATTTTTTTAAGTGTAAATTGGAACAAGTCATTCTTAAGCACGATAACTTTAGTGGTTTCCAACTGCACTTAGAATAGACTTCTGTTTCTGAGAATAAGGAAGCTAGATAGTTTAGACAACTCCTTGAAAATGACTAAAAGTGATAAATAATTATTTTTAAAAAATTCTTAAAAGCAGCAAAAGAAAACTGAACCAATGGTAAGAAATTGTTACATCAAAATCAACGTGAAATTAGGAACCCAGAGAGTCAAGTAGGACATTTGTGCCCTAATGCCATTTTCTGAATTGAATATACTGATCACAGCCTTGTGGGTCAATGGAGACAAAAGTCAAATCCTCAAGCCTTCCCTAAGTGGGCAGGTGACGGGATACCTCCCACCATAAAGCTGGGACACCAAATGGCTATACCTTCAGGTGTAGCCACCCCACCCCAGGAATTTCAAGATTTCCTTAGCCTTGAGCATATTACAGGAGAGAATGAAACCTATCCTCTAGAGTTCTCAAGCACTTCCAGTAAATCTTTGAACTATTCACAGGAGCTGAAAAGCATATACACAGCTGTGAACCTGCTTTGCTATGGTCAGGCTCTAGGGACAGGCATAGACAAAACCAAGAGAAAACAGAACAAAAATGTAAATTCTCTTTGCAGGAAATTGTCCTAGGCTTAAAAAAATGTCCCCAGAAATAATTTTCCAATGGCAATGAATATCACACAGTAGAAAATACCAAGGCAGACAGAAAAAAAGCATCATGTGGGAGAATTGGGATAAAAGACAGAGAGTAAAAACAAACTCACAGAAATTTTATACTGAAGTAACAGAAATATTTTATAATTTACTATTTTTATATATTTAGGAAAAAAGGTAAACTTTAAAATATCCTCAGGAAACAAAAATATAAAAAGCAACAAAGAATATATTTGAAATAGAAACAAATAGAATTTCTAGAAATGAAAAGTACAATAATACTCAATTGATGAGTTTTATGGCAGATGTGCTAATAAAAAATAATTTGTGAGCCAGAAAGTAATTTGAACAGATATTAATGAGAGAGACGCACCCAGAGAACAAGAATTAAAATATGAAAGAGATTAAGAGGATTGAATAAGACCTGAGATTCATTTAATTCAAGTTCTAGAAGGAGAGAAGGTACAAAATTAGGTAAAGATAATGCTTGAAGAAATAATGGCTGAGAATTTTCCAGAACTGTTTTAAGAGAGATTGAGGAATTCTTATGAATCCAAGCAACGTAAACAAAAAAGAACATACTGTTACATACATCATAGGGAATTTTAGAACACCAAAGATGGTGAGAAGATCTTACAAGCAGTAAGAAGAAAAAGTATAATTACCTTCAAAAAAAAGAGAGGCAGTTATAACGACAAGTGAACTCTCAAAAACATCGCATTTTATGATAAAACCTTCATCCCTTAAGACGGCTGGAAGGCTCCATGCTGCGCTCCTTTCCTACCTCCTCTAGGGCTGCTCTCTGCCTTGCTCCGATTCAGTGGTCTTCCCTCATTTCCATGACCATATCATGCTTCCATCACCTTTGCACATTCTGCTCATCTGACTGGGATGTTTATCAATCTCTTTCCATCTGATTGGCTCCTTATCATCTTTCAGATCTCAGCCTAAAGGTCATTTCTTCAATGAAGCCTTCCCTGATAACTCAGTCAGGAGTAAATAATTCTCTTTCTTATATAATTTTATATTTTCTTTCTTCACTTTGCATGTCTCTTACTAAACTATGTTCCATGAATTTCAGAGCAACCACAATTTTGTTCCCCCTCTGTACCTAGCATCCTGAAGAATTCCTCGCTTTCAGTAAGAATTCAGTACAGAATTGTAAAAAGAACATTTTAGCATTGATACTTCTGATCTTTTCCTTCCGAGGTATGGTTTGCTTGTATGGTTATATACGATTTTTGATTTTTATTTTTACAAATATGTCAATATTTCACTTTCTAGTCTACTTTAAAACTTTATCAATGTAATATTACCATTTTCCATGGCTGGTAAACTTCCTTCCACAGCTTGATTTCTGGTAGCTGCTTGATTATCCATCATAGAGATATCATTATTTAGTCAGTCACTGTTGTTGAGTTTTTAGATTGTGCATCTAAATCATGATAAGAATAAACCATCAGTAAATTTTGCTATTTACTCAGCAAGAGCACTTGGGTTTAAATGCAAAGGGGGCAAAAAAAGTATGTAAAGGGCTGAAAAGTATCTCTAATGTTTCTGTATCCCAGTCACCCAGTTCCCCTATCCAGGGGTAACTACTGTTACCTATTAAAATGTCAATTTTGTAAAATTTTCCTTTCCTTTCCCACAAGGTGTACCACAGTAAGCCCAATTTGCTACATCTTGGGTTTTTTCACTTAACAACACATGTCGGATACTGTTTTATATCACTACATAAAGATTTGTTACCTTCTTTATAACTATTAGATAATTTTCTACTGCATGAACAGTTCAGTTCAGTGCAGTTGCTCAGTTGTGTCTGACTCTTTACGACCCCATGAACTACAGCATGCCAGGCCTCCCTGTCCATCACCAACTCCCGGAGTTTACCCAAACTCACGTCCATTGAGTTGGTGATGCCATCCAACCATCTCATCCTCTGTCGTCCCCTTCTCCTCCTGCCCTCAATGTTTCCCAGCATCAGGGTCTTTTCAAATGAGTCAGGTCTTTGCATCAGGTGGCCAAAGTATTGGGGTTTCAGCTTCAACATCAGTCCTTTCAATGAACACCCAGGACCAATCTCCTTTAGGATGGATTGGTTGGATCTCCTTGCAGTCCAAGGGACTCCCAAGAGTCTTCTCCAACACCACAGTTCAAAGGCATCAGTTTTTTGGCTCTCAGCTTTCTTTATAAGCCAACTCTCATATGGATACATGAGTACTGGAAAAACCATAGCCTTGACTAGACAGAACTTTATGTATATATTATGTCATAATGCATTTAATCAGTGTCCTATTATTTGCACATCTAGAATAAATTCCAAGATATGAAATTGCATATTTAATTTAATTTAATTTTTATTGATCTTGTTACATAGCTCTCTTTAGAAATTATACTAAAATAGGTGCTTACTGGCAACATCTTTCCTCACACTTTCAACATCAATGTCTTATGAAACTGTCATATGTTTATATAGGTTATATGACGATAACCTTTTCAATTGTCTAAGAGTCATTTGTATTTCCTTTTCTATAAACTTTCTGTTTATTTCTAATGGGTTGCTTTTTTCTTTATTGATTTGTAAACACTCTTTATATATTGGCCCTCAATGTCTTATCCACAACACTCTGAAAACAAAAAGAGTTCTTATAAATTCAATATCAAAGTTCATTTGGTGGTTAAAACTTGATCCAAGGACTAATGTGAAGTTTTTTCTAGCTCATCTAGTGTGTGAATATTCATCTGTTTGCTGCAGAAATAATAATGTATTTTATTCTAGAATGCAAACTCACACTCTACTGAGGGTGTTAAATAGTATTCAATATATGAACAGAATTAGCCTTCTTAAAAAAATTTCAAACCCAATGGTTTCAGATAAGAAGCTGTGGAAATTATTGAAAAAACAAACATTTCAATGCTGCTCTCTCTCCAAAATATTCAGAACCAGAAAATCTAGGAAAGGGGTAAAGTAAAAACTTTTTTGCCTTCAATGTCTGATCCAGATTTGGCACCACTGGATCATAATTTCCCCATTTTACGGGTACACTTCTACTTGAATGGCATTTCAAAAATTATGATGGAATAAAAGTAGCCCATTGAAACTTCTTTATTTGCAAATCAAAGTTGGTGGATGAATCTGCTTACAGAAATATTAGCCACAGTTATCGCCAATATTGGCTGCATTTCACAATATTTTTTTCTTCTGTGACTTAATAAATCCTATATTTATGGAAATAAATATTGAGACAACATCATAGAAAGGAACTCCTCACTCTGAGGTTATAAATGCTTGCTCCCATGTTTCCTCATAGTATTTTATGGATTCCTTTTTTGTATTTTGTATTTTATCTACCCAGAATTTATTTTGGCTAAAGAGGTAAGATTTTATCTTAATATTTTATAAGATGGCTACCCTGTTGTTGCAACCAGGCTCATTCATAATCCATCTTGACTCCATTAATTTGAAATGTCATCTTCATAATACACTAAATTCTTATGTGTATTAGAGTCTATTTCTGGAATTTTCTGTCTGTTCCTTTCTTAAATCTATTTAGTACAAAGAGCGATGTTATGTGGCTCTCAGAGAGGTTCTATCAGTTTATACTCCCATCAACAGTGGATGAGTGTCTTGCCCCTCCATATCCTTGACAGTGCTCATGTCATCGTATTTTAAATCCTTCTCATTTGGGAAGATAAAGAGTATAAATTAATTGTTTTTATTTGCATTTTTATTACTCTCAAAGCTGAAGTGTTTTTTTTTTTTTTCCACTTATTGAACACTTAGGTTTGTTCTTTTATAAATTAGCTGTTTGTGACTTTTGCCCACATTCTAAGAGGACATTCAACATTTTCTTGATGCTAAAGTCATCTTTAAAAAATATTTGTAAGAGGCATAGTCAATGTCAACAACTACAGTTAGAAGAGAATTGTAGATAGAGGAGGCTATTTTAAAATATATTTTCAACAGTCTGTCCAAAGGCAGAGGGTCTTAGCTGGGGAGGAAGAGGAGCTGGATAATAGCAATCGTTGCTATAGGCTGAATGTCTGTGTCTCTCTAAAATTCATATGTTGAAACCTAACCCCAATGTGATATTTGGAAGTGGGGTCTTGGGGAGTAAATTAAATCATGAAAGTGGAGCCCTCTTGAATGGAATTAGTGCCTTTAAAAGAAGATGCATGAAAAAGGGAACCTCAGGGCACTGTTGGTAGGAGTTTAGATTGATATAGTCACTATGGAAAACATTATGGAGCTTCCTTAAAAAACTAAAATTAGAGCTACCACGTGACCAGCAATTCCTCCACTGGGCATGAAGTGAAATGAAGTCGCTCAGTCGTGTCTGACTCTGCAACCCCATGGACTGTAGCCTACCAGGCTCCTCCGTCCATGGGATTTTCCAGGCAAGAATACTGGAGTGGGTTGCCATTTCCTCATACCCAGAGAAAACTGTAATTCAAAAAAGTATGTGGACCCCAGTGTTCACAGAAGCACTATTTGCAGTATCCAGGACATGGAGGCAAGCTAAATGTCCATCGGCAGAGGAGTGGATAAAGAAGATGTGATATATATATACAAAGAAACAATACTCAGGCAGAAAAGGAACAAAATTGAGTTATTTATAGAAATGTGGATGGACCTAGAACATGTCATACAGAGTGAAGTAAGTCAGAAAGAGAAAAACAAATATCATCAATTAACACGTACATGTGGAATCTAGAAAAATGGTATAGATGATCTTATCTGCAAAGCAAAAATAAAGATATGGATGTAAAGAATGAATGTATGGATACCAAGGGGAAAAGGGGAGTGGAAGGAATTGGGAGATTGGGATTGACCCATATATACTTTTGATACCATGTATAAAATAGATACCAGGGCTTCCCCAGTTGCTCAGACGGTAAAGAATTCACCAGCAATGCGGGAGATCTGGTTCAATCCCTGGGTTGGGAAGATCCCCTGGAGGAGGGCATTGTAATCCACTCCAGTATTCTTGCCTGGATGATTCCCGTGTACAGAGGGCCTAGCGGGCTACAGTCCATGGGGTTGCAAAGAGTCAGATACGACTGAGCTTAGACTAAGCACAGCACATAAAATAGATAAATAATGAGAACCTACTCTGCAGCACAGGGAACTCTACCTAATGCACCGTGATGACCTCAGTGGGGAGGAAGTCCAGAAGGGAGGGATGTATGTGTATGCACGGTTGATTCACTTTGCTGTGCAGTAGACACTAACACAATATTATATAAAGCAATTATATTCCAATAAAAAGTTCATTATAAAAAGACACACAAGAGAGCTGGTTTCCTCCGACTCCGGTCTCTGCCGTATGAGGGCACAGCAAGGAGATAGCTGTCTACCCAGGAAGAGGGTCCTCACCAGAACCAGCTTGTGCTGGCACCCCGATTTCAAACTTCCTGGCTTCCAGGACTGTAGGAAACAAACGTCTGCGTTAAGCCACCTTGTCTATGGTAGTCTATTATAATAGCATGGAATGACTTAGACGGTACCAAACATTTTCTAACCAGTCATGGACCAGTACTTTTTCAAGTTTCTATTCATGGTATCATCAGGATAACTGTACCAGCAGTTTCAAGTCATCATCACTTCCATTTCTTAGATAAGGTTACTATGGCTTGGTGTTTTGAATAACAAACTCAAAGTCACTTAGAACATTCCAGAATCACAACTACAATCCACCTTTCTGACTCCGAGTTCTAGTAATGCCTGTCTATATTGAATTCCAGCAGCTCCAGGCTAGTGGAAGAGCCAGATCTACTCATACACCAAAGCATGAGGTAGACAAAGTTGGCCTTCACCTGACTGCTTTCTGTGTCTCTCACGAGATGGACAGGTGTCTCAAGCACGGGGCCTGCCTGTCGCATCGGACCCTCTGTCCTGCCATCTCCAGGTGATCAGAGTTCTTGACCACGGCATGCATGGGGCCTGACCACCCACATATCCCTGAACCCTTGCCTTTTTTTTTTTCTCTTCAAAATATCTCTGGCCTCTGAAATAAAAGCCACAGTTTCTGCTAATTTGCTCGACTAAATTGGGCAAAGTTTTTAATGAATGTTAATGAATTAATATATTATTCACAGAGAAGGCAGGAAGGAGAGAGAGAAAAGAGGAAACCAAGCAAAGTGTACCAAGTGACAAATGCGAATACGGCTTACTGGGTCGTGTGGGATCTCTTTCCCTGGGAATTCTTCTGAGCGGAAAAGAAGCACGGACCCAAGGCTGAACTGGAGGAGGAAGACCACGAGGGGACCAGGTGGGCCTCAGCTGCCAGGCACACGGGGTGACCCTAGCCCAGCTCCCTGGCAGGCCCTGGCCGCCAAGGCTGGTGGCCCACCTGATCACAGCAGCTCTTCCATTCCAAGAGTCCAGCTGCTGGTAGAGTGGGGGTTGAAGGCAGTGTGAGGGAGACTGGCCTGGAGAGCTGGGGACAGTGCTCCCACAGGCGTATCCAAGACCATTCAGTTCAGACTCAGAAAAGACTTTTTTCCAACCCCTAACTTTCCCCTAATTGATCTAGAGGGTAAGAAAAAAGACTTGGATAACTGTGCATTCAAATCCATCTCCCAAAACCTTTTCAAACTTGAAGGCAGGTCCCATTTGCATAAGATCTACCTTATTTGCCCCCCAAAGGACAGTCCGTGAAGCTCTGACATGAAAGACTGAGGCAAGAGGGCCAGACATGGGATAAGGAAGCACTTTTGTATCTCGCACCTCAGATTATACAAAGACCTCTGCTTTGCCAGAGGGCAAGGGATGGGCAAGTGGGAAGCAATCTACGTGTTCTGCAATTAACAAGGATCATAAAATATTTTCAGAAATATCTGCTTGAGGCTAATCTTAAACATTTTTTCCTTTGATGATACGAGATGCTTATGTGGGATGTATGAGCTGAAGACCTGAGTCCATCACAGCGTTTCCTGCTCTGAGAGTGAGGAGCTGAACGAGATGGTTGCTCAGGTGCTCTCCTTGCTGCGTGCTAAGTCATTTCCATTGTGTCTGACTCTATGGGACCCTATGGACCGAAGCTCACCCAGCTCCTCTGTCCATGGGTTTCTCCAGGCAAGAATACTGGAGTGAGTTGCCATGCCCTCCTCTAGGGAGATCTTCCCTAAACCCAGGTGTCGAACCTGCGTCTCTTATATCTCCTGTATTGGCAGGCAGATTCTTTACTAGCACCACCGAAGCCACTAGCACCACCTCTCCAGCCAGATGCTTCTGCGCTTGTGTCTGGCTTCATCTGAAGTGATGAACTGCTTTCTGAATAGGGAATGAGAAAGGATTAATTATACTAACTCGAATAAAAACATTATTAAGAATAACCCCTCACATTTTTCTTATTACTGTGCTTTTTTACTCTCTCGAGGCACTGTGATATTTCAAGGCTATCAGAGTTTAAAATAACCTTACCATTAGCTCTTTGAAATAGATAAGATGTGCATTACCCTCCCCTTTTCGTGGAAGAGGAAACTGAGGTCTGGGTAGGTCCAGGGACCTACCCAGAATCCCTCTGGGACCCCAGGCTCCCCTCTGCCAGCTGGAGCTGTTTCCCCTGGTTATGCCACCTCCCCGGGCAACAGGCGCTCTACTGATTAGAGTGGTTTCTTTTTCCCAAGCCCCATTGCATCGGACAGACGCATTAAAAGCCTGCTGGGTAGACAAAACCTGGGGCCGACAGGTAGCTTTCCATTAATAAAGCAAAAATACAAATTAAGCAGTCCTCTTGGCGATGCTAGAACAGGTCTGGCCCCTCCTCCCCGCCCCCCAGGAATTCACAAACACATTTTTAAATAACAAAAGAAAATTGAGTACCTGATGCAGTTAGCCGTGGCCCCATGGGGGCAAGGGAGACCAGAAAAGAGTCTATTATTTTGCACCTGTCCTGCCCAATAGCTCGTTGTGCGGCAATATTTACTTAAAAAGCAGAGGAGGAAATCATTATTTGTTCTCAGTCCTGCAATTCCCATGGCTACACTCTTTGGAGGAAGTGCTTTATTTTATTTCTTTTTTTTCTCCCTTCTCCCATGCCTGAGATGCAAGAGGTAAAAGTGACAGTGCCTGGCGCATACGATATGGAGAATCGGCACAGAGGCCAGCTTAGCGTTCGCCTGTCCTGCTTCCTTTCATGTCTGGACAGCGATGAAGAGGAATGAGCTCAAAGGGAGCTCTCTCTTTTCCTCTCTCTCTCCTTTCATTCTCTCTCCCCATTTACAAAAGCTTCAATACATTATAAATGCATCCTATGTATGTGTGCATACATTAAGTACATAAACATCTACACTTCGCATAGCACACGTTACCCACACATGTGTGCATTATATCTGCGTCATCTGAGCATTTTAAATGTGTTTATCTAAACACTTATATATGTGTGTATGAAATACACATACACACACTCCTATACAAATGCATTCCACGCCCCTCCTCCCCAATAGAAATGCTAGTGGAACCTTGAAAAAATTTTAAAAATACACCACCTGGAGCAGAGAGAAAGAAAAAGCAAAGCCCCTGTTTTAAATGTTCTAAGTATCTTCTAGTTACTAATGACTCCCCCTCTTAATGGCTGTGTTTCTCCAGCTGGAAATTGGCAGCAATCAGCTTTACAAGTGTTGGGGAAAGATTTACTTGGACAGATGAAAGAAAATCATTTCCTCCTAAATGCCGGCACCCACCACAGATAATGTGGCACTCCCCTGCTTGGCAGAGGGCAGCAGGTTTTGAAGGAGCTTGTTTTCTTGGAAAATATAGTCATTGGGCCGGGAAGACAAAAATATGACTGGGCTGGTAAAAATGCTATTGTTAGAGTAATAAGGTGTTAAGGGCAGTGCTTTGCAAGTGGAAAGCATTTTCTAAAGCTTTGAGAGCAGGGTGGGCAGAGGATAAATGGTACCAGGGAGAGCTAGGCCCAGCAGGACTGGCTGACCTGTCTTTAGCAGCTTCTATGCCCTCTGCATTCCTGAGCAAGGTTAGTGCAGAAAGAGGTTGGCACCAACACCTTGTCCCGCCCCCTCATCTTTTCCACCCAGAGAGGAGACAAAGTAACTTGTTCATGTCACCAAGTAGATCAAGGTAGTGCTGGAGCTGGTAATCTTAAGACTTCCAAATGCATGCAGTATGTGTCCCATGAACTGCTTGAAGTCCAGTGTTTTCACACCACACCAGCAGCTTTCCACCTTTGTGTGTTCTGGAGCATTGGAGGGAGGAAAGCCTTTTCAGTTCCAGCCCAAACCTGCTTCCATCAGAGCAGTTCAACTTGTGTCTGTTTTCACGATTAGTCTTCCATGAGATGAACTTGTAGGAAGAGTTTCCATGACTGAAGAGAATGAATACCAGGGTTTCTTCGTGGACCCACCCCTGGGCTGCTCTCTGAAGCCACCACATCCTTTCTAGGACTTCACTCTGTGCTCTTGGTCCTAAACTTGAACCATTCTCTTTGACTGTTTTTGTGCCAAATTGCTAACTTATTTGGATTTTGATGTTTCGGCTAGCTCTTGCTTTCCTGCCCTAATCCTCCAAATTCCTTTTGCTCTTTGGGCATCACCTTCAATCAAGGTGAGCCAAGGTCCCCCGAGGTGGTGTCAATTCTTCTAAACCATTATCCTAATCTCTTCCCCACTCACTGTGTATGTTGTCATAGGATGCCTTGTGTGACAGTCCTTGCACTTGACTCTCATGGACACCTTTATACTCTTTGTGAACCTGAATTCCAAATCTATTTCTCCAGCCAGGATTGCCAGTCTAGACTTGCATGTTCCAATATGTCCTGGTTGTCTTCACGTCAATGTTTCATGTCTAACCTTTTTGCACAAACATATTCCTTTATCTGTGTCTATAATCTCACTCAGCAGGACCAGCACATAAATTGGCATCTAAGCCAGAGGGGAGGGTCAGAGAGGCAGCCTTTTCCCAAGCCAATCAATTGCTGTATCTTGCCAATATGACTTTTATCTAAATAAGTTGATCTCCTCTCCACTTGCACCACCTCCACCCTATCGTGGGTCCTGGTCATCTCACACCTGACCCACTGCCATTACCTTCGTAACCACTGTTCTTGTCTCTGCTCTGTTTCCCTGCCTTTGATCTCTGCATGATCATAAGAAGGACCTACAGGGAGGACAGATCCCGCCATGCCTGGCACCAAGCTGATCCCCGTGCCTGGTCTGTTGGGCTAAAGTTATCCATGATTTCCCCCGCCTACCTCTCCAGCCTCATTTCTTACTCTCTAGCCTTGAAACTTTCATTCCAGCGAGCCTAACCACATGCAGTTTCATGCATCTCAGTAATTTTTTCCTCCTAGTGCTTGCAACACTGTCCCCTCGACCTGTCTTGCCCTACTCCTACCTACTCTTCTCTCAGTCAATCAGAACTATTCTTTTAATCCTCAGTTGGGTGTTTCCTATACCCGTGGGTCTTCCCTATGTCCCTCGCCATCCTCCCCTCCGACCACTGCCACAGTACGGTCAGGCCACCAAGATGGCTGTTGTCTTGATCTCTGTACATCTGCTCCACCAGTGCCTGTTTCACCCAGACCTTACTCACACGACTGGCCTTCCCACCTCCTTGCCCCCATCCCAGCTAGTGATTGTTCTAATCTTTAGGTCAGAATATCTCCACCATAATAGTCAAAGCTGTTACAAATGTTTATGACTTCCCCTAATTCTCTTTCCTCAACTCCTGACCGGAAGCCTAGGATGCAAGGGAGGTTGAGAAATGTAGCCAATCAGCGTGCCAAGGCAGACTGTCTGTGAGCACCCACAGTCTATCACAGTCTCCCAACGAGCCCCTGGAGTCCTTCTTACACTACACTTAGCCCATTCTCCATTCAGTAGCCAAGATTATCTTCCTAAATCACAGTATGGATTCCCCTGGATAAACATCTCCTCTACTCTATTTTTCTTTCATGTTTCATGGGAGAGCACACGAGGCCTCCTTTCCAAGCTCACTTTTAGCATTCCTTACCATGCCCTCAACTTTATACCACCTCATGCTTTTATGGACACACCATGCTCCTTCTTACTCTAGACTTTTCCATAGGCTTTCCCCACTGTCTGGAAAGCACTTCTTTTCTGTGCCAGATGAGCCCCACTCATTCATCAGCATCCCATGAAGACTTCATGACCCCCTGGGCCATCTGCGTTGCTTCCTTCCCTGTGGTATGTTCACAGTCATATATGCTTTGTCTACATCTGCGCCATCCAATATGGTAGCCACTAGCCATGCATGGCTCTTGTGTACAGCAAATGTATCTAGTGCCACAAGTTGAGATGATAGTTCAGATTTATCGAGGTAAATAAAATTTGCTGTTAAAATTAATTTTACCAGCTTTGTTTTACCTTTTTAAAATGTGACTCCTAGAAAACTTTAAATCACCTTTGTAGTTCACATTATGTTTCTGGACAGCACTGGCTGTAGTATTTTTTATGTAATGTAACTATTTGAATGCATGTCTGTGTCCAGCACTGAACTATATGCTCCTCCACTGGGGAAAATTCTCACTCATCTTTGTGTCCTGAGGCCCTTGAATGAAACCTTGTCCATAATAGAATCTGCCCCTGACCCACAAAGTGAACTGAATAAATGAGTGAGCTCTGTAAGAGGAAAACAAGTAGGGCGGTAGCCAGGGAAGATTTTGATTGATGGAAAAGAAGAAAGTAGAAGGAAGTCGTTTCATAGGAAAAGCTAGTGTGAATAATGCAGAGGTTTCTGAAAGTTCGGGAAGGAGGTAGAGAATGTGAAGGAAATGATTTGTCTTGAATGCCGGGCTGTGGAAAATAAGGATGCAGGGACCTGGAATGAACGTATTGAGGGGGCATTCCAATGCCAGAATGAAAGGTCTGGATTTCCCTCTAAAAGCTCTGGGAGAGGACTTCCTTGGCGTTCTGGTGGTTAAGACTTTGCCTTCCAGTGCAGGGATTGCAGGTTTGATCCCTGGTCAGGGAGCTAAGATATCACCTGCCTTTTGGCCAAAAAAAAAAACAACCCGAAATACACAGAAGCAATGTTGTAACAAATTCAATAAAGACTGTAAAAATGGCCCACTTCCAAAAAAAAAAAAATTCTTTAAAAATGAAAATAAAAATAAAAGCCATGGAGTCACTGAGGATTCCTGAGCAGGGAGCGGCTGCCAGCATCACGTATAACACCACGTTCATGAGTAGCTATAGCTTGGAGGGTCACAGCTCTCATGCTATTTGTCAGTAGGAATTATTTGCATTTATGCACATGGTTAGCTTTTTTGAAATCTGAACGCCTAGGGGTTAAAGCCCCAATATCAGAATCCCTGAGGCAAACCCCTACTTGAATTTCCATTCTCCATCTCAAATCCCCTAAGCCCAAATCTTTTTCAAGGAAGGGAGAAAACCCAGTTCCTATGAGGACCTTCCCTGAAGTTTACTTTTTGTTCCGTGAGAGGTGACTGGGGGAGCCCTAGGGAATCAGACTCGAGGATTTCAGAGTTGTTTCAGGCTGTGGACTCAGAGCTTTTGTTCCTTTGAACACAAATACTTGGAAACAAGCGAGGAGTTGGCCAGAGTACCCAGCCCTGGACTTTGATCTAGGGCTGCTGTGTCCTTTGATGAGTGTGTACTGGAGCCAGCCTTGGGATAATTAAGGCTTTTCTTTTTCACAACGAGGGCCAATTGGCTCCTTAATTATATCTTTCCCCATCTTATATTGTTAAAAGAAAAAAATGTGAATCACCTAGGTTGGTTGATCAAAACGTGTATAATATGTGGTGAGAAGAAGGATAGAATCAGATTTCAATCTGAGCCCTCGATCTTTATTAGCAGATGAAAGCAGAAGCCAGGATAGTGAGACTGAAACCAGAGGTGGGATCAGAACAGAGGCTTGACAGCAGACTGCAAGAGCTAATAAACGAGTCTCCTTGGGGACACAGAAACCCTGGATCAGAACATCAAATCCCAGGACCTAAGCACAGGAAGAGACTGAAGGTATTTTGGTTCTGAGCTGTCACCCTGTAAATAATGGGAAGTCTCATTTCCAGAGCGGAACGGTCACTCACCTAGGATCGTCCCAAGCAGTGAGTTTCCTACTCTAGCCAAAATCATGATATAATCAGATTCCCCTTTGCATATTATCTTATGCTTTTAACAACTCTTTTCTAGCCATTCTTTCACTTGACCCCTCATGACAGTCTCGTGAGCGCTTCAGCATTTGCCTGAAGCTACACAGTAAGTGTGAGACCTGGGCAATTACACAAGTCCGTGCTCTTCTCTGAAGCACTTCCACACTCTCATCATGGATTGATTCATTCGTCAAAAATTCATTGAAAGCCCAGAGCCAGGCTCTGTGCTACGCAGCATATTTTGACATCCCCTAGCCTCTTTCTTCCAAGCCCTATTTGCCTTCATGGAATAGTTTGGGTTTTAGCTATAGGAAGAACTTGATCTGCTTGAGTTGTAGGAAACTCTATTCCATGAAGTGTGAAAAATGGCAAGGGGAGTGTAGACTCAGGAGGCACAGACACTAGAAACTAGAAGGCCAGCAGATGGGTGAAGAGACCTATAATGCAGCAGGGTGATGAGAACCCACCATGGAAGAGCAGCTTTGAGAAAGATTTCAAAGTAGAATAAAGATGCTGAAGGAAATAAAGCAATGAAAAGAAGCCTGAAGAAGCCTGAAGATGGTATAGTTTTGTTTCTTGGTGGTTACAAATACATTAACCAGATCTGGGCAGTAAAATAAGAGCTGGGGTGTCTGAGGGTCATCTGATAGAAAATGTCTTACAATTAATTATAAGCACCTATGAGTCTCAAACCCAGTGGCTCAGTGATAAAGAATCCGCCTGCAATGGGGGAGACGCAGGAGATGTGGGTTAGATCCCTGGGTGGGGAAGACCCCTGCCGGAGGAAATGGCAACCCATTCCAGTATTCTTGCCTGGAAATTCCCATGGACAGAGGAGCCTGACAGGCTACTGTCCATAGGGTCACAAAGAGTCGGACACGACCAAGCAAGCACATACCCTAAGAGATCAAGTCTGGAAGTGGGAGAGAAGGGCAGCCTGGAGTCCCAAGCATTGGAGACAGTGGACCACAGCAGTGGGTGTAACCATTGAGGAAAAATGTGGAAAACAAGAAGAGAGCTTGGGGTGGGTTCTAATCTGGGTTCTACGTTCAGTAGACTCATCTGGGCTGAGTCACTGACGTCAGTTCTCATCAGAAAAAGCTGGAGCGAGTGACCTACAAGCTGCTTTCAACGTCAACAGCCATCACGGCTGCATCCTTCATGCAAGGAGGCGGCAATACTGCAGAGTCTGGCCCGCTTCCTAGCTGGCTGGATCTCCTGCCTGGGGTGACGGCAGCTCTGCTGGCCCCGTAAAGCCACAAGACCAAGTGCCTCCCCAGCCTCCACTTCTCTGCTTCATTCTGTCCTCCGCCTTGGGTTTTATTACTCAGTGACTGATGTTTGCCTGGAAACACTTTCTTTATGACTTATTAATAAAAAGCGAGAAGGGAGGAATGGGAGAAACACAAGGTAAGAGACCAGGATCGAATCTAGTAAAACACTTTTCAAAGTGTCAAAAGGTCTTTGGGGAAATAGGAAAAATAAATGAGTCAAAGTGTGGAGTGAGAGAGAGAGACAGAAGACTCTGGCTCTGGGAAATAAGTCCTCAGCAACAGCAATTTGAACCAAAAACAAAACAAAATAAAACCTGACGTGGTGAAAACTAATAATAATCTTTGCCGTATTCCTCATCATGGTCACCCTTACCACAAACACCCATGGTGATGTATTATATTGAGACTGATTTGATCTGAAAAATGACCAAGTCATGAGAGAATAAAATATAAAGCTGAGTGTGGTGGCAGGTGGATGCAGGAAGAAGAGGCTGATTTCACTGGCCTTACCCCTGTCTGGGCCCCAGCACATGGCGAGTCTGAGTCCCATGTGGCCGGGGCTATCTCCAGGGGTGGGGCAAGACCTTGGATCAGGCTTTGTTTTGGAACCCAGAGTCTCCAGAGTTTCCACACCTCCCCTGGAAGTATCTGCTCATTGACAAGGAAGAGGTAGCCTCCAGGACTGCAGACCCATGACTTGCAGGTGTAGTGAAGGAAGATGGGGAAGGAGGCTGCATATACTTTGTAAATCTTTGAGAGAGAAAGTGCTGCCTGCATCCCATTTCAGTGGTGGCTCCTAGGCTGAACCTTCAGACAAGGTTTTCAGGAAAGGAAAACAAGGCCACTCATCCTCTACAACCTTATTTCTGAAAGTTCCCAATTTTAGGAGGTTTCCCAGTCTTTCCAAGTGCTCTGTTGCCTTAGAGTCCAGGACACTGGCCAACCTGAAGGGTATTTCTTCCAGTCATTATGCTTTGCCAACACCCACTTTCATGATTTCGTCCATGTTGATTATGTTGATTCTTCTACCTAGAAACATTCCCCACTTCCCATCCTAAATCCCCCTCTTGAACTCCTATCCCTCTGCACAAGGCACAACTTGATGCCTCCACTCAAAAATGATTTCTCTTGCTTTGCTCTACTTTTGAGGTGCATATCACATTCATACATGTTTTATAAAGATCTGTGCCTATCCAGAACTTACCTTTCCTACTAGACCAAAGACTCCTTCAGAGATGGGACCTTGTCTTCTTTCTCCGAATAATGCTTAGGACAGAGAGCCTAGGAAATTTTTCAGTTGCAAGAGTAGAGATCAAAAATGAAGAAAGTTGTTTTCCCAAAATGTAGACTCAGAGCCCAGCAAACTGACCCAAGTGGCCCAAACCCAACTCATCCTTCAAGATCCAGGTCAAATGCCACCTTGTTCTTAAATCCTTACCAGATATTTCCATTTAGAAGTGGACTTTCTCTTCCTGGATTTCCTATAAAGGGCATTATGGCTATTCACCAAAGATTTCTAGTTGCCTCCTGGGCCTGTGGTCAGATTGTATTTCCCTGGCCCCTTTGAAGTTTGGTATGGTTGTTGTGACTTGCTTTGGCCACCAAATAAGAACAGACATTTTTTGCATAATTTGTTTTTTTTTTTTTTTGTAACCATAAACTTGCTTTTTATGTCTGTAGGTCTATTTCTCTTTTGTAAGCAAGTTCATTTGTATCAGATTTTTAGATTTCTTATATAAATGATATCATATGGTATTCGTCTTTCTCTTTCTGATTTACTTCAATTAATATGATATTCTCTAGATCCATCCATGTTGCTGCAAATGGCATTACTTCCTTCTTTTAATGGCTGAGTAATATTCCATTTTGTGTGTGTGTGTGTGTGTGTATATATATATATATATATATATATATATATATATATATTTACACCAAATCTTTATCCACTCATCTGTCCATAAGCATTAAAGTTGCTTCCATGTCTTGACTATGGTAATATTTGTGTCTCTTAGGAGTGGAAACTTTTGGAGCCAAATGAAAGGTTCATCATGTCTTCCTTCTCATGTTAGCTATTGTGGAGGCACAGAGATGAGGATTCCCTTTGGCTGGAGTTCTTAAGTGGGGACATCACAGAGCAGAATGTCTCTGCTGACCCAGGGTAAAAATATAGTGGGACAAGAAATGACACTTTCATTTCTATGAACTACTGAGAATTGGGGATGCTTATTACTGCAGCATGAGATAACCTATCCTATCTGACACACACCATAATCCTCTCCAATAGCCCACTACTTGGGGAAAGGTCTCATAAGCTGAGCATTCATTCATCTGTTGATTCATTTCCTCATTGCTTGACTCATCTGACAGCTCCTTGTAGAGCACCCCGCTATGTTAGGCACTGGGCTAGCTTTCCCGAGACAGTACAGTAAGCACAGCAAGGCATATGCCCTCCACAGGCTTTTGATCTAGGTGGAAGGGTAGAGAAGAAAGCGGGCAGTGTCAGGGGAGCCTGATGAATATCATGGGCGGGGGTGGGAGGGGGAAGGATTCAGAATGCTGTGAGAACACAGAGGTGGAGCACCTCAACACTTAGAAGTCTGGGGGGTGGTCAGGAAAGTATCGCTGGAGGGATTTCCACGTGGGATCTGAGAGACAAGTAGGAGTTATTGAGGAGAAGCGGTGAAAGCAAGAGGGAAAAAGAGGAACGCAGGCAAATGGTATGAAGCTTACGTGAGGCAAGATGGAGGGGAGATTCAGAGAACTGGAGCATGGAGCCTGTGCCGGGCAGGATGAAGACTGAACGATGAGGCTGGCTGGGTCAGCTGACTTCAGATCTGGAAGAGCCCTGGACGCCAAGTTACCGACTTGAATTTGGACTTCTATCATAAAAGTAGCAGGAAGCCAATGAAAGGGTTAAATGTAAACGAGTAACATCCTCTTTTTGTGTTGAAGGCCATCACAGTTACTGCGGGAAGGGACTGGAGCCGGCCAGCACCTTGAAGGCCCTGAGAGTGGAGTCTGGAGCCTCCTCTGACACCAAGGCTCCAGGACCCATAAACACTCCAGACATAGCTCGCTGATGGAGGGGATGATGAGAGGAAACACGTCCTCAGCCCTGCTGAGTCTTTTTTTTCTTTGGCTGCACTGGGTCTTTGTTGCTGCACGCAGGCTTTCTCTAGTTGTGGCGAGCAGCGGCTACCCTCTAGTTGGGGTGTGCAGGTTTCTCGTTGTGGTGGCTTCTCTCGCAGGGCACGGGCTCTCGTTCCGTGGGCTCAGTAGGTGTGGTGCAAGGGCTTATTGCTCCGCAGCACATGGGATCTCCCCAGACCCGGGATCACGCCCACATCCCCTGCATTGCATGCAGATTTTCAGCCACTGGACCCCCTGGGGAGCAGCCCCTGCTGAGTGTCACCAACACCTCCAGGCTCCACTCACAAGTGGCAACCGCTTGGAGTCTGGAGGTGCAATGGTATTCTATACCAGGGTTCTCTCGTGTGCAAACTAGAGCAAGTCCTGCTCCCCCAGTACCAACAAGCCTGTGTAGGGCAGTGGGGGTCAGCCCTCTTCCCTTGGAAACAAAAGCATCTGGGCATTTCCAGAGGAAAGCCAACCAGGTTGCTGATGGTTGCCGGGGTGGGGGGTGTTGTGAGTGCCCCACACTGGACTTGTCCACATCACCCCCTCAAGCTGGCTGCAGGCCCTGAGGGTCTACGTTCCTCCCAGGCATCCCCCCTACCCTGGAAGAATTGGGCCTCAGGGAGGCTCCAGAGGTCACACAGAGGGAGGTGCTGTAACCCTTTGCAGGCCAGGGGCGAGGGGAGGGGGGTCGGGAGGAGGTGCCATAGCCCCTCGATTTCAGGCAGGAGAGCTGTGCTTTTCCCCGGGAGCTGGGCTGGGGGCCCAGCCAGGTGCTGCCGAGCAGGAGGACTGCCCACACTCCAAGAGCCAGGCCGACAATTCCAGAAGGCACAACTTCAGTGTATTCCAATTTTCCAAAATAGAAAGAATAAAACAAATCAGAGCAGATGTTCCAACATGTAATTATCAACTAATCAGTTTGGACTTTTTTTTTTTTTAAAAAAGGGAAATTTCAAAATAGCTCCCAGATTTCATCAACTGCAGCCCAGGCGGAGGGCTGGCTGGGTTGGAGAGGAGCGACTGCGGAGGGCTGCAGGTGCCCAGGTTGGGGACGGGAGGGGGTGCGCAAAGGGGGCAGGTGCGGCCGCCTTGCTGCTCCTGATGCTGAGCCTGCCCCTGCTTCCGGGAGCAGCCAGGGGAGGGGGAGCGGTGCCCGGCTGCAGGTGCCAGGTTGAGGCAGCTGGGCCTTGAGACAAACCGTTTCCCTCGTAGGAATGCCACTAGCTGGGATGAGTCAGCCCCATGCCTCATATGCCCTAGAGCTCATCATCTCTGGCAGACTCATGGAATGGCTGGCCTGGGAGAACATAAGTTTTTATCCTTCAGCTTAAGGCCTTGGCCATCCCCTAATGCCCACTCTTTCCTTTTAAGCCAATCAGATAAAGGAAAGAAACAGGACATGTTCTTGGGTGATCAGTCATCCTTGAGCTGTGGGCATCCTGGGCCCCTGGGTGGGAGTAAAGCCTGACATCTGCAAAGCTGAAGCTTCCCTTCAAATGCTGTCGGGACCTTTGAGTGATTCCCCAGCGACAGAGAACAAGTGGAGACAGCAGAGGGAAGGAAAGAAGGGAGGAAGAAGGAGGAAGAAAAGTGTGGAGATGGAAGGGAGGAGAGAGGGAGGGCGGGAGAGGGGGACTGGGATTCCATGGTGGACTCTACAATTGTAATAGATATTTACAGTAGAGTCGAAGATGTAAGACATTGTTTAGAAATGGACACGGTCTTCTTGCTGATCAACGCAGATATATGTATAACTAGAGCTCTACAGATTATCTGCAGCTTAAGCAGGTTTGGTTTGCTGGAATGAGCACTCTGTCTTGCTAGAAACCTTTGGGAACAAAGTGCTGTTAACACACAAGCACACTTCACAGCTTCCTGCAGTAGGTGCTGGATCCCAGGTTTCCTAACCCAGTGGGCCGTCCACACTCCTCCCCTGCTTGCTGCTATAATCTACCTCCACGCTGATTCCCGGAAGAGGACTGAGCTGAGTCCACCTCCTGAGTACCTGCGCACTGGGAACCAGCTTCCGAAGACCACACAGGTGGCATGTCGGCACAGCGGTCTCCAGAGCGGCCCATCAGGCTGGCTTCGGGGGCAAGTCCCAGGCTCAGCCCTCATTGCTAAGCTGCTTAACCTTCGCAACTTCCACCCCTCATCTCTAAAGTGAGGATAATGACAGCACTTACTGCACGGGGCGGCTGCGAAGTTTACAGGAGGAAAGGCACGTGAAGTACTGGCACACACTCGGTCAAATGCTCACCCCTCTGAGCAGGATGCCTCCTGACGGCCTGTTGGCCCAGGGACTGGACCTGAAAGGTCACTTGACTGCGAAGAAATGGAAAGTGTTCTGTGGGAC
Source organism: Muntiacus reevesi (assembly GCF_963930625.1). NCBI lineage: Eukaryota > Metazoa > Chordata > Mammalia > Artiodactyla > Cervidae > Muntiacus > Muntiacus reevesi. Next base: position 66,348,334 of record NC_089257.1, read on the forward strand.
TGGCTACTCCCTTCCAGGGGAAGTTCCCCACTCCCAGAAGCTCCTTGAGATTCTGCATCTTGATTCTGAGCCTTTGCACGAGCATTTGTTCTATCGAGAATGTCATTTGAACTCCTTCCCATCTTTGCTAAGTCAAATGGCAATGACCTTGTGAAGCCCAGCTCAAAGTCCACCTCCTCCAGGAAGACCTCCCAGATGCTGCATCCCCAAACCATCTCTTGCTCCCCTAAACTTTCTTAGCACGTGAGTATGTTAGCATATTCATGGTGCTATGCATGGCTCTCTAGCTTGTGGTGTCGTTATTTGTGTACACACATTAGCTCTCCTCAGAGACTAAGAGATCCTTGGGGAGAGAGTCTTGGCTGGGTCCATCTTGATGAGGGCTCGGTTCCCTCTAGAGACCTCAGTACCTGCCACAGCGTGGGTGCTCAAGCCGTACTTTCCCACGTGTTCATGAAGTCAGCTCATACTGTGCCCAAGGTGTGAGTGGTCAGCAGTGCAGTGGAGAAGGGAGCCACGACCAGCCTTCCACGGAGCGCTGGCGAGGACCTACCTTCCAGGGGGAGGCAGATGGGCAAAGAGATGCCAGGGAAGTCATGAGATGTCCTCCCCGCTGTCAAACTCCAGGGGCTTTAGCATGCAGCAAAGAAGGTGACCTTTCCTTGGCCTTTTGATGAGGAGAACTGCATGGACTTTGCTTATCTCACTTTTAATTTGAGCAGTGGCTTAGCAGAGTAGTGAGAAATAAGCCCTCGAATCAGATTGCCAGGGTTTGCATTCCAGCTCCACCTCTTACCTGTGGTGCAAACTTGTACAATTGACTTGACCCCCTGGGCTTTTTTCTTAACTCCGCAATGTGGATAAGAATAGTACCTGCCTTTTATTGTTGTTGTCAAGATGGGAAGATACCATATGTAAAGTACTTGGGGCAAGGGAAGCTCTGAGTGATAGGGTTTCTCTGGTGGCTCAGACCGTAAAGAATCCGCCTGCAATGTAGGAGACAGAGTTCTATGCCTGGGTCAGGAAGATCCTTTGGAGGAAGGCATGCCAACCTTCTCCAGTATCCTTGCCTGGAGAATCGCATGGACAGAGGTGCCCGGCAAGCTAGTCCCTAGGAGGGCAGAATGGGACACGACTGAAGTGACTTAGCACACACACAGCACAAGCACTGGGTGAGAATCACTATTCCAGACCGAAAGTCGAATCACAGAAACAGGTGGGCTTGGCTCCGAGGGCACAGATAAGACAGTCAAGAGATCTAGGTTCAGAGATGAACCCTTCCCTATGAGTTTTAGAGGGGCTTACCTTCCTTGAGCATCATTGCCTGTTTTCTCATCTATAAAATAAGTCGAATTTGTTCGTTTCTAAATGTTTCTTTGAGATACTATTTGAATGTGTGTATGAACATTTAGGAAGAGGCCAGGCACAGGAAGTGTTTCCTGGGGGGCAGGGTGGTAAAGAATTTGCCTGCCCAGTGCAGGAGACACAGGTTTGATCCCTAGGTCGGGACGATCCCCTGAAGGAGGAACTGGCAACCCACTCCAGCCTGGAAAACCCCATGGATGGAGTAGTCTGGCAAGCTACAGTCCATGGGGTCGCAAAGATTCTGGCGCACACACACACACACACAGGCACAGGAAACAAAGGCTATATATTGTTAAAGGCTAACCTTTTCTCACCCTCTGTATCTTATTTTTATCTCCTTTTTCCCGTCTCTTTTTCACCATTCCTTACATAACCTCTAATCTGTAACAGCTCCGCTTCTGTCTTTCTCAGGTACCTGCATGCAAGCATTCATATTGCTTCCTTTTTCTTATCACTGCATTTAATCTTGTTCCTTTCGGAATCAGGTAAAGATGCCTGGGCAGAGGAGAGGCTGGTGAGTCTGGGCCCCTTGCTACACGGTCCCCTTCAACCTGAGGAGCCTGCAGGGTATTCGAATTTATTAGACATCAATGCCCTGGCTTTCCATGGGCTGAACGTTCCCCGATGCATCAAGAACTGTGGGTTTGAGAAGTAGTCAGGACACAGCAGAAAATGAAAAAAGGATTTTAAAAAACTTTTTAATAAATGATTTTTTTTAAAAGGAAGAGAAATGAATAAACTCCAGGCTCATCCCTTGGCTTACGTCTCGCCATGGTGCAGCGCTGAGGGTAGGGTGGGCACCCATGTGGAGGGGACGCCCCATCCTGAGTGGTGGTCTCTGCCCTCCTCACCCAGCCGGCAGCCTGCCCTGGTTGCAGATGCTCGGGGGTGCTGACTGGGCCTGCTGGCGGCATTTTCCTTCTGCAGAGGTCTCTTCCTGTCTCTTTCTCTCCCTCCGTGGTGTCTCTCTCCATTTCCTTCTCAGTTGCTGACTCTTTTCTCTCTCCACCACCCCCCTCTCCCGTCCCTCCCGAACCTTCACGGAGAGGCTCCAATTAAAGCAGAAATGGCAGTTTGGCTCCTGAGCTGACATCCTCGTTGCCGCAGAAGCTCTCACAATTGACAGAAATCCTTGCCTTCCTTACCTCCTCATGTGCTACGTGGAAAAGAACAAAAATCATACAACCCCACCAACCCCATCCTGGCCTCCTTCCTGGCTCCCTCTCCTTCCCCAGCTAGATGCTCCCCCCACCCCTTCCACTCCAGGCTCTTCCCAAACCCAAGCAGAATGGCATGCAAACGGGCAGGGTGGGCATTTATCAGCTGGACTGAACTTTGCTCTCAGCAGTCACTGGTCCTGGCTCCTCCATGGGTTGGAAGTGCCTTCCATGCCTCATTTCAATTAAGGTTTGGACGAAGCAGCCCAGGTGCCCAGCCTGATCTTGGGAACCCCCTCGCCTACCTGCTATTCAGAAATGTCAGCTTTTGTAGTTTGGTTTTCCCAACACTGTAGCGATTCCACTTGGTGAACATCACCCTGAAAGCTGAGCTGAGAGGCCCCAGCGTGCAGAGCCCTGCATCTCCTTCTAGTCCCACATCCTCCGCTACATCCCTTCCCAGAGGTGCCAGTGCCAGGCTCAGGGGCCACATTACTGCTCTCTGTGGTTTCCCCAAGCCCTCACCTGTCTCCCTCTCAAGCCGGGTTGGGTTTCCAGCTGTTTGCTACTCCCCAGACTGCTCATCCCCTCCCACCAATGGGGCCAAGGGTGATCTCATTACCTGTTCCCCAAAAACACATCCTAACCCCTACCACCACCTCCGCTGCCACCTGCCGAGTGACAATGTCACCTCTCTCTCGGTCCCCAAGCCGTCTTCACACGTGCCATCCTTACCCACCCCCACCCCTGCAGACCAGCAGTCCCACAGCCCTGAAGCTACAGCCTTTGAAGCTCTTTCAAGTCCATCTCTCCCCACCCCTCCTTTCAGACTGTCTATCTGTTACTGCTGCTGTGGCCTCTGCCAGTCCCCTTGCCCCAAATGCCATGCCACTTCAAGCCACTCTTTCCTCTACTCCTAGAGGTTCTATTTCTAAATCTAGGCTGTTTCTTGTCTAGCGCATCTTCAAGAGCTTGCAGTGGCTCCCTATCGCTTATGGATTGGAGTCCAAATCCCTTTTCAATCTTCTCTCTCACTCCACCCACCCGAACTGCCTTCTCACCATCTCCCAAACTCTTCATGCTCTTGTCTGGCTCCCCATCTGTCTCCAGGCTGTTTCCTCAGCCTGAGATTTCCTCCCCTTCCCCCTAGACTGTCACTGTGTCTTGCCTGGCAATTCATGCTAATAGCATGTCTTGCCTGGAAAAGGCACATGATAAATATTTGTAGGCTGCTAACTTCAAATTTTAAAAGCTAAAAGTCATTTATTTATTTAATAAGTATGCCTTGACTGGCTAACTGCGGGTCTGGCTGCCCTAGATGCTGAGCATACAAAGGTAAGGAAGCAGAAGCTCTGGTTCTTACATGTGCTCCCTGCCTAGAGGAAGGGCAGAAATGGAAACGAAGGAATTACAGTGCAGTGTTAATTTGATAAATACATCATCATTTACCAAAGGTCTGTTCTGTCAGGGACTATGATGGATACCGAAAACAGGTGAATGAACAAGGCACAATCTTTCCTGTTGAGGAGTTTTTATTCTAGTAGAAGAGACTGACAAGGAAGAGGGAAAGGGGATAAGTGGGGCTTTATCCATCCTTGCTCTGAAATGTGTAGCTGGGTGCTCGATGCTGCCTTGGGCATTCAGTTGGTGATGTCTCAGCTGAGGTGTGGAGATGAGCAGGAATGGCCAGGTTAGGTACAGGAGCTGGGGAGGGATGGAGGAACAGGGCAGGGTAGTTGCACATGGGCAAAAACCCAAGAAAAAAGCAGTTCTGAGAAGAATGACTAGATGAGGGAAGGCCAGAGGAGTGGGGAGCTTGGATATGAGAACAGAGAGGCTAGTGATGAGAGGAGAAGCTTAAAAACTGAGCGAGGAGAGATCAGGAAAGTCTTCATTAAGGAGTGTAGCTTCTATCCTGAACATCGAGGGGTTTAAGTAGCACAGAGTGAGGTGGTCAGATTTGAGCTTTAGAACCGTTAACTCTATTGTGCTCCTTCATTCATTCAGTCAGTCACAGCCTCATTCAACATGTGTGGAGCACCTACTGCACGCTCAGAGGGAAGCTGGGCCCTGTGGGGAGGATGAGTTTAGAGCCTGGGGTTCAGTTCAGAAGGTACAGCAGAATTCAGGAGAGAGGAGACAGTGGCTTGGAATAAAATAACTGGAGTGGGCATGGAGCAGTTTCAGAGGTAGAAATTTTAAGGCCTGATGATAGTTTCAGTGAGTTATTGGAGTGAGAGCTGGTAACAAGAAATGCAAACATTATATTGAGCTTTTCCTGGGCTTCCCGGTGGCATTGTGGTAAAGAACTCACCTGCCATTGCAGGATACATAAGAGACGTGGGTTCAATCCCTAGGTTGGGAAGATCCCCTGGAGGAGGGCATGGCAACCTTCTCTAGTATTCTTGACTAGAGAATCCCATGGGCAGAAGAGCCTAGCAGGATACAGGCCATAGGGTTGCACAGCATTGGGCATGACTGAAGAGACTTAGCAGGCATGCGTTGAGCCTTTCCTATGTGGTAGGCACAATCGTAAGTATTTATATTAGCTTCCTTAATTCTCACCAACCATATGAGGTGGGTTCCACTATTATCCTCATTTTCTGGTTAAGGGAATTGCAGCACAGAGAGGTTGACTGACTTCCCCAAAGTCAAACAGCTAGTAAAGTACAGAAGAGGCAAGATTTAACCATGGGCAGAAGGAAAAAAGAGGCACATTCCTAAGATGGAAACAGCCTGAGTAGAATGGCAAGTATAGAGATGAACAAGTCAGGTGGAAAAGAGCAGAAAAATGCTTGTATTTCATCAATTTTGACAATGCGAGAGAAATTAAAAGCAAAGTGAAGTATTGCAGAACTTTTAAGATTTGGAATGAAGCCATGCAGGCTGCTTTCCCAAGGCAAGATTTCCAAAAGTTTTAGGAGAGTAAATTGATCTGTGAAAACAAGGAGTCCAGTATGTTCCCTGATCTAGAAACACCCGAAGCAGAAGCACCAAAGACTGCTCCAATCTTTGTTAGATTGGAGCAGTCATCAGAAATATTTTGGATTACTTTCCTGTTTTGTTTTTTTTTTTTTTTTTTGATTGATTGCTTTTGTTGTCTTTATTTAATACTTACTTACTTATGTATTTGGCTTCGTTAGGTCTTAGCTGCGGCACGCAGGATCTTTGTTGCATCCTGCGGGATCTTTCGTTGCACCGCACAGACTCTAGTTGTGTTGCGGGTGCTCCAGACCAATCGGGCTTCAGGAGTTGTGGTGCCCAGATTCAGCTGCCCCAAGGCATATGGGATCTTAGTTCCTGACCAGCGATTGAACCCTTGTCTCTTGCATCCAAGGTGGATTCTTAACCACTGGGCCACTAGGGAAGTCTCTGGATTGATTGTTGTTGAATCCTTTGATTCCTTACTTCCTGTTCAGCCCAATAACCCCAGGAAAACACTTTAAGCTTTGTATTCCACCCCATCAGTGTGTTCCTGGGTCCTGCAGACAAGGCAACTGCATGTATCAATATGCTCTTAAAGTGTGTGTGTAAATAGAGGCTCGCTGCCTAAGTTGTGGACCCCAGTCAAGATTAAAATGAAGGGCCCCTTGCTCAGCAACTATTAAGAATTTCAAGACCGCAACAGCAGAACATTCAACCCCACATGGGCCCCTTCTGACAACAAGGTTATTCACACACAAACTGCCAACTCCTGAGGCTAACCCTGCATGGATCACTCACCAAATTATAAACTTTTTTTTAAAGAGAAAGGACTATGATTTCTGTCCAAAAAGTACTTTGGAGTGCAAAAAGGATTCATCAAATTTAGACAAAATAGACTACAAGAAGGAATCTTAATGCTACATTCCCAAGCCCTGTAGTGGGAATGTGTTTTAGGTGAGTAAACGAAGACACAGTGATTTCCTGAAGGTTAATTACTGTTGATGATGGACAACGTCTAGATGGGTGTGCACATTTTTCTGTTCCAAATCCCATACATATTACAATACATCCCCTAGCAGAGAAATGAGATCCCTTGAAATTTCTGTTTCCTTCATCAAACTATGAAGACCACTGAAATCCTCAGAAGGATGGAAAGCTTGAGACAAGATTCGATTCTTGCTGAAGCCCCAACTTGATCTTACGTGGGTGACTTCCAGTGTTTACTGGAATCAGAAAAACTCAACTTAGAGATAGTCCAGGGCTCTGGGAGGGGCTGAACCAGCAAATATTGGCTGAAAACCTACTACATACCTAGTCCTGAGCTGTGGGCTAGAAATGGAGAACACATACAGGATAGAGCAAGATACAGGAATGAGGTTAAGGATCTCTCTGTGCATTTTGTTTGCTAATTTTGCAAGCTGCGAGTTTCATTTTTAGACCAAGTTTCTGAAAGATCCACAGCATAAAAATAGCCTCAATTATGAGGTCTTTGTATGGACATTTGTTTAGTAAAGTAGTGGTTCCTAGTGCGTTTGCTCCTTTCAGTGCTAAAAATACTTCGAAATCTCATCAAAGCAGTTTTTCTTTGAGTTATCTGTTCATCAGGAAACTGTGTGATGACTAAAAGCCATTCTTGAAAATGTGTTTTAATGGTCACAACATTGATAACATTTAACAAATAACTGCACATCCTGTACGTGGGAGCTATGTTATGAATGGAGCCCAGGAACTGAGCTAGGTGCACGTTCTAGCTCTAGGATTCACTCATCCAAATATACCCAGACCCACGTACGTGCATGTGTCTTCATCCATACATACAGGATAGAAGCCCACGGTGCTGGTGCAAAGAGGCTCAGAACTTGGAGCCTTGGCTTGGTTTGCAGCTCTCAGATGCCACCAGACGATGAGTCAGTTCCAAGGGGTGTGTGTTTGCAGATTCTTGAGAGTCTGTTTGCAAATCCAGTCTGGCCTGGTCCCTCCTCGGGGCTCCTGAGGAGGTGGCAGAGGGATGAGCTGTCTGATTTGCTGGGAGGAAGCTGGGAGCAGCTAGCTACCTGGAGAGCAACCCAGGCAGACAGCTGAAGAAGGAGGAGATGACAAAGGATAGGTCTCCCGGAAGCTGCTGGGCGGAACCTGTGATTACACTTTTTTTATTTCTAACCACTGGGTAGATACAGCAGCTTAGTCTAGTTTGGTTTTCTTCCTGCAGCAGGTTTTCCTGTGATGCATACAGTAATTAAAACTGGGGAGATGGGGCATAAACAGCTATCCAGATGCTGCAGTCCTGAGAACTGACATTAATAGGGTGAGTTGAGGGAGGGTGGCCCAAGCCCCCAGGTCCTCAGCAGGAGACCTCCCTGCTGGCCCCTCTCTCCAGGGTGCAGCCATAAGTGCGAGCTTGGCTATTTATAGTCAGACTGCTATCTCAGATGATTACCTTTCAGATCTCATGTGAGGTCTACTTTATAGAAATAGCACAGTACAAACTAATTGTTGGTTTTGTGGTGCATCTATTTTTTTCCCCATTTTCTCTTCTCTTGCCACCACTCCCCTCCCTCCAATTCCCAAAACCACCACTACCCCTTTTTTGCAAAGGTCAGAAGCAGCTCAGTGTAACTGGGAATCAAATAGCCCTGCAGAAGTCCCACCATCTCTATGAACCCCTGGGAAGTGTGACTCTCTCAAGAGTGCCAAAATCTGCCAAACTAGATTTAATTCCTGAAACTTTTCTGGCCATTTCTTGCTCAATATCCAACATAACTCCAATAGAGTGTGCTTCCTTAGCAACTCCACCTTTGACATCACCTTAGAGGACAGTTAGTCCAATCTTCTAACCTGGGTTTCTCCTGTTAGAACATCTGTTTGTTCATCATTTGCTTAATTAAAAGATGAGCTCACACCTTTCCAATGCCATGTTCCCATATTTAAAGTAATTCTAATGGCTAGAAAGTTCTTATTTGGAACTATAATTTGTCTCTTTAGATATGCTTGTGGAGAAAAAAGCGAGCATAAGTTTTCTCCCCTTTTCACATGATATCCTGTTACACACTCAAAGACATCTAAGCTACTGTTGTGCTTGGCCTGGCTCCCAGCCTCTGCCACATCCTTCTTCATCCCCAGCTGGGGTTACTTGATCCTCACCTCTGGACTCTATTCTACCCTGGGGAGCTAAGACTAATCTTGGCCTTGGGCAAGAGGGATTTAAGGAGCTCAAACCCAACTGTGTGGCATTAAAAATCAATTTTCTTTCAGTGTTAATCTGGATAATGTGGTTTTTGTATTGTGTTCTTTCTCTGATTAAACTGGGTTCTACTTATATTTGTGACAATAATGTCTAACTTTTAAAACATATTTGCTATGTGCCAGGTAATGTGCTAAGCATGAATATATATAGTTTATCAGTCCTACCAGAAACTCTCTAGGATTGTTATTATTTCCAAACTCATGGTCAGTTGCTTGCCACTGGCAAACCAATACACAAGAGACAAGGGCTGGTAGGTACAGAAAGCTTGCTATATTCAGGAAAATAGCAACCTGGGGAGAAGGTGGACTCATGTCCCAAAACCAACTCTGATGACTCTGCTTGACCATGAAAGTTTTTTAAACAGAGAATCATTTGGGGAGGGCATGTCAGAGTCTTCAACTATATGCAGATTTTCTTCTGATTGATTGGAGGTGAGGTAACAGGGTGGTGTTCCAAGAATCAGTGGATCTGTGCTCAATCTGAGTACATCATGTGAAATGCCTGGCTGGATGAAGCACAAACTGGAATCAAGATTGCCAGGAGAAATATCAATAACCTTAGCTATGCAGATGAAAACTACCCTTATGGCAGAATGCTAAGGGGAACTAAAGAGCCTCTTGATGAGGATGAAAGAGGAGAGTGAAAAAGCTAGTTTAAAACTCAACATTCAAAAAACTAAGGTCATAGCATCCAGTCCCATCATGTCATGTCAAATAGATGGGGAAACAATGGAAATAGTGGCAGACTTTATTTTCTTGGGCTCCAAAATCACTGCATCTGGTGACTGCAGCCATGAATTTAAAAGACACTTGCTCCTTGGAAGAAAAGCTATGACCAACCTAGACAGTGTATTAAAAAGCAGAGACATTACTTTACTGACAAAAGTGAAAGCTATGGTTTTTCCAGTAATCATGTATGAATGTGAGAGTTGGACCATAAAGAAGGCTGAATGCTAAAAAATTGATGCTTTCAAACTGTGATGTCAGAGAAGACTCTTGAGAATCCCTTGAACTGCCAAGAGATCCAACCAATCAATCCTAAAGGAGATCAGTCCTGATTCATTAGAAGAACTGATGCTGAAGCTGAAGTTTCAGTACTTTTGCCTCCTAATGCAAAGTGCTAACTCATTAGAAAAGACCCTGATGCTGGAAAAGATTGAAGGCAGGAGGAGACAGGGATGATAGAGAATGAGATGGTTGAATGACATCACTGACTCAGTGGCCATGAGTTTGAGCAAGTTGAAGGACAGGGAAGCCTGGTGTGCTGCAATCCATGGGATCACAAAGAGTCAGACGTGACTGAGCAACTGAAGAACAAAAGGGTGGTATTCCAGGAATCAATGGATCTGTGCTCAGTCTGAAGTTACCACCCTCCACCAAGATGAGGGTCTTAGTTCCCACAAAAGAATTTAAAGAAATTGTAGTGTATATTTCTTGAGGAGAAACAAGGACCCTATTTCATGGCTGCACTATTATTTCCTGTCTACAATAGAATGGGAAAGACTAGAGATCTTTTCAAGAAAATTAGAGATACCAAGGGAACATTTCATGCAAAGATGAGCACAATAAAGGACAGAAATGGTAGGGACCTAACAGAAGCAGAAGATATTAAGAATAGGTGGCAAAAATACACAGAAAAACTGTATAAAAAAGATCCTCATGACCCAGATAACCGTGATGGTGTGGTCACTCACCTAGAGCCAGACATCCTGGAATGCGAAGTCAAGTGGGCCTTAGGAAGCATCACTACAAACAAAGCTAGTAGAGGTGATAGAATTCCAGTTGAGTGATTTCAAATCCTCAAAGGTGATGTTGTGAAAGTGCTGCACTCAATCTGCCAGCAAATTTGGAAAACTCAGCAGTGGCCCCAGGACTGGAAAATGTCAGTTTTCATTTCAATCACAAAGAAAGGCAATGTCAAAGAATGTTCAAACTACCACACAATTACACTCATCTCACAAGCTAGCAAAGTAATGCTCAAAATTCTCTAAACCAGGCTTCAACATTACGTGAACCATGAACTTCCAGATGTTCAAGCTGGATTTAGAAAAGGCAGAGGAACCAGAGATCAAATTGCCAACATCCGCTGGATCATCAAAAAAGCAAGAGAGTACCAAAAAAACATCTACTTTTGTTTTATTGACTATGCCAAAGCCTTTGACTGTGTGGATCACAACAAACTGTGGAAAATTCTTCAAGAGATAGGAATACCAGACCACTTGACCTGCCTTCTGAGAAATCTGTATGCAGGTCAAGAATCAACAGTTAGAACTGGACATGGAACAATAAACTGGTTCCAAATCAGGAAAGGAGTACGTCAAGGCTGTATATTGTCACCCTGCTTAGTTAACTTATATGCAGAGTACATCATGAGAAACGCTGGGCTGGATGAAGTACAAGCTGGAATCAAGATTGCCAGGAGAAATATCAATAACCTCAGATATGCAGATGATACCCCCCTTATGGCAGAAAGCAAAGAAGAACTAAAGAGCCTCTTAAAGAAAGTGAGAGAGGAGAGTGAAATAGTTGGCTTAAAATGCAACATTCAGAAAACTAAGATCGTGACATCTGGTCCCTTCACTTCATGGCAAATAGATGGGGGAACAATGGAAACAGTGAGAGACTTTATTTTGGGGGGCTCCAAAATCACTGCCATGAAATTAAAAGATGAAATTAAAATTAAACTAAAAGATGAAATTTAAAAGATGCTTGCCATGAAGTAAAAAGATGCTTACTCCTTGGAAGAAAATCTATGACAAGCCTAGACAGCTTATCAAAAAGCAGAGACATATATATATAGAATTTAGAAAGATGGTAATGATAACCCTATATGCAAAACAGAAAAAGACACAGAAGTACAGAACAGACTTTTGAACTCTGTGGGAGAAGGTGAGGGTGGGATGTTTCGAAAGAACAGCATGTATATTATCTATGGTGAAACAGATCACCAGCCCAGGTGGGATGCATGAGTCAAGTGCTCGGGCCTGGTGGGCTGGGAAGACCCAGAGGAATCGGGTGGAGAGGGAGGTGGGAGGGGGGATTGGGATGGGGAATACGTGTAACTCTATGGCTGATTCATATCAATGTATGACAAAATCCACTGAAAAAAAAAAAAAAGCAGAGACATTACTTTATCAACAAAGGTCCATCTAGTCAAAGCTATGACTTTTCCAGTAGTTATGTATGGATGTGAGAGTTGGACTATAAAGAAAGCTGAGTGCCAAAGAATTGATGCGTTTGAATTGTGGTGTTGGAGAAGATTCTTGAGAGTCCCTTGGACAGCAAGGAGATCGAACCAGTCAATTCTAAAGGAAATCAGTCCTGAATATTCATTGGAAGGACTGATGCTGAAGCTGAAACTCCAATATTTTGGCCACCTGATGCGAAGAATCGACTCATTTGAAAAGACCCTGGTGCTGGGAAAGATTGAAGGCAGGAGGAGAAGGGGACGACAGAGGATGAGATGGTTATGTGGCATCACCAACACGATGGACATGAGTTGAGTAGGCTCCAGGAGTTGGTGATGGACAGGGAAACCTGGCATGCTGCAGTCCATGGGATTGCAAAGAGTCAGACATGACTGAGCGACTGAACTGACTCCTCCTTTGTTTCTGCATCCCCTCCTTTCCCTGATAAAGATCAGTTTGAATCTTCCCTGTGGGACTCAGGAAAGGTCAAGGAGGCTGAATGAAGTCTATTTCCTACAAACAAGAAATGGGGCACATGGAAAGAACTTGTACCTAGGAGGGCCCCAGAAGGTCTTACTCCATTTCAGTATTATTGCCCTCAGTGTACAGATGAGAAGACTGAAGCTAAGTAAGTGCAGTGACTTTCCCAAGATCACAGAGGTGATGAGCCAGAGAACTAAAGAAGGAACTCAAGGAGGCTTCACTCTGCAGCCTCGTGGTTAAGCCAGTCCTATGCACTGCCTTCTAGCCCAGCCATTCTTGGCATCTGTTGAAGGCTTGTGTCCCTTTTGGCACCTCTAAGCAGAGGGAGTGCCCAGACTGGAGAACTTCTTGAGCCCTGCTCAGGGGTAGGGCCCAGCCATCTGTTACAGACTTCTCTACCACTGCCTGTCCACTCCCTTAGTCCCATTCACCCTGCATGCTTGAAACATTTCTCACCATTCTTTCTCCCCATCCTGGTTGTGCTATTTGGTGTTTATATAGTTTCTTCCCTTCATGACCGCAGCAGTGAGACTTTTAGAGAACAGGTCTCTCCTCTTTTTAAAATCCTGGTGACCCCAAAAAGTAACCTAAGGATTCTTATTTGGCCCCTGGGAGAGGCCTCTGGGAATCATTGAGAGAGCCTCATCTCCTTTCATCTCCTACCTAAGGAGATGGCTCTGATTGTACCTAATCCCACTACCTCTTCAGTAGCCAGGAGAGACCTGTGTTACTTGGCCCCCCATTCCAAAGAGAAAGGAAGCAGAGATTTATTCTAGAGAGATGCTCCTTGGGAGTTTCTTAAGAAAGGTCATATTTTCAAATTCTTTTGGCATTCATGAATCTAATCTGTTAGGTCTGAAGACCATGCTCTAAAGGATTAAGAGTTGCCAAGGTCTGTGCTTCTCTCCAAGTGGAGCCTTTGTTCAGGAAGCCACAACCCAAGGTCCAGAGAATTTTCCTACAAGGACACAACCATATCAAGTTCTTTGTGAAGGAAAGAGAAAAAGTCACATAGCAACTCGTTCAGTAATTGCCTTGCTGACCCCAGTCTGAGCTGGTTCCTATTCATTCTGTTGATCCTACTATGTAGACAAAAATTAAGACTTCTTTCTAAGAGCACATGTTTTAAAAGGTAAATTAAAAGTGATAACCTAGATATTCTAACTAAAAACAAAAGAAAAGAAAGAACATCAAAACCCCAAACAAACAAACAAACAAGAAAAACAGCATGTAGACTCATCCTACACATGATTGAGTTGCAATGAATAGCCAGCCACAGAGAATGGCAAGCTAATTATCTTTATTACTGTAGTCCTCTTTGGCCTCTTAGGAATGAAAGACTTGATCTTTTGTTCTTTTAAGACAGGGCTCTGGACCCTAGGACCTTGCTGGAGCTGATGACATGGCTGAATGAAGGTTATAAAGTGTCAAAACCATAGACCTTGGCAAATCCCAGAGCAAATCTCTTAACCTTGAGGCCAGACTCTCCAGACCAGATCATGTGGATATGGCATAGAGGGAATGAGGGTGGTAAGAAATCTTCCTGAAACTTAATGAGCTTCTTTGGTCATATATTTGAGGTCACTTAGGAGGTTCCTCTTAACAAGCTGACAGAGGACTCTTGGAGGATGGAGACTGCAATCAGGTGCCTTGCATGGATAGCCTTTAAGATATTCCTGAAATTGCCCTCTTGTATAGTAGCCATAAAGAGGGACTGAAATGTGCATCTTAAGTAAGCCAATGAAGTAATGGTTTTGGGATGTGCTGTTCACCTCGTCATTATTTGGTGAGCAAATTTGGGTTGTCACTTTTTCTTAGTCCCCTGAAGTGTGTGGGCTTAGAAATAAATTCTTCCTTTTTTTTTTTTTTTTTTTCCCCCTGCACAAGTGACTCAAAACAAAATCAGGAACAGGCCCAGACCAGAGTCAGAAAAATAATTACTGTTGCAGGGTAGCCAGTGTTTCAGGGTAGCCAATCCAGAATAATTGTCATGGGCCAGCTGGCCCCTGCCTCTGGCTACAGCTCAGCCTATTTGCAAGAGGGAGAACTCTGGGTAGGCAGGGTGGTGTAGAAGCTGTCATCTGATCTTGCATGTAATATGCTGATCTATAGGGAAAACCTTCTGGTCCAGGAGGCCCAGCTTCACCAAGACCCCTCTGTGAATATACCATACCTCGAATCAGACAGTTCAGTGTCCAGAGAAGGTTCCTGACCCTCTTGTTTTCTTTCTTTTTCTTTTTTCTTCATGATCCACTTTACTTTCCAGTACAAATCTTGAGTACATCAATCTCAACTTCAGATAAGAGCAAATTTATTTATTTAAACTTGATTAGAGACATCAAACAAGAAGAATTAAAACCCAGGCCATCATGTCATACTATATTTGGAGATATAGACAGACACATCAAGTTTACAATTAGGAAGCAGATCCAAATTGAAAAGTTTGCCTAGCTCAGTGATTTCACCAGTAACCACAAATACGCTACTCTTTTCCAAGAAAAAAAGTCCATATTTTTTCTCCAGGACACCAGGTAGGACCAGTCAGTAGAGTTACCCTCATTCTCCTGGCCTGGGATTGGTTCAAAAGGTGGATTCATGACCTATGCCAGGCCACCTATGTCGTGACCTTCCTTAAGATATTTTAAATGAGGTTAGGAGGAAGAATTTTCTTTTTCTCTTGCATTACGAAGATGGAGTTCAGATCTGTCTGTGGCTAGGTTTCCTTCAAATAGAAAAACTCCAGGATTACAGATGGAAATGGACTGAGTTGAAAGATTGAGGGAGGGAGGAAGAGAGGGAGAGAGAACCCAGAGTGGTGAAGACAGACAGAACCCTGATGGCATTAGGTCAGTCCCACTCTTCCCAAACTGACTTGATTATGAAGCAAATAAATGCATGGATCTTCCCCTTCTGAATGACTTCTAAATCTTGGCATCCCCAAGGTTCGGTCCCAAACCATTTTCTCATCTTTATCTATATTCTCTCCCTTGGTGATCTCATCAGATTCCATGACTTTGAGTACGATTTATGTTGACATTGTCATTTTCACCTCTAGGCCTGATCTCTACACTCATACCTAAGCCGCCTATGAGTTGTTTGATAGTCTTTTTGATTACACATGTCCAACACATCCTCCCCCTGCTCCACCCCTTACCCAGTGTTCCCCATCCTGTTAATGGCACCACCAATTACATTTTCCAATTATTCAGATCAGAAAATTTGGCATTATCCTTGACTCCTCCCTATTTTGTACTTCTGACATCCAATCCATCACCAAATCCTACTGATTTTATATCTAAGATAAATTCTCCATCTGTCTACTTCTTTCTATCTCCTTTTCCCCAGCCTGGTCTACCACAATAGGTTTCTAACTGGCTTCCTGCTTTTATATTTGGCCTCCTATGAGATATTGGCCTCCTATGATATATTCACCATCTCCAAGTAGTACATAGAGTACTCTTTTTAGAATCTGAATAAGTCACTCTTGTGCTTAGTCTCCTTGAATTACTTCCACAGTAACAAATAAAACCCAGACTTCTTATCAGGGCCCACAACACTCTATGATCTGGTCCCTTTCTATTTCTCCAACTCATCTTAAATAAGCCTTCTTTCCCTGAAACCAACTTGTTCTCTGCCTCAGGGCCCTTGCATTTGCTCCTCTCTACCAAGAATGTTTACATGATTGGATTCTTTTCATCATTTGAATGCTTCAGAAAATCCTTCTCTATCCCCCAAATCTAAGTTATCTGTCCTCAGTAACTCTTCATACATTGTTATTTAAGTATTTAATTACAATCTGATATGCATTCTTTCTGCTTTGTCTCTCTCTTCTAGAATGTAAGTGTCATAAAACTTGGGACTTTGTGTTTTCACTACTACCATCTCAGCATCTGAAATAGTTCCTGGCAAAGTGAAGTGCTCAGTAAGTGTTGGTTGACTGGCTGAACAGAGTTTGTTTAGCTGGATTCTTCCACTTGTAAGTAAAGGAGATTTTGAGAGATACAAAGAATTTCCCCATAATTCCACACAAAAATCAATGATAAGTTTGATAGTTATGAACTTAATAGGTTATAAAGCTGTATTGAATGTTATAACAACAACAGTAGCAATAATGACACTATTTATCAAGCATTCACTATATCCCAGACATAGAATTTTATATTAGTCTAAATTAATCCTCACCGAAATTCTATAAGATAGGTATGTTAATCTTCTTTCCACAGTGTTAGAGACTGAGACCCGGAAAGATTGCATGACTTGTCCAAGATTAACATAGGAAGTAAAATTGTGGATCTTGAATTTGAACCTGGGATTTCTGATTCCAAAGTCAGTATTCACCCATGATATCATGCTGACTCTCTAAAGTAAATATAATAAAAGAGGACCAAAGATAAATATTTAACAGAGTCAACTCCTTACGAGCTATGAGGTTTATAGATATCTTGATAAACATCACTGCCGAAAATGATAGAACAAAAAATGAGACAAAAAGCACTTCAAGGGGGAACCTAAGAACATCAGTTTAACAATAGTCAAATAATATAAATACTATTTGATATTGAATAATCAAAGAATATAAAAAATCTAAAGTTCATTATCTATCTCCCATCTTAACATAGTATAGCTTTCAAATAGATAAAATATCAACACTACCTACCCAAGCATCTCATAGTGATGTTGAGACACTGTGAAAGTTATTGAGAAAGTATATTGAATAGGAAAATGGTGACAAGCACACATGAAGTTTAACTACTTTTAAGTTGGCTAACACCTTAATCCCAGAGACAAATGTCTGCCCATCCAAGGAGCTTGCAACCTGTGGGGTAAAGATGCTTGTTACCAACAGAAATCTGTTGTTTTTCTTTAGAAACACTATTGAGAGAGACAAAGATACAGAAAGAGACAGACAAAGAGAGGGGGAGAGGAAAAATTGAAGGAAGTAAAGAAAAAGAAGGAAGGAAGGAATGGGGAAGGAGAAGAAAAGAAAGAAAGAGGGAGGGAGGAGGGAAGGGGGAGGGAGGGAAAGAGAAAGGAAAAAGAGCTCTGAGCCTTGTCTGCCATGAGGTACTCTCTGGCTTATCACTGCGGATCCCTCTGTCCTCTCACTGTCTGTAGATTCTCCCTCTGGTTGCTGAGAATCCAACTCTGGGACTCACAGGCTCGCCTCACATCTTCTCGTTGCTGTTTACTTGGGTGCAGCTTCTCCGATACCCCCATCCTGTCTCAGAGGTCTGGAAGGATGACTGTAAGCAGTGGGCAGAATACACTGGCTAATTTCCTTCCCACCCAGGGAGACCCATCACTGGACTGCCGTTCCACCCTGATTTGGAATCTCAACATTTTCTCCTTGGCTCTCTCCCCTCTCAAGGTGTCCATTAGTTTGTAATGGTCACACTTCATCACCGTCTCATTTATTCATGGCCTGCCTCCTCAGGACCACTCTATCCTCTGATATATTTGATGAAACTCTTATTTCCCTTAACTCCTCTCCAAACTATTAACTCAGCCAGGATTTTTGCCAACCTTATCTTCTCCCAGCAGTCTTAACTGATGCAGCCAATTTTTTTTTGCCCTCTTCCCTCTCATCTCCTCCATTTCCAGGACAGATGTTTCCTCCTCTTCTTATTAATTATCACAAATACCCAAATAAAACCTAAATATAGACTAACTTATTTTCTCTTCCCTATCAAGAGGAATTAAAGTACTGCTCTCTGTTCCTTCCTGTTACTAAGAAAATCCCTGGGTAGAAAAATAAAAATAAAAACACTGAAATTACCCATTTATTTAATTACAAGGCACTTGCTTTCATAAGCCACATTTTCACTGCTGAGAAGATTCTGATTTGGCAACAAAAGGCAAAAGCTATTTCTAGTGAGAGCGGCAAGGAGTCGACGTTAGCAGTGCAACAGTGTGAAGCGAGCATGGGGAGCCGCGTTAATGGCTTTCTACCTTTGAGGGGGGGCAGCCAGGAGGAGGGGGGCAGGCTTGGGAAGGTGCGGACATGGAGAGATGGATAAAGTAAAGGCAGAAGATCAAGGCGCGATACAAAATGTCAGAAAGGGAGAGAACAACAGAAAGAAACTTGAGACAGAATGTAGAGGCAAGGAAGAGATGTAGGAAGTAAATGATGCAAAGTGGTAATGGGCAAAAAAGAGACCTGGAAAGAGAGAAAAATGAATGTTCCAAGGCAAGTTCATTAAAAGTTGGTCACATTTTGCTGGGGACAGTGGCTGTGATTCAGGTCATTGTCCCCTGACAGTAAAGGCAATTTTAGGGCTTATCTGTGGCCATCTATCATTAGGAATCTCAGAGATAAACCCACAAAATTCAAGTATTGTTTGATATTTTTCTAATGTGATAGCTTTTTGTTAAAGTAAGAATGTGTATGAGATTGGTAGTCTCTTTTAGAGGTAAATGAATAAGAATAATATAAACAGAAGCAAGACTTGAGAAATTGAATGACCTAGGTACAATTGAGATGCTGTAGCCAATTTAACTTTGGATTTGATTAGTCTTCAGTTTTACTTTGTTTTCTGAAAAGACAGACCCCAAATTGGCTTTTTTAGGCAGTAACGAGCAGATCTAGAGCTTAGTCTGGAAGCGGTTACTTTAAATGAGCTGTCTAGCTCTGAGGGCCTCAGAACTTCACGAGAAACTTGATTGTTTTAGTATTAAAATCTTTCATCACAGTATTACAATATGAACATGATCTAAACCAAAGTTCATGGATGTTATCTAATAAAGTGGCTGGAATAAAATGTCTTCTCTGTCTACGGCTCACTTGAAAGGTTCATAGGATTCATTCATCTCTAAAATGGTAAATAGATTTCATCTCAAGAGTAAATGCTGGTGAAGGTGCCAAGAAGCTTTGCTGAGAAGGGATGCGTTGAGAATGACTGTGTGTTTGAACAGAAAGGATGCTGAGCCTGACTAACTCTGCGTGCCATTCACGTGGGAGAGGGAGATGGCAAGATGCTTACTGTGAACTGACCAGGGACCTCGTGGCCTGACGGGAACTTCCTCACGGATCCTTGTGTAAGTATCAGTTGGAGACATGGGAGGCTCTGCTCATCCTCTGTAAGCCGGAGAGGAGAGAAAAATAGAAGATTATGGGAACTAGCCAGAAGAAACAAGGTAAGCCACCTCCTAGTTTGCATTGCACTCTTTTCATCTTTGTAATTTCACACCAGTTTGTCTTCAGGAGCAGTAACCAAAGGAATTGAGGAAGGAACAATAAGTTTCATTCATTTCCATTAACATTGACATTAACGCCTATGGGCTTCCCTGGTGTCTCAGCGGTAAAGAATCCACCTGCCAATCCAGGAGAAGTGGATTCGATCCCTGGGTCAGGAAGGAAATGGCAACCTACTCCAGTATTCTTGCCTGGAGAATCCCATGGACAGAGGAGCCTGGAGGGTTACAGCCCATCGGGTTGCAAAAGAGTCAGACATGACCCTTATGACTAAACAACAACAGTGACTTCTATAAGCCAAGCACTTGGGATACAGTGAATAGTATGACATCCAATTCTCATAGAACTCACAGTCTAGTTGGGTGGGCAGGGAGATCAGTCAGAGGGAGAATTATTTTAATAAATTATGAGTCATGCAGTAGTGAATGCCAGTCTCCTACATAAAACCTTTCTGTGACCTCTTGCTTTCTGCCTAAAGGGGAAATTTCTTACTCTGGCACACAGATCCCTTTTCAGAAGGATTTCATTGACCTCTTCACCTTTCTCTCTGAATTCTGTGCTTCATCTGCACCGAACTACTCCCAATTTCTCAAACAAATCATATTTCAATCACCTCCAGACTCTCGCCAGACCATCCACTCCGTCTAGAACACTCCTATCTCCTTTCCCACCGCATGCCATGCCTGCTGTGTTCACATATTCAGGCAATCTTCCTCCAGCAAATTTTCTTGGACTTTGCTTGTCTGGGAGATGCATTCTCTTATATGTCCTCACATCATTTTCAGCTCTTAACCTCCCTATAGCTAGTTTGTTACCTGTCTGTTTCTGCCTACAGACTCTTTGCTCTGTGAGGCCAAGGACCGGGAATACTTACTCATCCTTGTCTTCCCAACAAGTAGCACAACACCTGGCATAAATTAGGTTCTTGGTGGATATTTGTTAGATAAATAAACAAATAGGTGGTAGCAGTGATGGTTTAGTCACTAAGTCATGTCAGACTCTTGTGACCCTCTGGACGGTAGCCCACCAGGCTCCTCTGTCCATCCATGGGGTTTCCTGAGCAAAGATACTGGGAATTTTATATAAGCAGGTGGTTCATTATGTCTTCAGGTTAGTATGATTGGATATTGGACACAGAAAAGAGACACAAATTTATCTAAATCTCAGACAAAAGAGTTGACCATGTCTTCAACCAATTATCTTCTACATTTTACTACAAATTTCCTTCTAACTCATTTCTTGATCCTTATTTTCAGTTTCTAAGCTGGAGGGTGATGACTAATATACATAAAACATTACCTCTCCCCTGGATATTTGAAATTAAAACTTGGTTCTGAAAGGTAAAACGTCTTCAAGGGCTGATTTAATGAAGAGCAATAATAATTAATATGTGTGCAGAGGTTTAAGATTTTCAAAAAGGGTCCGAATTATTTTCATTTGCTTCCTACTATAAACTGAGATCCAGAAAGCTGAATAAGCTGCCCAAGGTCACAAAAAGAAAGAACAGAACCAGGAATCAAAGATGGGTGGATCTTTCCAAGACATCACAACTTCCTCTAGGCACTGAACAGAAATGTGAGAGGATAAGGGGAGAGGATAAGTCTGCCTAGTGCCATCCACATCACACCATGTAAGTGACTTTCTCCTCTGCCTGTTGTGAAGCTGCTGTGAAGCTGTCTTTAGGGAAAAGATATAGCAATGGTCCATCTTAAAAACCCATGAGTGAATCCCAATCTGGGTTCAATGCTAAGCTGTTTTGAGAGGATGTAGAAAATTGCACTGCCATCCTATATCCTAAGATGAGTACAAGACATGCACGGGTACATGGTGGCCAGAGACAGACAGTTTCCACGCCAGGGCACTATCCTAACTAGAAAAGAGTGGTTTCACTCATGGGCTGCAGTAAATGCCAATTGGTGGCAGATATGAACTCATGTCCTGGCAGAATGGGGTCCCTTCAGGATATTCATACTGTCGTGGGAGTGCCAAAGCTAAGTTGGCACTGGGCCTAAAGAGATGGGGAGTGATGGATCAAGAGTTTAATCCAAAATTGGAAACTGGGTATTATTTGAATATAAGTGTGTGCATGCATGCTCAGTTGTGTCTGATTCTTTGCAACTCCATGGGCTATAACCCACCAGGCTCCTCTGTCCTTGGTATTTTCCAGGCAAGAATACTGAGTATTCACTCAGCCCATGAGTGAAACCACTCTTTTCTAGTTAGGATACTGCCCTGGTAAGGAAATTGTTCTGTCTCTGGCCACCTTGTACCTGTGTATGTCTTATACTCATCTTAGGGTTTTAATTTCTTCCTCCAAAGGAATCTTCCCAACCCAGGGCTCAAACCTGAGTCTCTCACAGTAGCAGGAGATCTCTTTACTGCAGAGCCATCCAGGAAGTCCATTATTTGAATGTAAGAGATGCACTTAAATCTAAGAGACTGGGGCCAGGGAAGAAAGAGGATCTATAAGGCAGGCAAGCAAGGGCTAAATGATGGTGCCCAGGCAGGAATGTGCTGTGCCAGGGTCCTCTTGGAAAGTTTAAACATTATAACCCTGAAAGGATCCACTCTGATCTGAGTCTTAGACGGTTGACTGGGAAACCAGATGAGGGACTGGAAAACTGAATACAGAAAGAAGGTAGCCATTGCCACTGCTAATGACTCCCATCTCTAAAATTCGTAGAGTCTTTTCCTGGGGTCCCAGACACAGAATGGATCTGGTCCTTCTCCACTTTCCATTTCCATCCATTCACAAGTCGGGATGGCTTTTTCCTTCTTTCTTCAGCTCCTGGGATTGGCAACACATAAGAATTTGCCCTTCTCTCTGTCATTCAGCCTTCCTCTGCCTCAGGGAGAAAAATGCCATTGATTATAACCTCCCAAATTAAAGCTTCAGGAGACTTAAGTGAGCAATTATTATCAGCTACAAAATGCCCTGAAAATTGGTTATTAGGAAGCATCTCATTGTTTACTCTGACACTGTCTCAACTACTCCGTAAACATGG
Organism: Muntiacus reevesi; assembly: GCF_963930625.1. Lineage (NCBI taxonomy): Eukaryota > Metazoa > Chordata > Mammalia > Artiodactyla > Cervidae > Muntiacus > Muntiacus reevesi. The sequence continues at coordinate 66,370,892 of NC_089257.1, forward strand.
AGGACTATTCCAAGGCAGTCTGGTGGGTTTCCTGAGTTTTTAAGAGTTCATAGCGGAGATGAAGTTACTCTTTAGAATCCAGGGGAGTCAATTCTTTCATCCCTCTTTCAAAGTAAGCTTTAAATTAGGAAAGTAGGAGCCTAGAGAAGAAGAGAAGATGGAGATCTCTTAATTTAAAATTGTTCATGAATAGAGATGGTTGGATAGCATCACCAATTCAATGGACATGAGCGTGGGCAAACTCCAGGAGACAGCACTCCAGGGAGGCCTGGCATGCTGCAGTCCAAGGGGTCGCAAAGAATCAGACACAACTCAGCGACTGAACAACAGTAACAACACGAACAGAAATTCCCAAATATCCCTGCATCATGGGGGGAATATTTGCAGATCAAGTCCATCTCTGTGATTACATACAGCACAGAATGTATCTATATCATGACTTTTCCTGTGGTTCTTGCCATCAAACTCTTGGGTTTTACTGGATTCCTGCTGGTTTTCCCTACCTGGCTCTCCAGGTTGGACACTGTGAGTCTCTGTCAGCTTTTCAATAAGGATGAGACAGCCTAGCTGACTTCCATTGCCTCTTGCCCAGTGTAGTCAGCACAACAGTCACACCCAGCATCCTGAGTGCTCATGACATGCCCAAGATGCTCAATCAGCTCGTGGACCAAGGAGATATCTTCAGATGACACACAAAGCCAGATCTTGAAAATATTACTCTGAGGGGAATATGGGAGAACGGTGTCCGATGGAGAAGGGGCAATAAGTGCAAAGCCAAGAAAAAGAAAGAATTCGGTGTGGTAAAGTAGTTAAAAGGTTTGGTGCACTCCTGAGCACAGGGCTCATAGGGGGAATAGTTGGAAATGAGGCTAGAAAAGGGGGCAGGAGGCGTGACTCCATTGAGATCCCATAGGAGGGACTAAGCAGAAGTGCTGAGTTAGGTGCTCAGAAGCAGAGTCAGGAAGCGGGCAGGCATCTCAGAGCAGTCACCCCAGCAGGACGGAGGAGTCTAACTGCACAGAGACAGCACTTTGCAGGTGAAGTGGCGAAGGTAAAGAAGGAACAGGTTCTGATTGAAATCGTCAGGGACAGAGAAACCAGTTGGGGGTAAATTGGAATGGAGATAGAAATTAGCATAGGTGCCCTGCAGAGAAATCCTGGGCCTGCAGAAGTGAGATATAGGAAAGCCTGGACTGAATGAAATGCCCTTAAAATAACCTTCTTTTCTCGCCCAGATTCCGTGTTTACATATTGGGTTGGCCAAAAAGTTCATTCGAGTTTTCGGTAAGACAATATGGAAAAACCGGAACGAATTTTTTGGCCATTCGACACATGTAACTCAACTCATGTAGCTTAATAATCAAGACTTCCCCATCCCTAGCGCCATTCCCATCCTCATTCCCCAAATTCTCTCTGCAGAGCAGTTCTCCTTCTTTCCTCCAACACACAACCTGTGATTTCTCCCTGCAGCTTACCACCTAGAATTCCTTCTGTTCTGTTGCTCCTTTAGTTTCTACTGCTTCACCCAGGTGAAGCCACAAACGTTCCAGAAAGCATTCCCCAAAGACTCCTCCCCCTTACTGGATTTTCTACTGTCTATAGTCAGATCCACACAATACAATGAACAGTTTACTAAATACACTGCCTTATCGTTTCTCAACCAAGAAAGCAATAACATTTTAGCTAGAGGGCAAGGACTTTGTCTTATACATCTTTTGCTTAGCCTGTACATTTAGCACAAGAGAGAAAAAATTGTAGTAACCCATAAAATGCAGTTGAATCTATCATTAGTATCTACAATACAGTTATTAGGGTTCTACCCAGGGTACCACAGCTGAAGGGAAATTTGAGCAAATGGACTTCATCAAAAAGTCATATGAGGACTTCCCTGGTGGTACAGTGGTAAAGAATTCCCCTTCCAATGCAGGGGACACCGATTCGATCCCTGGTCCAGAAAGATTCCACATGCCACAGGGCAAGTAAGCCCATGTGCCACAAGTACTGAGTCCACGTGTCCACAAGAACCCATGCTCTGCTACAAGCGAATCCACCACAAGAAGAAGACCGCGCGCTGCAACTAGAGGGTAGCCCCCACTCGCCGCAACTAGAGAAAGCCGATGAGCAGCAATCAAGACCTACTGCAGCCAAACAAATACATGAGCAATTTTTTTTTAAGTCATATGAGAACGAGTTGAGTCTGGAGATGTTTTGCACATTTCAAGAGAAACACGCAGGATGTGGTATTTGGAAAACTGTCATGTGATGGAAGCATTTTGCCTTGTTCTGCCTTACTAAGGTGTAAAACCAGGGCATGGGTGAAAATGATAGTTTTTAGCTCCAAATAAGGAAGTGCTTTCTCAAGGTCAGAATTGTCAAAGGGAGCAAGATGCCTCAAGCTGTGAGTTCCTCTTTTCTGGAGGCTTCCAAGCAGAAGCTTCAGAACCAATAGGAAGGAGTGTCAATGTAGAATAGTGGTTCAGAGCTTGGGCTTTGCTTCCTGAACTATATGATGAGGATGGCAACTTTTTCCTCACAGAATTGATGTCAGGATTAAGTAAGAAAATGCATACAACATGTTTAGCAGAGCCCATTAATGATAGCTCTTCTTACTTTGAAATAATTAATATAGTAAGGAAATTTTCACAACAAATGGAGAGGCATCAAATTAGATACCTTTGGGGACTTCCATGGTGACCCAGCGGTTAGGACTCTGTGCTTCCACAGCAGGGGGCATGAGTTTGATCCCTGGTCGGGGAACTAAGATACCCCCATGTTGAGGTACAGTTTAGAAAAACACAAAGATACCTTTGAGATGTCTCCCAAACCCAAATGTCTATGACTGTAAGATAAAGAGTACTTAGTGGTGAACTTGAATTCAGAGATGGTGCACCTTCAGTGGGAGATTGGCAACATATTTCCACTGAATGATCATTTTGAGTTCCCGAGTAGCAAGGCAAAAATCCTCAGAAATACACTGGATCTAGAAGACTAATTTGTAGCTAGGAATACGGTTATTATAATACAGACACAGGTAAGAAATCAGAAATCAAGTTTACCAAGTCAAAAACCTAATGTCAGCAATGGTGAGGGCGGGAGGTCAGAATCTAGACTGGTAAGATACAGATTTAAGAGCATTTAAGAGTTTAGAGGAAGCCAAATGTAAAAACTAGGCAGATGGGGCTGGTGAACTCAGCAATGATCATTATGATGAAACTTTATTACAAGCAAGAGCTGCTTCCCCCAGGACCCAATGACATATTCCCAGATGGAGCAGGGCTTGGGTACCCCTCTTTAATTTGCTGATTTTCTTACTCTCCCTAGGCTTTGACCTTGACTCAGCCCCTGATTTTTGTTCCTCCACTCCCATGGCAGCACTGACATCTGGAAAGGGCATGACACCTGCCACTCTGCCCGAGTTACACCTACCAGTCCGGGGCCACAGAGTGCTCTTCCTACACCAGTGCTTGGGTGGCCCAGTCACCCAAGACAGTCCCCCAGAGGGGTCTCATTTCAGGCCAAGGAGTGACTTAGACACATGTGCATCCTGGACCTTCCTGTCCCGTGGCTGCAAACAGTGGAGTATTTGGAAGGGTTGATGAGAAGACATGGGAGCCCGTATCAGCTCAGTGAAATGGGAACACTGTTAATAGCCCAGGGTTTACTCCCGCCTTCTCTCACTCTTTTCTGAAGTGAAATCACCCTGTTGTCAACGCTGGGGAGGGTTAGCCTGTTTGACTGAAGCGGTAATTTGACAAGATGTGTCTTTGCTGTCATTCAAATTGTGGAATTGAGCTCTTAACATATGCTGGGTTCATTCTCCCTGCCACCTCCATCTCTTTGTGAAACTTTGCCTTCCCCTTGGAGATATGCCTCCTTAAAGATTAAGGGAAAAAATACATAATTCTGGGGGTCGAGAGGGCATGAGCTTAAATCTACAATGACTCGGTGAGTTCCTAGGAGTCAAGGCAATCTTCAGTGCTGGTGGGGCCTCCTTGGGGATAGGGAGAGGCAAGAAATCAAAACAGTATCATGGATTCTGCTGGCACTGTCCGCTGTCCATCTCCATAAGTCAATTGCAAAGAGTTAATTCCTGGTTGAAAATGATGACTGAAAGCCTCCAAGACCTGGCACTGGTTGGACTGGCTTGGTGAGAGACCAAGTCTGCAAAATGTCCGTCTGATTTGTCTCAAAGGCTGAAAGCAGCGGATCAAAACGAGGAAAGACTCCTGCGTGCACTTCTGGCTGTAGGTGCTGCCCTGGCCACCTGAGACTCCAGACATGCCTGTTGAACTCCGGTTGTTCTGGGAAATTGGGGCCAGCCAAAATCTGGATTGTGTACTAATAAAGTTTTATGATTAGATTATAAAGTTTAAGATGTGGTATATATTAAAATACAGTGGAATTTTGCTCAGCTATTAAAAGGAATGAAATAATGCCATTTGCAACAACATAGATGGACCTGAAGATTATCATACTAAGTGAAGTAAATCAAATACAAATACCATATGATATTTCTTATATGTGGAACCTAAAACATTATACAAATGAACTTACTTAAAAAACAGAAATAGACTCACAGACATAGGAAACGAACATGGTTATCAAACGGGAAGAGGGTAAATTAGGAGTTTGGGAGTAAGACACATGTATCCCATTGTTCATTGAAGCACTATTTGCAATAGCTAGAACATGGAAGCAAGCTAGATCCCCATCGACAGATGAATGGATAAAGAAGTTGTGGTACATATACACAATGGAGTAATACTCGGCCATAAAAAGGAACACATTTGAGTCGATTCTGATGAGGTGGATGAACCTAAACCTATTAAACAGAGTGAAGTGAGTCAGAAAGAGAAAGATAAATATATTCTAATGCACATACACAGAGCCTAGAAAAATGGTTGTGAATAATTTATTTACAGGGCAGCAATGGAGAAACAGACATAGAGAATAGACTTATGGACATGGGGAGAGGAGAGGGGAGGGTGAGATGTTTGGAAAGAGTAACATGGAAACTTACATTACCATATGTAAAATGGATAGCCAATGGGAATTGGCTGTATGGCTCAGGAAACTCAAACAGTATCAACCTAGAGGGGTAGGATGGGGAGGAAGTTGGGAGGGAGGTTCAAAAGGGAGGGGGTATATGTATACCTATGGCTAATTCATGCTGAGGTTTGGCAGAAAACAACAAAATTCTGTGAAGCAATTATCCTTCAATAAAAACATAAATTAAAAAAAAACAGAAATAGACTCACAGACAGAAAACAAACTTACGGTTATCGAAGGGGAAGAGGAGGAAGGATAATTTAGGAGTTTGGAAGTAACATGTACCCAGTAATTTGGGAGTAACGTGTGCACATTAGTATACCAGACCACTGGAGTGAGTAGCCTTTCCCTTCTCCAGGGGATCATCCCAACCCAGGGATCAAACCCAGGTCTCCCACTTTGCAGGCAGATTCTTTACCAGCTGAGCCATCAGGGAAGCCCAAGAATACTGGAATGGGTAGCCTATCCCTTCTCCAGTGGATCTTGCTGACCCAGGAATCAAACTGGAGTCTCCCGCATCGCAGGCGGATTCTTTACCACCTGAGTTACCAGGGAAGCCCGTATATAAAATAGATAACCAGTGCTTGTGCTGGGGCTCAGTTGCTCAGCCGTTTCCGACTCTTTGAAACTCCATGGACTGTAGCCCGCCAGGGTCCTCTGTCCATGGGATTTCCCAAGCAAGATTACTGGAATGGGTTGCCATTTCCTCCTCCAGGGTATCTTCCTGGCCCAGGGATCAGATTTGCATCTCTGGTGTCTTCTGCAAGGTTAGAAGGATTCTTTTACCACTGAGCCACCTGTGTCAAAGAATCACCTGCCAATGCAGGAGACTTGGGTTCGATCCCCAGGTCGGGAAGATCCCCTAGAAGAGGAAATGGCAACCCATTCCAGTACTTTTGCCTGGAAAATCCCACGGACAGAGGAGTCAGGCAGGCTACAGTCTTTGGGGTTGCAAAGAATCAGGCACGACTTAGCGGCTAAACAACAACAACAAGGACCTACTACATAGCACAGGTAACTATATTCAATATCTTGTAATAATCTGTGAGAAAACAATCTGAAAAAGAATATATATATATATAACAATTGTTTTGCTGAATACGTGAAACTAACACAACATTGTAAATAAACTATAAGTCAATTTTTTTACAGTATGAATTTTTAACCAGAACCACCTGGAATCTTAGCTTGTAACCTTGGGCAAGGCACATGCCTTCTCCATCCGTGGATCGGGGGTGATAATACCCACCCTGGAGCACTCAGTGAATGGTAGTATCAGTATATCACACATCTTCCCAGTTGTGCCTCTAGTCCCCATGGGAGACAACTGCGTGGTCTGGAATTGAGGGTTTATCTAAGAATTGTGTTGGCCAGCCTGGGAAGTAGGAAACGAGGAAGGGATGTGCCTATTAAACCCTTATTTGGAATCCTGATTTCTCCTCCTGGGTCTTGGCTCAGCCATGTGGGGTCATATCCTCTAGAGCCTGTGTAAGCTCACCTGCCCCCTGGTGGGCAGGCTGCACATCTGCCTCTGAGAACCTTGAGTTCCTTGTTGGAATTCCCAGCATGATCTTGCCTCTGTATACATTCCCAGCAAACATGTGAGTAAGCAGCGCACCAGGCATCACTCTGGGCAGAAGGATACGGAGATGAAGGAGACGTGACCCCTGGCCTGAGGCACCTACCCAGGCAGCAGGATGGACACAGATGGGGAAATGAATAGCAGGGAGGCCAGGCGAGGAGGTAAGCAGAGTGGGTGCACCAGGGGGCAAGGAGGGGCGCCTCGTGTGATCACGATGGAGGCTGACTGAAGCCCACTTGTGTTAAGAAGCCTTCACCAGTCCAATAAGTCTTTTCCCTCATCCCACTGTCCCATAATACTGCTCACCTTATCATTTACATACTTTATTTCTTTTATATTTGTTTTTCTTCTGAACCAGAATTAAATAAGGAGTAAACTAAGCAAGATGAGACTCATAAAGTAACTGACACCCAGTAGATATGCAACAAAATCTAGTTTTCTTTTATTTCTTCCCTCCATGAGGGAGGTGTTTATGTCATAGATTTGGTTGAAGCATATGAAATTACCATTTTTTTGTAGGTAGTTGAATATTGGTAATTTCATATGGTCTAAGTTCATACTTTATTCAGTGATCCAAAGCTGCTTGATGGGTTAATGGATTTAGCTTAGAAGAAAAAAGTTTCTTCCTAGTGATGACTGAGGGGAGGCGAGCAGCCTTGTTCTGTAAATCCAGCATGTTTTGAACATCAAATATATGCAGGGTACCATACAGGGACCTGGGGTGTAGGGATAGAAGGTCCCTGCTCTGGAAAAGTTGACCATCCCAAGAAGAGACAGTCAAGTCATTAACATGATGACTAATGTATCAAAACTTCAAACACTGTGCTACAGAAATGCAAGAAGGGGAATGAGGAATGGGAATGAGGAGTTTGATCAGGGAAAAATCTTACAGGAGGGTCATGACACCTGTATCTAAGAGCTTCAGAGGCATCCTTTTTAACAAAGCTAGGCATCCATGTGGGCACAGAGAGTAACAGAAAGCCGCACACAGCAGGGTGTTTGTGTTTTTGGAGGGGGAGTGGCCACACCACACGGTTTGGAGGATGTTATTAGTCCCTCAACTAATTAGTTCTCCAACCAGGGATTGAACCTGCATCCTCAGCAGGGGAAGTCCTAACCACAGGACTGTCAGGGAATCCCCCCACACAGAGAGAGGCTTTAAGGAACCAATGGACTAATGTTGCCAAAACAGACATGAAATCACAAATACAAGTATGCTTTTAGAGATCTTTAAAAAAAAGCCAGTGCTTTTTAAAAATTCATTTATTTTTAATTGGAGGGTAATTTCTTTACAATAATTGTGTCGTTTTCTGCCATACATCAACATGGCATACATATGTCCCCTCTCTCTTGAACCTCCTCCCACCTCCCACCCCATCCCACCCCTCTAGACTGTCACACAGTACCAGAAACCTGAAACCAGTGCTTCTAACTGGAGAACCCTGTGATCCTCTTGTTAGGAAGGTGAACAAAAAAGTCCCCTTCCCCACCTCTTGCAAGGGAGTTGGTGGGCCCTCCCCTTGGGTGGAATGTCCAGTTCTGAGTGACTGGAATTTCCATAAGCCTGGCCTTGCCCTCCACCCTCCCATTAACTGCAAGCAATAAGCTCTGCTCCTAAGGAAAGAGGTAGTTTCTTTATCCTTCTTCTCATGGCCACACTGCAAGCCCCAGCTCCATCTTATTGATGCCTCCCTGAGTGGGGGAGGGGGATGGTGGTGTTCTGTCACAGGTGCTGGATAAACCATAAATCGCTTTGAGTCGTTTGTATTGGCTTCTGACCCCACAGCATCTCACCTCCTGCCTCCAAGGCCTTTGTTAATTGGGGCAACCTACCCTTCATTGACTGTCCTTGGGCCAGGCTACCTTCCTCCAACCGGGCTGAGGTTGCAGAGGCTCCAGTGTATGACTGGAAAGGCACTGACATAGGGAGGAATGCAGAAAGTGGGACGGAGCCAAGTCCCAGGGAAGAGAGTTCCCAGCAACTTCTGGAGAATATGCATTTCCTGGGTAAGGGACCTGCCAGGAAAGAGACCTGAGAAAAGGAGATGGGTATCTTTATAAGTTCCTCCTATGTTGTTGATTCTTGGAATTTTTATATAAAATAAATGTGTGTGTGTGCGCTCAGTCACTCAGTTGTGTCTGACTCTTTGCAACTCATGGACTTGTAGCCTGCCAGGCTCCTCTGTCCATGGGATTCTTCAGGCAAGAATACTGGAGTGGGGTGCCATTTCCTCCTCTGGGGGATCTTCCAGACCCAGGCATCCAACCTGAATCTCCTGCCTCTCCTGCATTGGGAGGCGGATTCTTTACCACTGAGCCACCTGGGAAGTCAATAGAATAAATACATATACACAAAATAGCATCTGTATTTCCCTAATGAAGCATATTCTGTCAAAGGACTTTTAGGAAGAGAGGGCAGCTGAATGTGTCTCAGCCCCTCCCCTTCCCCACCAGCCCCTTTTCAAATGAATATTTCAGCAGGGTGCCCCTGGTGCTCTCAGTAAATAAACCAGGATCAATTGTTTGCTAGAGCCTCTGCTCAAATCCGCCTTAGATGGTAATATTTTAAAGTTGATTGGATCTTAAAATTGTAAGAGGTCCGTGGTGTCATGACTTTGCTGGCATTATCAGCTCAGCCATTGTCTTACCAAGCAATCTCCCACTGAAGCCCAGGGCTTCCCGCCCCCACCCCCAGTGAAGGCTGCTGGAGGCAGCTGCACCGGGCACCCACTGGGGCTGCTCACTTAAGAATCAAGTGATGGTAAAGAATGAGGCTGCCTCTCCTCACCCACCCGCATGACCTTGGGAGTGCAGAACTCTCCTTGCAGCATCAAGGGAGGCTCCAGGCTTCCCCCACCACCCCCACCACCCCGTCTTCCTTCTTTTTCCTTTTTTTTATTTTCATATGCCCGTTGACAGTGTCATCTCTCAACTTGATAAACTTGTCAGAGGGAGCTCCGGGAAAGTGTGACACGGAGGTTGGACTGATTGCTGAGTATGCAGGGAGAAGGGACTGGGGAGACGAGGGAGGCACTGGGACATTAGCCTAGGGGCAGGCAGCTGTTCTGGAGTGTTCCTGGGCTGGAGGGCAATGCACACTACTCCCATGGCTTACTCTTAGCAGACCAGGATCCTGGAGGAGGCAAAGGGAGCTTTGGGGACAAAAATGTGTTGGGATTGAAGGTTGATGTGGCTGGACAATACCCACCAAAAGGATTTGAGGCTGCACGTGCATGCACCTGTGCATGACACTGTGTTACATGCATGAGGCATGCATGAGACAGGCCACAGGAGGCTGCGGGGAGGGGGTGTGGGTAGCCAAACATAAAGACAGGATGGAGGGTGAAAGGCAAAGAGCAGTAGGCCTCTCTTCATAAAGCAAGCTGGAAACTAGGACTTGGGTGCTTTCTGGAACCCTTCTACTAATTTCTTCCTGAGAGATCTTTCCAGATCCCCACCTGGAATCCATTATCATCCATAATCATGGAAGTTTGCACTAAAAATTCTTCTTTGAATCCAGAGGGTAAGTAAGTGAGTGATCACTGTTGTTCTGAGACTTACGCCAAGTTTTATGTCACGGCATTTTGTTAACATTAATCAAACACAGGTTGAATCAATGAATGAAACAAAGAACCTCACTTTTGCCTGAACTAATTTGTCGGGATGTGAGGGAAATCCACATTAAATGAGTAATTTAGAGGTGGGAGTAGAAAGATCTGAATTTGAATACCAGTTCTTTGTTCAAATTACCTCTCCTCTTGGATCCTCAGTTTCCTCATCTGTACAATGGGAGATATGAAATTTATCACAGGGAACGTCATCCAGTATTCTAACTTGCAGGAAAAACCCTAGATGCTGTCCTGCCGATCAGTGCAGCAATGCAAATGAAAGATGCTTATACATTACAACACCATACAGCTTCATGAAGATGGTCTGATCTCCTCCACTGGGATGGAGTCCCCTTATTTTGGGGTCCTCTGGCCAATAACCCCCTTACTGGGCTGATAACCCACCCCAACTTCATTTTTTCTCTCTGGAGGGAAGGACCTGGCCATCTGCCAAAGGAATGGGTGTCTTCTTTCCTGTACTATTTAATAGGACAATAAACTTCTGCCCCAGTGTGCCCAGTGATCAGAACACATCTCAGGAGCTGCAGGGAAGAGTCGAGGCCAAGAAACTCACCTCACTTGGGGAAGTGCCATCACTGTTCTACGGCGCCCCGCCTGGAGTGTGGTATTTATAAGATAGGATTTAGGTCTGAAAATAAGGGAAGTTGTCAGAGCTCAGGGTTATTGATACAAGTGTGAGTGACAACACTGACAGCTAACATGAAGAGTTTTAGTTGTGTCCAGGTTTCTAAATTGGGAGGGAGGTAAAATTAATAAATTAGGTCATTGACAAAAGCCCTGGAGGGAAGGAATCCTCATCCCAGCACACTGGCTCACCGGCTCACCTTTTTAGCCTTCACATAAAGAGAACTGCATTTGGGAAGCCCCGGGAAACTAAACACACGCTCCAAACACACAGGGATAAAATAGCTCGTGTCATTAATGTATTAAAAGTCATAGAGGAACACTACTTAATCAAATAACATGGTAAAAAAAAAAAAAAAAGGAGCCACATTATTCTCTGAAAGATGACCCATGTGCAAGTTATTATAACACTACAGAGCCTAGGCTGTCCGTGTGCTATGATAGGAAACAGCGCCAGGACTGTGTTTCCAGTTTTGATCAACCAGTCTTGTGAACGCTGAGCCTCAGTTTCCTCAATTGCAAAGTGAGGGGGTTGGGCCAGAAAACTTCTGAGATCCCACCCAGTTTTGAGATTCTGAGGTTCTATTTTGAGTACGACTCCAGTGGTATTTTTGGTTTTTGATTTGAGGATCCTGCCTTGCGTGTGGCAGCCATTTTGAACATCAGTGGCCTCTGTCTGGGAGACCATCAGCTGATGGAGAGGCCTGATTAATAGGATGGGAGATCACAGGGCTGACTGTTGTCACTTTCTTCTTTTCTGCAGCATTTCTCTCCTCGGAGAGCTAAATAAAACTGGTCAGTTTTGCTTTCTTTTTTCTTCTTCTTCTTTTCTGGTTTTTAGCCACACCTCCAGAAGAGATTTTGGTTTTTCATTTCCTTTCACTGCAGGTTTCAATCTTCCCCACCCCCAAAACAATATCTACAATCCTTTGGCATTAACACACACACACACACACACACACACACACACAATGCTTCAAATTGGCTCTGCCTCCTTAAACTTTTGGAAACTCTTACTGTGCATATCTACAAAACCTAAATTTGGGGCCTGCGCTATTTGGTGGTGTCTCTTTGCCTCAGAGAAATCTTCTAGCTTTTTTCCATTTCAAAGCCCTTGGGTCCATACAAATGCTCTTGGAGAGAGAGCTTTTTTTCCCCCCTTAGCAAAAATTCAGGTTTGTCACCGGGAGAGAAGAGGTTTTTCTGTGGAAAATCTTCCTCATGCTGGTTATAAAGCCACTCACATCTCAGTGTGAACTCTGCAAACTCGCCCCGTTGTCTTTGTGAGTGAGAAGTGAAATCCACACAAAGGTATAAAGAGCTGATCCATATAAAGATTGTTCTCCGGATCTCCATTGGGCAGCAGCTTTCTGATGACTGCATCTTTGCTGCAGACAGCTGTGCAATTGAGACAACAGCCTGGCTCCAGATGTGCTGGGACTTGCTAAGCAACAGACTTAGAAGATTGGCCAAATCAGCCCCAGATCATCACCAGAGGAGGGGAAAATCATACAGGGCTGGGCCAGAGTTTTCATGGCCTTAGGGGGCTGGGGTATTAACCCAGTGGACAGAAGGAGAACGAGTTGGGATGGAAGGTCTATTTCTCATGTAATGTGTAAAGTTTTTCCTTTGCCTGTAAGAAATTCCCATGGGCTTCCCAGGTGGCTCAGTGGTAAAGAATTCGCTTGGCAAGCAGAGGACTCAGGTTCAATCCCTGGGTTGGAAAGATCCCCTAGAGAAGGAAATGGCAACCCACTCCCGTATTCTTGCCTGGGAAATCCCATGGACGGAGGAGCCTGACTGGCTACAGTCACAAAAGAATCAGACACGACTGCGTGAATAAACAGAAAAGAATAAGAAACTCTGATAGGAGAACAGAACTGAGAGGGCCCACTTGGAGAGGGCATCACACTGTGGTTAGAAATCCCGCAGACCTCAGTTTGAATCTTGGTCCTGCCTCTGAGTAGTTGTGTGACCTTGGGGTCCTCTACAGAGTTGATGCTTACAAGGCAACTAGATCATGCTTAACATGTTTAATTATAGTAGCTACTTCTTTTACAAGGAGGAATTTAACAACCAGCAAGACATTGAGGTGATGAAGATCAGTTAGTAGGAAGGAAAGATAGGTCTAAAGTCCAGTTCTCCTAACTCCCCATTAAGTGTTCTCTCCACTGTACTAGTGTCTGCACGTTTACCTGATCATGACAGTCAGCTGGCTGAGTAGCTCTGGAATTGGTCCCAGGTGAGTCTTAAGATGAACAAGACAAATTTGAGAAAGACCTTCTCTGCATCATGTTACCTAGGATAGAATTTCTCAGAGACACGCTGTCCTTCCTTCTATATCTCTTCTATCCATACAGATGATGGGGCGGGGGAGGGAAATGAATCACTCATCCCAAGAGGCAACAGGGATCCCAGAAAGAGTCCCAAACCGTTCTGAGTGGTGTTTTGGCATAAACAAACTAACTTTTCACAGAAACTCAGGAGAGAAAATCTGTGTGCCCTTCTTACATGAGCTGTCTAACAGGGGTATATGAGAAAATGCGTAATGATTCTCTCTTGGGCATATTTTAGTGAGATCCGTCTGCTTTGGGGTGACCTGGCTTTTCCTTGGACCTTGCTAGAAATCAGGGAGCTATTTGGGCCTTGTACAATTCAGGCATTCAAAGCAGAACACAGGAAAAGAGCCCCTCAGGTGGGAACTGTAGAGGAGCAGATGGTAAAAAATGTTCTTGGTGTCTCTTAAACATTAACGCCCTGGAAACTTTGTTTTAAGTTGGGTTTTTATGGTTACTTTGGGCAACCACAAAGGATAACAGAACCATGGCAGCAGCCACGCTTGGAGAGGAGAAGCACGTGTCCTAAAGCACTTTAGGTACAAAGGCAGGTGGCTTCAGACAGACTGCAGGTTACGAAATGGAAAAGCCCATTGTCGTTTTGGACTTTGCGGGGAGCCAGGAGTAAATAATACTTCTCATATAGCTTTAGCCCCGTGCTATCTTAATTGCAATCTCTGGTGAGATTTGGAGTTATGCGTTTTTAACAAGCAAACCATAAAATAAGGTTTAATCTCCCCAGAGCCCCGGAGTTAATTTATCTGTCCACAGGCTAAGATCTTTTTAAAGGTTAAGAATGCTTGGGTTTTCTTTCTAGGTCTCTGGGTTGGCTGGAACGCCTGCAGCTTTCTCCTACCGCTGGCGGCTGGAATCTGGCTTTCATCAGCGCTAAAGACCCAAGCCCTTAGGAAACCCTGCAATAAGCATCAGATATTGGATCCTAGTATCCAGACTATCCTGCATCCAGATGGGGAGGAACTGGTATTCATCAGGAGTGTGTCTGTGGCTGAAAATGCATTTGATTTGGTCTCAGAAGGCCAGGGATTATCTTTACTCTATGATTAGGAGCTGTGGGATTTAGGGGAAATTATTTAACCTCTCTGAGCTTTAGTTTCCTCATCTGTAAAATAGGTATAAACATATCTACCTTGAAATATTCAAAGAATTCTGTGAACATTAAATAGAATGAATGGCTTTTTCTTTAGAAAGTAAAGCACAAAGTAGTTGTTAAGCTAATTTTCTTACACAGCTATTCAAGCAGGTGGAATTTGCTGCTTTCATCAAAGAAAGTATTTTCTAGGAAGCCATGCTGTTGAAAGACATTCCTGAGTATTCAGAAGACATCTAAAACCCAATCCTGGCTTGCAGCTCGCCAGCATAGGTTCATTGCCAACATATAGAAAGTACAGGTTATCACACATCTCTTGGGCCTAACCACAGAATTAATTCACATATATTATCTCCATTACTCAGCTCAGCAGGGCCACCTGCCCTGTTCAGAACACCTTTCCTGTCCTTGCCAACCATCCCAGGGGATGCAATAACTGATCTGTATCCATCAGTTGGGAGTCTACTCCCATCTACCTGCAAGGCTGTGTCCCAAGGGAATTAAATCAAGGGGTTGTCTGTACTCTGGGTGGAGGTGAAGGAGGAAGGACTCTGGAGGATGGATTGATGTGGCCCATTACTGACAAGCCGTTCTGGGGTCTCCCATCACCTAGGACTCATATCCATGGAACATGGCATCTCCATCTTCAAGTCCTAATACAACCTACCCACCTCTCCCTCCTCCCAGCACATCAAGTTCTCCCCACTCCACCCACCAGTCACACCAACTGTCCTCAGCTCTGATGAGCCTTCTTCCTGAAATGCCTCTCTTGTCTACCTCCTGCTAAATCATTCATCTGTGATGTTTAGTTGCTAAGTCGTGTCTGACCCTTTCGTGATTCTGTGGACTGTAACCCACCAGGCTCCTCTGTCCTTGGGCTTCTTCAGACAAGAATACTGTTGTGGGTTGCCATTTCCTCTTTCAGAAGATCTTCCCCACCCAGGGATGGAACCCGCATCTCCTGCATTGGCAGGGGAGTTCTTTACCTCTGAGCCACCTGGGGAGCTTCATCTATGATATCTCCATCACAAAGCTGCAGTGTCCGGAAGCCTTCCCAATTAACCACAAACCTCTCTTGTCCTCATCGCCCTTTACGTGCAGGTTCCCTAGGCATGTGTATATTTGGTTGGGTTATTATGAAACCCACGTGATTGAAAGTCAGCATGGCCAAGACAAGGATGGGATGGTGCTTGATCAAGTGTCCTCAGGAAAAGACATTCTGCTGTCTATGTCCTGCTCGTTGGAGTTTTGCTGAAATTGTCCACAAATCCAGCTGCAGGAAGTAAAGAGGCTCATACCATGGCTCTGGATTTCCTCTAAGTCACACATGGCACTATGTTTGTGTTTCTAGCCTTTTTGCTGGCAAGCCACATGGTAGGGATAAAGAACTAGGGAGCATAAGCCGAAAGGGAGTGGAATTGTCCTCCAAAATATCATTCTAATCCCATCACTCAACATCTTCTAGGTCGCTCCCAACTCCCCACAGCACAAAAAAAGAAAGGCGGGCCCCTCAGCCTGGGGGACCAGGTCTTGCTCGGCTGCTACAGCCTCTCTTCAGGGCCTCTCGGTCTCTCCTCTAAGCCCCGCTTTGGCCCCACAATATCTTCTGGGTTAAAGTACCCCAAACATGCCACTACACCAGGGTTGCCCTCCTCAGCACCTTCCACCTGTTGCTTCTCTGTCTGGATCATTCCTCTTGCCATGTTTCCCCCCAAGCCAACATCATACAGGAACAGCACATCCGCAAAGCTTTCTTTCCCCAGATCTCCCCAGGCTAGAATCCAGTCTGCCTTCCCAAGTCTCCCAGAACGTGTGGTTTGTTCTCTTACATTTGGGCACCTCAGCCCACAAGCCTGGGAACCTCTGGCATTCAGGGACTCCTTGCCACCTCCCAGCCTGAAGCCCAGTGTCCAGGAGGAGTCACCACCTCCCATACGGAGTTGAGTTAAAGTTATTGAATTAAGCTGCAGGATGTTGGGAAAACCCCACCACCACCTTCTCAACTCTGTTCCGCCACCCTGCCCCTCCTGGCCTTCTCTCCTGCCAGTTTCAGCCCCCACTGCCTGCAGGCAGGGCCCCAAGTCTGCAGGGATTTGCAGGTCAGGCGGGAAGCGGAGACCTCCTATTGGGGGCCTGCTCTTGCCTCCTTGGCCCGAGACAAGACGGGAGCGGCTGCTGCAGGAGGACCAGGAGAAGGGGACCTGTGTCCTTCTCTGCCTCCTTCTGTGCCTCTTCCATTTGCCTTTGTCTGTGGCTTCAGAGCTATTTGAGAGACACTTGAGACAGCTGGAGAAACAGCAATAATCCAATTAGAGTGTCTGACACTCTGGGCTGGTGGCATCCAGGTGGGGAGGAGGTGGGCACACCGGGGCTGTTTCTGGTTCGGTCTGTGATATGTTTTCCTGGCTGTTGATACCTACAGGGAAAACACCAGCAGTCAGATTCGCAGATAAAAACCGGTGACCTCTGTTTCCTCCCTGGAATGTTTTCACCAGAAATTGGTTTCTGGGCAGGGAGGGGACAAAGACACCTTCCTTTTCTTTCCCCACTCGGTAGCATGCAGAGGGGCTTGAAAGAGAAAGTCTTGGAGGGAGAGGGAAAGAGTAAACCAGAGGAGCCAGCGGGGTCTGAAAGTCAGAACTCTCTCCCCAGCCGAGGAGTTTTTCAGGGTGAGAAACTCAGTCCCCCTTCCTCTCCTGACTCTCTCTCTCCACTGCTACTAACCCTAGCTGTGCTCTCTCACTTTTTCTCTCCCTTTCTCCTTTCGTCTTTGGTCACTGTCCCGTCTCTGGGAATTTTAGGGAGTCCTCTGGGCCCAAACAAAGCACAGGAACTGTCCCCTGGAAGTTAGAACAGAAGAACTCATGATCCAGCCACTCTGCCTTTCATGGCAGATATCAAAGCTCATGGCGAGAAGTCATTGATGGATTTGTTATCTCGTGGGAGCAGGGCACTCTTCCAGTCATCCCAAGAGATGAGGCTCCCAGCAGCCCTGCCAGTCCTATCTCTGTCTCCCTCACCCTCCTTCCAGCCCTGCCAGCCCACCAACCCCTGCCCAGATGCCCCTGAGCTGTCACTCCCAGCCCCTACCCTGCAGGCGGCCACGGCTCCCCCACACCCCACGCCAGGCCAGCTTGACTGCGTGGTGGCTGGGAAAAGTGAAACGCTCTTCCCTTCATTATCAGAAAGAGTTTTATTCCGACTGAAGTGAACAATATGAAGAGACACTACAGAGCCCTGGCGGAGGATGAAAAGTTTCTTATATCCACAGAGCCACACTTCAAAGTGTCCTGTGAGAAGGTTCCACTTTAATTAGGGGGAGGAAATTGCCATGTAACTTAATTAATATCAAAAACTGTTTTCCCTTAAATACAAGAAAGAAAGATGGCTCCGCTGAGAAGGAGAAAGGACCTGACAGCAAATCTGGACAGGCCTGTTCACCTACGGAATAACAATAGCCTTTGTTGGGAATGACTCTGCCTACGTCTTGGGTTGATTAAGAACTTGAAAGCCACGGTGGGTTCTTCATGGAACGGAGATTTTCATTTTCTGTCCCAACACTGGCCTTTGTACAAAACAAAGTGAAGACCTGAGATAGTTCATCTGGATATCTCAGGATAGAAACACAGAAATCCTATTTTATTTCAATGATCTAAGAAGTATTTGCAGAGCATGCTTTGGAGAGCTGGGTCATCTGGCTCCTTCACGCCCTCCCAGGAGACGTTATGGGCACCATCCCTCCTGCAGGGTTCTCTGGCGCTGTCGTCATGTCCCGTGTTCCTTGCAGTCTTTTGGGAAGACCCCTAGGCATTTTCCTGGCTTCTCTTCTCTTTCCACAATGAAGCCCTCATGTCCGTTTTGCCTCCTAATTACTACCTCTTAAGTCTGTCTGCTACTCTGCTGCCAGCTTGGGCAGGGTCACCTCCTATTTCTCCCAAAGGAGGCTTCTAGATGGTCTCCCTGATTTCCCTCTTGTCCTTTGGAGTCTGTTCCCCACCCGACAGCCAGGAAGAAGTTTTATAAAACAAAGTTACACTACTCCTCTGCTCAAAACCCTTCAGTGGCTTCCTGTTACTCTTAGGATTTCTTACCAAGGATCCTAAGGCACTATATGGTTTTGTGCCTAAGTCTTTTACCCTAGCCAGCGTCTCAGGGTCTTGGACACAGAGTTCCTTCTGTTTGGAACACGTTCCATACCTCCTCCACCCACTGGACCTTGGCCTAACTCATTCCTATACATCTTTTGAGTCACAGTGTAAACGTCATTTACTCTGGGAAGAATTCTGAGATACCCACCCACCCCCAACACATACAGACATCAAAATGAAATCCCATATGCTCACATGGACTGCTGCATTTCTTTGTAAACCATATCAAGGTCGTAATCAACTAGTTGTTTGGATAAACAAGGTTTGATAATTATCTTTTGCCCTGGACTATAAGCTGGGGAGAAGCAGAGACGAAGTTTGTCTTGTCATAGCTGTTTGCTGAGTTGCCTGCATGTTATTGAGGCAGACCCTGATCTAATCTCCATCAGGGCATTTCAATCTCATTACAAACCAAACAAACAAACAAACAAAAAAAAACCCACATCATTTGATTAAACCCATTTTACAGGAGCAAAATATGAAGCACAGAAGTTAAATGCTATCCCAAGTCCAGTAGTCATGTATGGATGTAAGAGCTTGATCAAAAGAAGGCTGAGTGCTGAAGAACTGATGCTTTTGAACTGTGGTGCTGGAGAAGACTCTTGAGAGCCCCTTGGACTGCAAGGAAATCAAACTAATCAATCCTAAAGGAAAACAACTCTGACTATTCATTGGAAGGACTGATGCTGAAGCTGAAGCTCCAATATTTTGGCCACTTGATGCGAAGAGCCGACTCATTGGAAAAGACCCTGATGCTGGGAAAGATTGAGGGCAAGAAGAGAAGGGGACGACAGAGGATGAGGCAGTTGGATGGCATCACCGACTTGATGGACATGAGTTTGAGCAAGCTCCAGGAGATAGTGGAGGACAGGGAACCCTGGCGCGCTGCAGTCCATGGGGTCCCAAAGAGTTGGAGATGACTTAGTGACTGAACAACAACAATCATGAAGCCACACGGGGTAGCAAAGGGTGTGTAGTCTGGCTCCTGGGTCCTGCTTTTTATCACTGGGGTATGCTCATACAGAGAAAGGATAATATTCATTTGTGGAAATCAAGGAGGAGAGAAGGGAGGGAGGGAGGGAAGGAGGGAGTTAAAGAGTAGGGTGAAAGAAGGAAGAAATAACCAGCCTGGATATAGTTGCAAATTAGCCAGTGGCACCAGGCATAATCCCATGGACCCAGCCCTCAACTCAGGGGGGTACCCATTCCTACTTAATGCAATGTCCTTAACATTCCCAGGAAAGATCGCAGCCTTGTGAGTTTCCATAGATATGCTTCTTTACAGAATGAGTATAATCGGAGGATGTGTCTTGAGAAAGTTAAGACAATTTTTCTCAGCAATCTTTCTCTCTCCATTGTTCACCTTTATTCCAACTTCTAGCCCCCTCACTTCCTCCGACATGAGGAAATGCAGTAAACTCAGAGCAGGGTCACAGTTCTCCAAACGTGCAGGGTGGTGTCCTAGGCCACGCAGTGAACAGTGAACCCACACAGGGTATCTTAATTTTGGAGACAGTAACACAGAGATATCCAACAACTGCAAGACACTGAGCAAATTACTGTCTCAAAGAAGTTTATAGCTTTGACATTAGCTCTCACTATTTCTTTTCATTTGGGTCATATCTTTATGAAAATGGGTTTTCTGAAGTTGCTGTGATAAAAAGCAAGTACTACACAAAGATCAATGTGGGACAAAAAGTGAAGGCAGCGGTGTCTAAGGTTTGAGAAGTTGTGCGGTGCTCAACAGGTGCATACATCCCACTAGTGGATAATTGTGAATACTTAAGAATGAAATGAAAATATTTTCCCTTTCATTTATGTATATATTTCCAAATAGCTATTGAGTTGTTAGGACATTAATGCTTATTACATTGTTTGACCCTAGCTATTTTAAAGATTGAACTGTTAGTTCTTTTGGCCTCTGGGTACCATAAAAAACTACTGAGACCAAAGATACCATGAATAAAGAAAATACTGGAATCTCTTGGGTAGGGGTTCCAAGAGATTGGTGTTGGGATTGACATACTAATATAGCAGAGAGGGGAAAAGCCTCTCCCCTTAAAGAGGACCACCTTGGATAGGACACAACTGTCCTCCAGGGTGATGTCGTCTTGGCAGATTACAGTACTTTGCAGTGAGTTAAGGGGGAAGGGAAGAAACAGGCCGACTGGAGGGACACGCCCGCCAGCTCTCTGCACCAGGCTGCTCCTTGGACATGTGCACACCCCTCAACAGGCAGACCCCTCGGCCACCTGGCCTGAGGCTTGAAGGATGGGTGTGTAATTGACAGTATCTCAGCTGCCCTCCGAAAACACTGCTTCCAGCCAGGGGTCTCTCCATCTCTCCACAACAGCAAAGAAAAGCCTCTTAACTCCTTGCGCTTCACGCAAGGCCTTCTGTTATCAGCACCGATGGGAGCTCGGCCGCCTCCCACTCCAGAGAGCTCAGTGGAAACAGCCTTGGCAGGTGGACAAAACGGGCAAGATGACAAGCGCTGTTAAGCTGCAGCAGCAGGTTGTTGTGACATGTGCTTAGGACCTTCCTTCTCTTGGGTTCCCCGAGCTGCCAGGGGGGCCACGGTGCGCCTCCCAAGTCCAGAGGCTGCCAGTGGGTTCTGGTCCCCCGAGGCCCCCAGACCAGAGGCGAGAGACGGCGGGTACTCCGGGCCCTCCTAGCGGGCCTTCTCCTCCAAAGCCTGGGACCTCCCTGCTAGGGAGACAAAGACTCAACCAGAGGGGAATCTTTGGGCTGATTCCAGGTGCCTAACCACTCACTCATTCCCCGGTGCCAGGCACTGTTCATCTGAGCCCCTTCTCCCGACCGCGCAGTGACACCCTGCCCCAGACGCCAGGTTTACACCATTGTAGTCTCTCAGTAGTTTCTCCTGGTGCCCTGCATACCTGAAAGGTAATACATGGAGAGAGCTGGTGGTTGGGAGCCAGTGGGGGGTGTCTGCTCAGCTCTCTCCCTTCTCCTGCCCAGGAGGGCTTATAGAGAGCTGTTCAGATCCTCATTCTCTCCTCCACCACCTTGAAGGCCCTGGGTCTAACCAAGGGAGGCAAGCCCAGGACAGCCTTTCACCCTGCACTGCCCCAAAGCTAAAGGCCGTCTCTGTTGCCCAACCTGGGAGGCACAGACCTAGAGGGAAGTGGGAAGGAAAGGAGAGACGGATGGGGCAATCGCTGCTGGTGACCGCCCATTCCGGTGGCCCCAGCGGCCTGTGTTCAGGAGACCTGTGCTTGGGCAGCTCCCCAGAGCGGACCTGCTATCTGGAGAATCTACCTCATTTCATCAGAGCCAGAGATGTCTGTCTCCAGCTGCCATATCGTCAACCCCCCCAGCTGTAGGACTTACTATAATTTCATACAGTTCTGTAGACAGATATTGAAAAGGCATCTGGAAAAATTGATAGCATATCAAGGCAAAGATTTCATAAAAGTCATTTTTTAAAATGTCCAGCCATAGGTACTAGCATGCAGTCCTCGCAGACACATGTTCAAGGTCCCCAAAGGCCTTTTTCCTGATCTCAGAGCGCCCCCTTTGGAAATGAGGCCCCTACTGCAACTGGCCTGCAGCCTTCTCTGCGCATGTTTGAGCTGGGGGAAGGCAAAAGAGAAAGGCCAGGGAGGGGGGAAGGAAGAAGGGAGCAGGAGTGGGGAGAAGGGGGCAGGGGCAGAGGGAGAGGGAGCTGACCTCCAGGGGTTACGTGGGTACACGTTCTCACATGCTGAGAACACTCAACATGTGTAACCTCATTAAAACTCGCACACAAAAGAAGCCCCCGGCCCCAGTTTAGTAACAGAGACACAGAGAGGCCAGAGGACACAGGGAGGGTGGCTGTCGGGGCCAGTGGTCCCCAAGATGAGCAAGTACGTGCTCTTTGGTTAGAGAAAACTGTGACTGGCTCCCTTCTCATCTCTCTCTGGCTTTCAAATTCTCCACTGAAATCACAATGAGAAGAAACAACCGTGTTCAAGGAACTAATGAGAAGTTTCAGGGGGTTTGACTGCAAGTGGAGAGCACACTTGAGCTAACAATAGTCAAGGGCAGAACTCACAAATACACCCTTTTCCCTGCAGTTTCATCTTGTTTTGCTTCCTCCTGAGAGTCTCACAGGTGGCAGCATCCAGGGCATGAAAAGAGCCCTGGATTTGGAATCAGACACCTGCTCTGGCACATCGGCCTTGGCCTCAGCAGGGTTTGGACATTAAGGAGAGAAACTGTTAAGGTTCTGGGTTGGGGGTGGTGGTGGGCGGGCAGCCAGGAGGCTGTTTCAAGGGCTGTAGAAGCAGTATCTAGTGATCACACAAAGAGGAGCAGGGAGCTAGTGCAAAGGACACGGTGAAATCCAGGATCCTAGGGTAAGAGGCCAATTCAGGAGCCAGAGGGTGGCCGATTTTGGAGCTAGAAACAGGAGAAGAGGGAAAAAAAAAAAAGGCAGTTCTCCAGAAGGGAGACCTCTGTTGAATCAGGGGCAAAGGGGGAGCTCTTATCTGGAAGCATCTTAAAGATATGTTCCTTTGAGTGGGTCTGGGGATGCAGAGAGCCAGAGGAAGATCTGTGAGTGCTCAGGATGCAGTGGGGTACACAGGGTGTGAGCTTGACCTTGAACCCAAAGCTTTCTTTTAGAGTCTCTTTTGAAGGAGTCTGGGAAGAGAAGAGAGGAAGTCATGTGCTAAGGTATCTCTTTGGCAGGAACGTTGCTTCCCCGTGGACCTGTGCTTGAGTAGAAGCCTGCTCCCCTATTTCTTTCATGGCAGGGAGTGCATCTGCAGGGTTAGTGAGCCTGAGATCACTTTATTCATTGCTCTGCCTCCATGCCCCACTGCCTTCCAGTCCTTTCAACCACACCAGAGTCAATTCTACTTTGAATATGAGAGAGGGTTCGAAAGAGATTTCCGTGCTTGTCCTTCCCGAATAGCACTCTGGAGAGTCAGAAGAGGCAGAGAGGCTGGCTCTGGCTCAACGATGTTGTGATTACACTGGTGTACACGGGCTGAGCCTGGGGCTCGACCTCTGCTCCTCAAAGCACTGAACCCCTGATTCTGTCTGATGACTGTCTTCATGAGTAAGCAGGCCAGTGGGGCTGGGCAGAGAAGGCAGGTCTGTTTTTATAGGGGCAAAGAAATTGGAGGTACTTTTTCAGAAGGACTTTGTTGGGGAGTCAGACATGAAAGAGTTTGGACCCTCCCTCTTGCCCTGCCTAAACCTGTGAGCTGATATGATCTCTTGTAATAGAATAACTATGATAAAACTCATTGGTCACTATTGGAACCCTAGGTGGGCAACTCAGTACTTCAAAGAAGAGAAACACTATTTCCAAGCCCTGGTCACTCAGAAACCTGCCTGTCAAATGCGAGACAGTGTTGAAAACACTGTTTATCATCCAATCTCTCCTGAAAGAAGGGTCACAGGAGGATTTCCTGTTAGCATTTAGAACAAGCACATTATTTATGCCCTAAGAATAGGGGCTAGTGGGGAAGTGCGTTTCTCTTTTAAATGATGAATACAATGGTAATTTGCCATGTTTCTCTTTTGCCTTAGCTACCAGGGAGCTCTGATTAGATTTTGTGTTACTTGTGATAAATATGCTAATTAATCGTTTGGATGACTATGTTTGTTAGTCTTCAGCTTTGGTTTCCCTCTTTGATTTCTGTTTCTTTATTTTTGTAGGTGCCCTTTGTTTAAGCTATTCAAACCATCTTTGGAAAGAGGTAGATATTTCCATAAGAGACAACACATTGCTTAATGCACATTCATGGCCATCGCTGGGTAAGCCACGCAAAGAGTACATTCTTTTGGCAGGAACCCACATTACGTCAGCACTGTCTTCAGAGATAAAGGACAGTCTTCTGTGTTCCTCCCCTGCCTCTTCCCCTGCCACCACCCTCACAAGGACAAAGTGTCGAGGGCATTCTTTAATCTCCTCGCTTTTAATTGGTGGGAGAAAGCAGTGCCACTCATCAGTGCTCTAAGTTGGAGGGATTTAATTAGATCTAATGACCAGATAAATGGAGAATTCTGAGCAAGGACCTTTGGGGACTGGATGGTGTGAAGAGGATTATGTTGTTATATTTCCCTGCGCTCCTTCCTGTGGCCGCGGCCACGATGGAAAGAGAAGCCGGGCACTGACAACAGTCAGAGGTGGACGCTGTTGGCGGGGAGAAGGTCACCGCAGAGCCCTGGTGGAGAAGGCATCGGAGCAAAGGGTGAGCTGGGAGTGAGCTCTCCGGAGGATCCAACGTTTGACGACCCTGTCTGAGTCATTCTCACGCTCTGGCGGATCCTGTCTTCCACTTGACTTGTTTCCCGGGCTTTCTATCTGCCTGTGACCCTGGCATCTTTCTCACCCATGAGAAGAGCCACAGCTTGGCCCTAGAATGGGTAGACGTGTTCTCTTGTCAGACTGCCCATGTACAGCTGCTAGACCGACCTGTCCCTTCTGACAAGTTGCCTTTATCTAGTCCGAGCAGGATCATTTTGAATATCCGTGTGCTGTCACTTAGGGCCTGGAGTGTCAGATTTCTGCCCCCCTCCAAGATCATCTGTCACAGTGACTAGGGTATTCTGGTCCTAAGAGCCCCAAGGGAAAGTTCTTCGGGCTGAAGGGAAGCATGGGGGAGAAAGGGATTGAAGTCAGTCAGCAAATACTCCATATCTGACTCATTCTCAAATTGTGAGTGGGGGAAGGGGTGGTGAATTCTTCCCTAGAGAAAGGTCAGTTGAAGCTGTGAGGCTTAAGAGGAGGAGAAAGACCTTTTATTGAGTTTTCATCATAAGTTCAGCATTTGGTCAGATACTCACACCTGTCATATCATTTCATTTCTATAAAATTAAAGCCTGGTACATGATATGTCCTCGATAAGCATAAGATGAATAATTGAATTTTCTGGAGAGGTTACCACTATCCTTATCAGATAGAAGAGAAAACCAAAGTTTCGGAAAAATGAGCAATTTGCTGAAGTTTACTCACCAGGGGAGCTGGAATTTGAGCCGAGGTCATTCTTTCTAATGTCAACAACACTCTCTTTCCAGTTTGACATGAGGGCAAGACATTGGCTACAGCCCGCTCTGGGCTCTCTCCAAACCACAGTCCCTTCAAACGAGGCTTGTGTGTGGTTTGATGTCATTAGACCTCAATTTGCTCACTGATAAAATGGACTGGCTGGGGCTTTGTGCCAATGCTATGTGATGAAGGAAAAGGCCACTGTTTTTTGTTTGTTTTTTTCCCCAGAGATTTAGTAAAGCTAAGATAATTTGTATGGAGGCTGCCTCTCCTCTAAATCCAAACTCCACACTTGGTGATAAACAGCATTAATGTGATAACTCTATGTATTATATATGGCTCCCTGAGCCAGGAGATAGATTTACATATGTGCTAAATATATTTCACCAGTACCTCAAAGTGATGCTTTATATCAATGGCTCTGGACACCTAGAAGCAGCAGCTCAGGTCATTAAGGAAACAAAACACACACACACACACACACACACTCACACTCACACTCACACTCACTGCAGCCACTCTGGGAACACAGAAACAACAGGAGATAGATGGGGAGGACTCTGGCAGGAAGGTCTCACTTACAAATATAAATGGCAAATCACCCCTTGTTCCAACTCTCTGTAAGTTTCTTAGAGACAAAGGAGCTGTCAGGGTTATCTTACCCCTTTACTTCTCAAAATTATTTAAATGAAAGTAGAGTTCAAGGCCAGATTATTTGAATTGGCTACATTTCTGGTTTAGTTTGGCCACAGAAAGACGTCTGTGGTTTTGAAGTTGAAAACATGCCAGTCAGTGAGCCCCTTGCTATGGTCCAGGGGTTCCTGAAATACACTGATCATCCTTCCTCAAGATAATTGTTAACTTTCATCAAGTATTATGTCCCAGAGCCTATATACCAAGGGCTTCAAATCAAAGATCCCATTGATTTCCCACACCAATCTTATAAATTTTATTAGGCCCATTTTACAGATGAGAACATTGAAACTTAGGAAGCTAATAACTTGTCCACAAACATTCAACTAGCTAAAATCAGCAGGAAAAAGGTATGAACCCAAGACTGCCTGAGTCTTAACTACACAAGACCACAGACTTCAGTGAAATGTGTGTTTTTAAGGATACTGGACTGCTGGAGCCAAAGCTTAGGGGATTTACAAGAAAAATAAATTTCACAATGTTTTTATAATCATGTACA
Source organism: Muntiacus reevesi (assembly GCF_963930625.1). NCBI lineage: Eukaryota > Metazoa > Chordata > Mammalia > Artiodactyla > Cervidae > Muntiacus > Muntiacus reevesi. The sequence goes on from NC_089257.1 coordinate 66,397,566, forward strand.
GGGTGCCATGGTGAATACATAGTCATGAAGCATCTTAGGCTAGGTTCTTTAAGAGGCAGACAGAAACAAATGACAATTCTCTTTCATTCATGCATTTATTCATCTTTGCTTTAATTCAGATGTTGAACCAACATATCCTGAACTGTTCACTGGAAATTAATAACACCTGATCTCCACACTCAGTAAGCTCACAGTTTAATGGTGGGAGGGGGGTGGGAACCGACTTGTAAATCGATGACAACACTGCATTACATGCTTTGGTGCGTGGGAACTGTGCAAGCCCAGAGGAGGGTCACCCAGACCAGAATGGAGCAAAGGAGCACAAGTCCTCAAACATCAAAGAAATGTTGAGCTCTGTCAGTATGATCTTGAGCCAGTTCACACTCTTCTTTTGCTGGATGGCAAAAATATCAGTCTAATGATACTGCCAATCCTAAAAGAGTCAGGCAGAGGATAAAATGAGTTAATGTAAATGAAAACACTTATTCATCATCATAATAGCAAAGATAGAAAATATGGGAAAGGTAAGTATGAAAAGATATAAAAGTAATGCAAATGTTTCTATAACATAGGATTAAGTAAGAGCATAGTAAAACAGGTACGGATACACCAAGGTAATGACTTGATATCCCTGGAATTTTGAAATCACCAGCCTCAAATTTCTCCATTTGGGATTGAGGAGGAAAAGTATTTTCAGAAATCGGCAGGTGTAATTAATTCTCCCTAGAGTAGGTGATGGAGAAGGAAATGGCAACCCACTCCAGTGTTCTTGCCTGGAGAATCCCAGGGACGGCGGAGTGTGGTGGGCTGCCGTCTGTGGGGTTGCACAGAGTCAGACACAACTGAAGAGACTTAGCAGCAGCAGCAAAATAGGAGAATAAAAAAACATAATTGGTACTTTCCATTAGACCTCACAGAAATCAATCAAATCCTAAGCATATCCTGACCATAGCCATGTGCCCAGCACTGTGGGGGTTTCTATGTAGAACTCCAAAGAGCTAGTGAGTTAGTTATAAATAAATACATATATTAAAACCTTAGTTACCAAACTGCAACTAACTCTGGTCACTGTGGGAGAAGGAAAATTTTAGTGTAAGCTCAAACGCTGAGAGATGCTTTCATGGAAGTGGTGGAAACTGAATTATGCCTTAAAGAAAGGCTAAGATTTGGGGGCTTCCGTGGTGGTTCAGTGGCAAAGACTCTGCCTGCCTATGTAGGGGACGTGGGTTCCATCCCTGATCTGGGACGAGCCCACGTGCCACGGAGCAACGGAGCTCGTTGGCTGCAACTAGTGAGCCTGCGCTCTAAGAGTCTGGAAGCCCCAACGACTGAGCCCACGTGCTACAGCTACTGAAGTCTGCTCACTCTAGAAGCCACCACAGCAAGAAGTCCATGCACCACAAATAGAGAGTCCACCACTCACAACTAGAGAAAAACACGTGCAGCAACAAAGACCCAGCACAGCCAAAAATAAGTAATTTTTTTTTTTTTTTAAGAGAGAGACTAAGATTTAGGAAAGAGACAGGAGAGTAAACGAGGAGAAAAAGAATGAAAGGGGAGAGGAGGAAGGGGTAGAATAATTGGAGAAAAATCATGAAAAGTGGGAACAAAGGGAGGGGAGGAGTAAAGAGACAGAAGAGCTCAAATAGATGACGTGGAGCATTTGCAGATGGGGGGGCTAGGGTGGGTCTGGAAGGACCTGGCTAGAGGGCTATCGAAGCAGAGTCAGTGACAGCAGAATAGGTCGGATAAAACCAAATTATATTCTGAGCTGCAGAATCTAGATTTGATGCTTCTGCCAAATTGACTCTTTAGTCGGTTCACACCGTGGACTGTCATGATAGAAGTTTTGTTTTGTAACAGATTGAGGGGTGGCTTGGGGGAAAACCAAGAACAAGAAGTAGAAAGCCCAAATCAGAGACTCTGTGATCTTCGCTCCGTTAATGAGGATGCATTTGCAAGAACAAAGGGCAGATCTGAGGGGAAATGATAGGGCTGGGAGTATTCGAAATAAAAATGAGAAATGGAGAAGAAGAAAAAGTCAAAGAATCCTGCTGAGAGTCTACAGGGCTGGGAAACCAGAAGAAAAATGGTGCCTCTGGAGGGGGAGCAAGCATTTGGAAAGGGGAAACATAGTGACTTTAAGTTTGAAAGTGTCAGTTCGAGGTGCTGGGAAAGTCATTCCAATGGGAAAAAGCATGTCATATAAGCGCTCGGGATAATGAGATTGAAATAGCAGCAGCGAGATCAGGGCTGGATGTGTACCCTAGAGAGATGTACTGGAGGTGACAGTCAACAAGCTCTTGGAGGAAGTAGTTAGAAGGACAAAGGGAGAAGGGCTTAAAAAAGGTTCCCAGAAAATCCTTACATTTAGGAAGGCAGGATGAAAATGAAACATTAAAGGAGACAGCTAAGGAACAATTCAAGAGGATGGGAGAAGTACCCCTCCCCCAAAATCTGATAACTGATGATCAAAGTAGGTGAGAATATCACACACGAGGGACTTATCAGTGGTGCTACACAGCAGAGATCAAGAATAATAGAGCAAAAGGCTGAAAAGGCTATTTGTTCTGCAAGAAGGCATATCAGTCTAATTTGGGAACAAATATCAGCTTCTATGGGACTTTCCAGATGGCTTATCAGGAAAGAATCTGCCTGCAATTCAGAAGACATTCAGGAGACATAGGTTCGATCCCTGGGTCAGGAAGATCCCCTGGAGAAGGAAATGGCAACCCACTCCAGTATTCTTGCCTGGGAAATCCAATGGACAGAAGAGCCTGGCAAGCTACAGTCCATGGGATGGCCAGAGTCGTACACGACTGACTGGCTAAACGACAACCAGCTTGTAGGAAAACCAAGATTGGGATATCAGGAAGTGACATCTGCAAAGACCATAAGCTTGAAAAGTTAACCTGGAGAAAGGAAGAGGGGAAATTAGAAAGTATGATAGAATCAAACACAGGGCTTTGTGCAGTATAGAGACTGTAGCATATGGGGAGATAGAGACTGGAGCTGGCAGAGATGGAGGAACTTGCTTTTTGTGGAAGCAAACTTGCAGAGGTGACACGGGTCCAGAGTTCAAAGGAAGCTATTAGCTTTAAATAAGAGGAGGGACACCGTTTCCTTTGAGAATAAAGGGAAAAGTCCACCTCAGAGACAGTTTTTATGTTGTGAGAATGAGTATATGAGATGTTCCAAAAGATGGCTTTAGTCTCCCACCAATCTGAAATGGCTGTGTATCTATCACAAGTGAGGAAGAAATCTTTGAAGGCGTTAAGTTACCCAGATCTTCGGATTGTTACTGCAGCATAACACAGCCCATCCCAGTTGAATGCAAGGAGAAAGTTGCCTCCTGAGATTAGATCCGCAGGAAGAATTGAGATTTTAAGGGGAAAATAGTTATGAAATAATTGCAGTAGTATCCAAGTAATTCAAAAGATTCTTTTTCCCACCACATGTTTCTAAAATTTCAAACCTACAGAAAAGTAAAGAAACTAGCATAGTGACCACCTATAGACCCTTCACCCAGATTCACCAACTGCTCAACATTTTGCACCTTTTCTTTTTCTCTCTGAGTATAATGTATATATACACACACACACACACACACACACACACACACACTTTTTCTTTAAAAAGAACATTTGAAAGTGAGTATCAGGCATCACATCAGTTCACTCTGAGTATTTCAGCAGATGTCTTTTAAGAATAAGAGTGTTCTGAACTTATGGTTGCTGGGCAGGGGGAGGATGGGCGGGATAGTTAGGGGGTTGGGGATGGACATGTACACATTCCTATATTCAAAGTGGATAACCAACAAGGACCTGCTGTGTAGCACAGGAAACTCTGCTCAATGTCATGTGACAGCCTGGATGGGAGGGAAGCTTCGGGGAGAATGGGTACATATGTACGTATAGCTGCATCCCCTTGTTGTTCACCTGAAACTGCCGCGACATGGTTAATCAGCTATACCCTACTAAAAAATAAAAATTTAAAAAAAAAGAACAAGGATGTTCTCCTATAGAACTACAATATCATTATTATACCACAAAATTTCATACACTAATTTCATCTCATATACTTGTGTGCTTAGTCATGTCTGACACTTTGTGGCCCCATGGACGGTCACCCGCCAGGCTCCTCTGTTTATGGAATTTTCCAGGCAAGAATACTGGAGTGGGTTGCCATTTCCTTCTCCAAGGGATCTTCCTGACCCAGGGATCAAACTCACATCTCTGATGCCTCCTGCATTGGCAGGCAAGTTCTTTGCCACTAGCGCCACCTAGGAAGTCCTTATCTAGTGTACATCCATTTTCAAAACTTCACATATGTTCTTAAATTTACTTCACGGCTGTTTCCACCTCCCACAATTACCATCCCATCAAAGATCACACACTTGGTACATACGTATTTACCCAAAAGCAGTAAGGTTGCCTAGACAGACTTTGGATAGCCTGATCTTTTAATAAGCTAGATTTGCTCCATGGGGAAATAGGAGTTATAGCATGTATGGAGATTGACTTGGTTGGAGATCACAGGTCTTTGCCTGAGGTTATCTGTCATGGTAACAGTGGTGCTGATGAGACAATGATGACGAAGATGAAAAGGAAGATGAATGAGGCATAGCATCAAAGGAAAATGACAATTTTCAGATATTAAAGGACCAACAAAGAAAAAATTAGAAATATGATTTGGCAATATAAAAATTAATATTAATTAGACTCTTTATGCTCTACTAAAAATGCTTAATTATATGCATTAAATAAGAAATCATTAAATGTATGTGAAATTAATTCGTTCTAAGCTCTCTCAACATACATGCTCAATTTGCAAGTAGCAGCTCCTCCCAACTTAATTAATTAGATTTGGCATTGATGATGGAATATTTATTTATGGACCAGGTGCCATGAAAGAGGAATGGGCTATGTATGCTACAGGGAATGCCAAAGGGGATTTAAAATATAAGAGACTGAGAAGCCTAGAATCTCAGAGCTAGTGTGACCTTTGTGGTTATTTATTTCAATGCATCCCTTTATATCATAGGGATCTATGATGGCTATAATACAAGGCTATGTGCTACTCTCAATATTTCAAGATGACTAACAGAAATGCTAGATTTACTCATGATAAGGCTGCACAGGCTAGATAAAATATCAGCATTTTTAATTTTGTATTTTATCTTTGCCTGTAATTAAATTAACTCTTTATAGTCCAACAGCAGTTAAATATGTCTTTGATGGATGGAAAAGAGATGAGTAACAAACTTTTCTTTAATTGGGGAGTCTATTTTGGTAGAAAAGATTTTTTGAAGCTAGGGAATGAGGGCCCAGTGCAGACGGAACTAATAGTGTAAGTCCTCAGATTGAAATGGTGGAAAAATATTCTTCTTGCCACCAAACCCTCACTTTATAAGATGCCTAGATTGCCCAAGTGACATACCTAAGTTCATGCAGTTATTTACCAGAAGCAATTAACAGCAATCTCCTAGCACATCAAAGGTTAGTTGAGGAATAAATTTAGTGAGCCACAAGTGAGATATCCCTGGTGACAGAAAGCCTGGAGAAGGGAAGTCAGTGAGGAAAATGTTGCTTACAAACCAAGCAGGGTGTCCTGGTGTCAAACAGTGGAAGGATGGGGGCGTTTATGTAGGAGGTGCAATCAGGAGGCCTCAGTGACTGCGGGGCTCTTGGCTTGGAGACTTGAGTACAGTGGGGAAGGAAAGGAAGCATCAGACACAGTGGGGGGGGGGGGATGAATGGAGAGGGTAGCATGGAAACAAATACAGTACCATATGTAAAGCAGACAGCTGTATGGCTCAAGAAGCTCAAACCGGTGCTCCGTGACCACCTAGAGGGGTGGCATGGGGTGGCATGGGGCGGGAGGGGAGAGGAAGGTTCAAGAGCAGGGGCACATGCATATACCTGTGGCTGGTTCATGTTGATGTATGGTGGAAACCAACACAATATTGTAGAGTAATTACCCTTCAATTAAAAATGATGTTTTAAAAAAAGACATTCGGATTCTAAGTGGCAGCTTTTATCGAGGGAGGGAGCACGAGAGGGGAAATAGAATTGAGGACAAATATTAGAAAATGACTTCAGAAGACCTAGGAAGGTTGAGATTCTAAGATCCACTTCTGGGCCTAAAGGGTTCTTGGGCCTTTCTGAAGCCAGGGACAGGAAGATTAAGAAGCCCAGTATCTAGTTCTGTGCCCGCAGTTAGAGGCCTCTGCTCAAGGCAGACACCAGGGGTCAGTGCAACCCCAGCTTCTCTATAAGGAGGCATGAGTCCCTTTCCTTGAGCGTCTGTTCATTACCAAGAGAATTTAAGAGAACTCTAAAAGGCAGATTCGTTTACAATCGCAGCATTTACAAACAGTTGTAATTATGGTGTATGGAAAACAATTATACCCTCCTAAAATTGCTCTTTTAATTTTCTCTTATATTTCCCATAGTGAACATTTAATAAGCCTCATTGCCTCACATACTGCCTTGGATACGTGCACCGAGGCTCCTAAAAGTTAGGATAGGAAACAGACACCACACTCACACTCACATTACACAGACTGGCTCCAGGACTGCATGGTAGGTGTCCCTGATGGAACCCCCAACCCAGCCCCATCCCGGGCACAGCTCTGAGATGAATAACATAACTTCTGCTTAGCCACCTGGAGCACACCCAGTCCTCTCCCAAAAGTCCACATCAAGAGCCACCTCTGCTATGAAACCTTTCCCTATTACACCCCCAAGACCTACCCACCCCATTCTTTATGCCACCATGTTCCCTGAGCAGACATTTTTCACCTGAGAAACTTTCATCAACTTCTTTTTCACGTGTCAGTCTTCACCTACAAAATCCTATATACCTTAAAGGCAAAGGCCTTACCTTCCGGGTTACCAATCTCCAATGCCTGAAACCCTGAAAAGCCTAATAAATTAGTTTGGGGTTAAATAAATGAATCATTAAGTCTGAAAAAGACTGGTCAGTGGATATGGAGAAACAAGGAAGAAGGCAAGGATATAGCACCAACAAGGACCTTTGATGCAAAGGAAAAAATATCACAAGAGGGGCCTGATTTGGTCTGAGGTCCTTCCAGAGACATAATAGACATGATACACAAGACTGCATTCTGGGGTGCCCTGGATGTCAGGCAGAGAAATTTAGGCTTGATGAGACAAGTGATAGAAGATCATAGTAGATTTGGATTCTGGTAATTGTGAAAAATAGCTGGCTTCTGATTTCTCTCTGAGGCCATAGCTGAACACACTGCTCTCCTAACAAAGGTCACAAAACTGGCTGCTCTCCCGAAATGTCAGCTTGCAAGCAGTTCAGTTTCCATATTTCCCACCTCCACCAAGGAAAGTGGTAAAAGCAACAGGAGTCAGGAGCTGAGCGCACCTGCCTCCTGAAGACTTCCCTGGGAGCTCAGATGATTTTGCAGAAATGCATCCCATTTCAAAATGTCCTGAGATCTTGATGGGGTTGCAGAGAAACAATACACGGCAGAGGCTCTAATTCTGCCTTTCAAGAGAATAGGTGTCCAGAGGAGATGGACAGGGATGAGAAACAAACAGTCTTCGCAATCAGGAGCAATGACATTTAATAAAGTGATTAGTCAGTGACATTAAATAAGTTCTCAGGCCATCTTGGAGTGATTAATGTGGGTGGATGGAGGCCAGGATCTGCTAGGGGAGGATGTGGAGGGCAGTTCTTTTGATTAAAAAGGGTGTGTTGGGCGGGGTGAAATTTCAGGGAAGTGTTGTTATTAATTGGTGGTCCTTGGCCTAAAGATGGTATTGACTATTAAATAGCTCTGACTCTTTACAGTAGGAGAGTGAGTGGGAGGGAAGAGTCCCGTGTGAAGGACAGAAGGGAGGTGCTGGCGCCAAGAGTCTTTTGCCAGAATCAGACACTTAGCGATTTACAGATGCTTTGGACTGCTTATCCACTGATAATGCCTTGTTTTCACTAAAATGCTAAAGGAGCTTCTGAATTCCTTCATTTTCATTTTTCTACCAGTGGATGGACAGTCCTGAGAATCACGGTAGCTTCATATTTGAGTGCCTATCTATAAGCCCCTGCTGGTGAGAGTGGAGAAAAGGGGCCAGAGTTTTTATTCTCCATCTGGTTTAGGAGCTCCATGGAAACATCAAGGGAAATAAAGGAAGATGGATAGAACTTTTTGTTAGGCATAGCCCCCAGTACCTTATTGAAAGCAGTGACCCTTAGAAAAGTACTTATGTCTACAGAATTTCAGAAGTAATGAGAAGTCAATGACTCCCAGGATTTAGGATTTCATAAACCAGAGAAAGTTTTTGGATTTCACTGGCCAGTAAATTTTCTTTAAGAAGGAATATCAATTCTTTATATCACCAAATAAAGTAATAACAAATAAATTACCATTCACCACTAACAAAATTATATGAAATATAAAAGGTAGGAAGAACATAAACAAAATGATTAAATAAAATTAAATATAATAGAATTTGCTTTATGAGAAACTTAGTCTTTATTGTAATTTTCCTCATTTTGTAGCTTACTTTTTGACCAACCAAATAGTCATCCACATAACTGGGAGAAGGCTTAGCATAAACAACCTCTAAGACACCAGCAGAAACTGACTTGATATACAGAATAGCGATAGCTGATACTCCATGAGCACTCAGTAGCTGTTGATAAAATGGCAGTAATATAACTCAACAATGGTTTGTTTTATATGGATTTTTACATGTATGGATTCATCTCATCTTCACAACACCCCTAGAAAGGGCCTCTATTATTACCTTTATTTCACAGAGAAGAAACTGACCTGCCGACACATTAAGTGACTTACCCCAGTCTGACAGCAGGGCTTGGTGGAGCTAGAATTCAAACCCAGGCTCTCTGGAGGAGGCTTAGAGCACCGCCCTGGGTCACTTGGCTGAAATGGAAACATTGTACATGGGCAAAGCCAACTAATCCATGTGACTTCTAGGTTGGAATTAGAAAGAGGAGTGTGTGTTTCTGTGTGTGTGTGTGTGTGTGTGTGTGTGTGTAGGAGGTGGGATATGGACCTGGGTACATGCCCTTCATCCAATGATTAAAAGAAAAAGCTTACACCTTCATAGCCATGTGAATATTATACCATTTGAGTCTTCAAAAACTCATTCCAGTGTGGCAGAGTATATTTTATGACATCCATTTTAAAGATGCAGCAACCTATAGGAAAATAGGAAGTTGTATTAATAACTATAATACCTAATATTTACTATCCCTTTCACATGTATTAAGTCTAGTCCTCACAATAACCTAAGGAGTTTCACAAGATTATTACACAGATTAGTGTTGCTTTATTATTTAACAGATTGGTGCTGTTTTACAGATTGAACTGGAACTCGGAGAGGTGAAGTGAATCACCCAAGATCACAGAGTTAGGGAATGGTGGTAGGATTCCAATCAGAGACAGATATGAGTTCCTTGGGCCTGGATCTTCTGGGGTTTTCTGGGAAAAAAAAAAAAAACAACAAATACATAATTATAAAGACAAAATTAGGTGTCAGACTCATTTAGAAGGAGAAAGGAAATTGTAACAAATGTACACATTTTTAAAAGCTGATACATACCAAATGTTACAAAATCCAGACAATTAGCATATTATTATTAACTCATTATTATTAACTCCCTAACCGCATCTCTATCTCCTCCTTCCTCATGCTTTATGGAGTTATTGTTCTCTGTTTTGGGGGTTTTGCTTTGTGTGTGTGGGTGTTTAACTATAACAGAGAGGCTTTTTTTCAAAGAAGAGCAACATATATATGGATATGTAAAAGCAATTTGAGTTTACTCATTTGTGGAAGTTGACTCAGTAAGGTTCACTCCTCACATCTCCGGCTGGAGTTTACAGATCACTGGGAAGACAGATGGGAAGGGACGATGGATGTAAAGAGAGAGATCCAGGACAAATCGGGGCCAGCATCAGGAGGTGAAAACCCATGAGATGGACAGAAATATCATATTTGTTCTTGTCGCCTCTGACACAGTGGTGCGGATATCTGGCAGAATTGAAGTCTTTCGTCTTGGAGTTCATTATGCCTGTCTGTCTCTAGGTGTTGTAGAAACTGGCAGCATATCCAGGGGATGCTGGAGTCATTGCAATCCACCTGCTGCCTTAATGCCAAGTTGATTCAGCAGATCAGCAGCAGTATGCTGCCGCTTAATTTCCACCTTCTAAATCTTCCGCAAGAATCTCCCTGTGGCCCGTCACAATCAGAAATATAAAAGACTGAATATTCTGGGAAGCGTATTTCAGCCTATCCAAGTTGACACATAACAAAGCAGTGTCATGTTTTCTGCTGATATTGGTTAAGAGTTTAATAAATGTCAAATGTGTCTAGCTGGTTGACAGTGTTAAGTGCTTTATATCAACACTGATGATCTGTCTACCTGTGGTGTCGGTTTTTGAGAGGGGGTGTTGAGCTCTCTAACTATATTTGTATTTTTCTATTTTCCCTTTGCTGTACATTCCAAAATATTTCCCATTACAATATAAAATAGTGATCTCAGTTATATGTGGAGTCTAGACAATATGACAAATAAAACAGACTTAAAGATCTAGAGAGCAAACTGGTGACTGCCAGAGGGGAGGGGGATGGTGGGGCAGGGGTTTGGCAAAATAGGTGTTGCGGATCAACAGACACAAATTTCCAGTTATAAAATGAATAAGTCACAGGGCTTAATCCATAGCGTAAGGAATACTGTCCATTACTCTATAATAATTGTGTATGGTAACAGATGGTTACTGGACTCATGGTGAGCATTTTGTAATGTACTTGATTGTCAGGTCAATATGTTGTACACTTGAAACTAACTTAATATGTATGTTTTATATTTATATATACTTGTATATTAAATATATATATAGCCACTTAATCAATGTTTGTCGTTTTAGTGGTTGTTTACTCTTTGATTGCCTCGTCACATAAAATCTGAGTGGAAGGAGCCCTTGGTCTTAACTAATTGCAATTTTATTTACAGTGGGGCTTCCCGGGTGGCGCTAGTGGTAAAGAACCCACTGCCAGTGCAGGAGATGTAAAGAGATGTAAAAGAGATGTAAAGAGATCGAACTCAGGTTCGATCCCTGGGTCAGGAAGATCCCTTGGAGGAGGCCATGGCAACCCATTCCAGTATTCTTGCCTGGAGAATCCCATGGACAGAGGAACCTGGTGGGCTACAGTCCATGGCATCACAAAGAGTTGGACACAACTGAAGTGACTGGGAGAGCGATGTATATATAGTAAAATAACAATATAAATACATTTATAAAATATTCATTTTTATATTTTGTATGCTTTGTATATATTTCTCTCTATATCTAAATACATGTATAATATATACACATTTTTTTCTAAACTATATGACCATGGAAATATATTAGAAGGGCCTCAGTCAGGGCCGTAGAAGGAACTCATGCAAATGAAGGACTCTAGCTTACATTTTCTGCTCTGATACTAGCCCTGGTTTGTCTCCAAAGCCCAACCTCTTAACTACTCTATTGCCTCTTCAGTAAGAGTGTCAGGACCAGAATTCAGGTATGACTCAAATACACTTGTTCTCTGCTCTGTTTAAAGAATAATTATGTATCCCAGACTCCCACTGTGATCCAGCTAAAAAATCCACACATCTCAGTAATTTCACGCATACTTGTCCAAGAACGTGTCCTGCTTCTTCCTCAAGAAAAATGTGACCATTCAACCAAACCTCCCAATCCCATGTTAAAGGAAAAGCAGACAAACATTTGAAAGAAAGCTGAGATTGTGATTCGTGCTTTCAGTAGGAAGTTGGATCAAATAATCCCAGATTGCCTTCCAGCAAAGTCATTCCACCTTCCTCTACCTTTCGCAGCAGCATGAATTCTGCCTGAGTGGACTCTGTCCATCTAATTCTCACTCAGCTGCAAAGTCTGCACACATCAGATTCATTTAACAAGCCTCTATTATATACTTGATATAATAGTAAATAAGACAAGTATGCTTGCTGGCAAACTCAAGTGTGCTGGGCTAGAACACAGAGCCTGAGCCCTGTGGACATAAGCTGTTGGCTAAAGATTCTGCAGGACTCCTTCAGCATCAGAGCTGGTGTTAAAGAGAACACAATAATGCAAACAGCCATAACATCTTACATTGTTGAGTAGTGGCCACATACCTTGTTCTCTGCCAAGCACGTTACACAATCTATCTCATCAAATATCCCCAATAACCCTAAAGATAGATACTTAACTACTACGCGATCATGAAAGCAATACCCTTCTGCCAAATGACAACCATATTATTGGGTCAGTAAAATTGACCTAGGAGATAGGAGAGGTTAAAGGGTGGAGATGAGGAGATGAACTACAAGTGTCTGCAAATGATTCCAACACCAGCCCAGAATCTGCTCACAAACATTTCCTTTCCTCCAGAGGCTGTAATCCTCTCCATCCTGTGGCAGGGAAGGGGAGGAGACATTTTAATAATCAATGTCTTTTAATGACAAGGACAATCCAACAAAACTTCCCATGAGATTTTTACCACCAACGCTTGCAATTTTTAATCAAGAAAAACACCCCTGTATTCCTTCCCCCAATGAATCCTGGCCTCCGTCCACCCACATTAATCACTTCAAGATGGCCTGAGAACTTATTTAATGTCACTGATTAATCACTTTATTAAATGCCACTGCACCTGAGAGTGAATATTTGTTTTGATCTTCACTCTGACATCTTCCACAGAGACCTAATCTAAGAACTCCAACTCTTTTCCAGAACAATATGAGTTTCCCACTGTGCACCCCATTTGTCACTTTTTTGCCATAAAGCCCAAACGGTACAATGTGAGGTACATTAGAAAAACTGTTCTTTGTGGCATATCTCCCCTTCGATCTTGGTGTCTGAAATCCTATCATAGAAAACTCTTACCATAGATTAAGCAAAAAAAAAACCCATAGATTAAGCATGGTCCTTTCCAAATCCCTCCCTTATAGGGTAACTATATATATATATATTTTTTAAATTTTAATTTGGCATTCTTTGGTCTGAGGAGAGAAAGGGGAATGACAGTCCTGAAAACTTCAGAAATGAGAGATTACTAAGAGAAAAAAGTAGAAAACAGAGAAGAAACTTCTATCACCAATAGAAACATTACCAAAACAGAGTTTCTGCTACATTGACTAAAACCAAAATATTGTTCCATGACTGGCATAAGACATGACCTGCCCACACTCCGTGGAGGAACTGTAGAAGGACGACACAGTTGGTATAGGAAGATGTCTCTGGAGGGAGGTGGTGGTTTCACTTTAGTTGATATTATCTTGGAGAAAAAAGGAAACTAAATTCTACTAAGTGTAGAAATATTTTTAACTCTACAAATACTTTTATTCCAGGGTTGGAAAATTGATTTCCATGTGCATGCCAATGCCAAGTGATTGGTAATGTCTTGCTGCAGCATTACAATGAAAAGGATTCTGAGACCTCATTAAGCAGAGATGGAAAAAGGTGTGATGCATTAACAAGGTCTACTGTGGAGAAAAAAATAATAAGGACATACACACCAAGGAAACCAGAATTGAAAGAGACACGTGTACCCCAATGTTCATTGCAGCACTGTTTACAGTAGGACATGGAAGAAACCTAGATGTCCATTGGTAGACAAATGGATAAGGAAATTTTGGTTCATATACACAACGGAATATTACTTAGCTATAAAAAAGGACACATTTGAGTCAGTTCTAATGAGATGGATGAAACTGGAGCCTATTATACAGAGTGAAGTAAGCCAGAAAGAGAAACACCAATACAGTATATTAACGCATATATATGGAATTTAGAAAGATGGTAACAACAACCCTATATGTAAGACAGCAAAAGAGACACAGATGTAAAGAACAGACTTTTGGACTATGTGGGAGGAGGCAAGGGTGGAACAATATAAGAGAATAGCATTGAAACATGTTTATTACCATGTGTAAAATAGATGACCAGTGCAAGTTCGATGCATGAAGCAGGGCACTCAAAACTGATGCTCTGAGACAATACAGAGGGATGGAGTGGTGAGGGAGGTGGGAGGGAGCTCAGGATGGTGGGACATATGTACACCCATGGCTGATACATGTCCATGTATAGCAAAAACTACCAAAATATTGTAAAGTAATTAGCCTCCAATTAAAATAAATAATTTAAAAAAGGGGGGGGGGGTGTCACAATTTCCTAGTACCTGCTAGCCCTGCATTGACATATCAGGTAATCCACCCAGTGAGGAGAATCACTTAATCACTTAAATCAGTTAACCCACCCTTGAGGACAAGAAAAATGCATGCAGTAGATACTCACCAAAGCCTCGCTCTATATTTCATTAAACCCAGAAATCTCCTTCCTCACAAAAATCTGAAACTGATATTGTTGGTTGCATATATACTGTATTGTGCACATTTTTCTTTTCACACTGTAAGAGATCTATTATTACAGAAATTACCCCATATCTGATGCTGCCCACTCCTACTTCTCAAGTCACTCTCTATTATAAAACCTTATTTTCTCTGTAGTAATTACCACTATTTGAAATTAATTTTTAGTTGTTTCCTCATTGTCTCATTGAACAGAATATAATTCTGTAAAAGCACAAAAAAACTAGGAGTCTTAGAAATCATCTTCCTCTCACTCCTCACTTTATGAATAAGGAAACTAAAAATGGGAGAAATGGTTTAGTTACTGTATTTTTAGGTTCCAGGATTTTTTTTTTTTTATTTTTAGTGTACCATTCTACAAGTAGGGTCATTTCATTGTATAAAATAAATCAGATTTCTGAGCGGGTCACTACAAAATAAAGATTTCAGAATGGCAAGTTTTTCTGTTGACATCCGTGATAGCGAGAAGAAAGCATTATGATTTCCTCTCCATTTAGCTGGGAGCGTGCTTCACAGAGTTAGTCAGCGCAGGGCTGACACTTGCATGCAGGCTTGTCTTACTCAATAGTTTGGGCTCTTAAATTCCTCTGTTATTGCCTCCTTCTGTGACCTTTGCAAAAGAAGAAACATCTCATCCTCTGTGGGATAATAAAGAGAATTCACAAGTATTATAGAATCTGAGAACTCCACTCACTGGGCCCAGGAAAAAAGGAAACCATCAACTGGAGAGAATGGAGGAAACTTTAAATGGTGGATATGAGAAGGCAGGAGAGGACTGGCTGTTTCCGGTGCAAAGGAATCAGGATGCGATGGATAACAGAATTTGTCACTCTTCCATCCCCATCCACTTCAACTCACTCCTAGAAGGATGGAGGTGTGGGACACGGGGAAATACTCTAGAGAAAAGATGTCTTATCAAAAAACTATAAAACTTGGGGTTCAGGTTAGTAATATTTTTTGTTTCAGTTAAGATTGGGTTTTGAGGAAACAAATCAGTTCAACGAATGGCCAAGTAGCTTAATTTCTTTCTAGAACTAGATGATAGATGGGAAATAGATGCAGATAGATAGATAGGTTTTGTTGTTATTGTTGTTTAGTTGCTAAGTTGTGTCTGACTCTTTTGCAACCACACGGACTCTAGCCTGCAAGGCTCCTCTCACCACGAGATTCTCCAGGCAAGAATACCGGAGAGGGTTAGCTTGCTCTCCTCCAGGGGATCTTCCTGACCCAGGTGTCGAACCCATGTCTTTTGCATTGTGCTGTGCTTAGTCATTCAGTCATGTCTGACTCTTCACAACCCCATGGACTATAGCCCGCCAGGCTCCTCTGTCCATGGGGATTCTCCAGGCAAGAATACTGGAGTGGGTTGCCATGCCCTCCTCCAAGGGATCTTCCCAACATAAGGATCGAACCCAGATCTCCCACATTGCAGGTG
This sequence comes from Muntiacus reevesi, assembly GCF_963930625.1. NCBI lineage: Eukaryota > Metazoa > Chordata > Mammalia > Artiodactyla > Cervidae > Muntiacus > Muntiacus reevesi. The sequence goes on from NC_089257.1 coordinate 66,413,416, forward strand.
GATTCTTCACCATCTGAACCACTAGGAAAGCCTGCCTCTTCCATTAACAGGCAGATTCTTTACCACCAAGCCACCTGGGAAGCCCCCAGATATATAGATAGATACATACTGATAGATATAGATAGATGGATGTTGATAGATAGATATAAGGCAACAAAATCTATCTGCAAAGCTAGTATTACAGGTTGACATTTGGTTTAGGCTTTCTAGATTCTGGTTTAAGATGCTGAAGTATTGGGTCTCTTAGCAAAGAAAAGAGCACACATCTAGGATATGAAGGCTATCTAAGTGCTTATTGATTTATCAAGCAGACTTTACACTAAAAATAGAGGTAGAGAAAGAAAATTTCCCAGAAATGAATTGGGGCAGTATCTATATCAAGAGAAGAAAAAATAACTTTGAGAGGGATGCCTGGTACTTCATAATGGAAATAATGCAAAGAAAAACAAAGAAAAATACCCCCCAAAAAATATGTGTAGCCTTAGTACATCCCACACACAGCTCCTGAGTGATAAACAAAGGTAGGCATCATGTCTCTGCAAAAGCTATCTCAGTAACACACAAACATTCTATTAATTCTCCTATTATAAAAAATTCTTTTTTCTTAAACTTTTTATCTTCTATTGGAGTATAGCCAATTAACAATGTTGTGAAAGTTTCAGGAGGACAGCAGAGGGACTCAGTCACACATACACATGTTTATGCATCCGTTCTCCCCCAAGGTGCTCCCAGGTGACATAGTGGTAAAGTATCTGCATGCTGATGAGGGAGATGCAAGACTCACGTTCAAGCCCTGGATGGGGAAGACCCTCTGAGTAGGAAATGGCAACCCATTCCAGTATTCTTGCTTGGAAAATTCCATGGACAGAGGAGCTTGGCAGGCTCAAGTAGTAGTCCATGGGGCCACAAAGAGCTGGACACGACTGAGCGGCCGAGCACACATTCTCCCCCAAACACCTCCCATCCAGGCTTCCACATAACATTAAGCAGAGTTCCCTGTGCTATTCAGTAAGACCTTGTTGGTTATCCATTTTTAAAAGTAGCAGTGTGCACATGTCAATCAAGAAAAGCCTCTTTTGATCCCCTCATCTCCAAACCCATTTCTTTTCTCCTCTTTATAGCAAAACCCCTTGGAAGAGTCACCAGTTTTCCTTGCATTTTCCCCTGTACCTATTCGGTCAAACTCACTGGATACCCTCACTGGATCACCAAAAGACCAGTGACCTCCACGTTACAAAATCAATTTTCAGCTTACTTGAACTTAGAATAGAGCAGATATCCAACCATATGCATAGCTATAGCCGTATCAGTTGTTAAAATACTAAAATATCCCCACATCATTGATAAACAGCCACATTTTCGAGCCCTCTGAGTGCTTTTGCCAACCATTGCTACTCTCTGGAACCCATTTGTTACCTTCTAAAAATCCAGAAATTAAAGGGTTAATCCTAGGCCCTGCAGTGGGCTCCAGGTCCCTGCTGCAACACTAAGGTCAGATTCCTTTCTCACTGATGGACGGTGTAAGTGCCAGTTATACTCCCCAAGGGGCCTGGCTCCCTGACAATGCCATCTGTCCATCCCCAAGCAGAGTAGACCATGCCCTGCCCACACTGTTCACAGCCCTGAGGATCTCTGAGTGATAATGTCTGGGAGGCCCCTGGAATGAAAGCCTGCCCTCCATGGTTCTTATGAACCAACCTTAGATCCAGGCTCTAGCAGACCCAGAGATTTGCAGGAGCTGTCCCTGGTGGCACTGGTATTCACATAAGCAAATGCCTCAGCCTGGTCTAGTGTGCCGATACTCATCCTGGTGTCACTTTCACATGGCTGCTAGGACTGGAGCCTCCATGGGCCCTCGCCTCAAGAATGATCTTGGGTGCAAACAATTATATGTAGGATGGATAAACCACATGGTCCTGCTATACAACAATGAGTGACTGAGCGAGTGAGTACGCAGAGCGCTATATAGCACACAGAACTACAGACAAGCACTATCCAGAACAAGAAACTATATTTTCCACTTTTTGTATTTTCCATTATGTTTTGTCACAGGATACACACACACGTGTTTAGGCCTTAAGCCATGTCCAACTCTTTGTGACCCCATGGACTACAGCCCACCAGGCTCCTCTGTCCATGGGATTTCCCAGGCAAGAGTACTGGAGTGGGTTACCATTTCCTTCTCTAGGGGATCTTCCCGATCCAGGGATCAAAACTTCATCTCCTGCATTGCAGGTGAATTCTTTACTGTTGAGCCACCAGAATAATAAATCCGAAACTCTTTAAAAACAAAAGAAAGAAAGGATTTGGTAGATGCTGGGAGAACAGGTAAGCAGGCTGCAATGGATGGGGCTCTTAGGCACAGTTTGAGGTCAAGGATACCCAGAGTGTAGATTACTGTTGAATTTCACCTCCATCTAATTTTATCAGCTCATTAAAATCCATCAAACCCTAACTCATCACAAGAATTAGCAGCAATAATTTTATTAATAAAAATGAGAGCAATCACAGTATTTGCTTTGTCTGGTAAATATCAACTCATTTAAATACTTAATGCTCATTAGCATCTCCCTGTTTACAGATGAGAAAACTGAGACAAATAGAGAGGTTAAATTTTAAATGGCAGAACTAAGATTCAAACTTCGCCTGGCACATGGCCAATGCTCTTAACTGCTACACTGTTTTCCTCTAGTTTGGCCTGAAGGATCGTATTCCACCCAATTAACTATGACATTCCAAAATGCTTTTCTTGATTTAGTTGATAATAAAGATTTTTAATACACAAAATCTCAGTAATATAAAGGCTAAAACATTTGGGAGGATAGAACATCATTTATAGAATTGCTTTTCAATAGAAGCTGTGAGGATTTGGCATCATGATCTATATAGCTGATGTTAATTTGACACTCTAAGTCACCATGACTGTTAATTTAGTGTGGAAGGTTTTGTGTGTTTGATGCAGTGTCTTTTATCAAAGCATAACTCACAGACAGAGGCATCACTTAGCTAGTGACAGCCTCTTCAATGAAAGATCACACAACAATTTCTAAAAATTTACAAATGATTTGAAATTTATTGCGATGATCTGATGAACAATTTACACTATGACTATGGCACATGATGGAATTCTAATATATTTAGCTTAGCTTGTTTAAGGATAAAAAAGGTTTTCTTTTTTTGGTTGTTTTGTATGCACTTTTACCTTAATTTATCTTACCAAGCTGATCACCTTAATTTCCACTAACATTTGATCCTCCCTCTTAAAACGCATTTTCAATTGACTTTAATGCAACATACTTTGCTTTCCTTTTAACTCACCATGGAACCTCTGTTTTCTTTGCTGATTATTCTTCACCTTTCTGGTCTCCCAAACTTACAGCGTACTTGCATTCCTTGGACTCTGGCCCCTTCAAAGCCAGCCATGCATCATCTTCAAATTTCCCCTCCTCTAACTTCTGCTTCCATTGTTACCTTGTCTTTTCTGACTGACACTCCTGCCACCTTCTTATAAAGACCCTGCGATCACATTGATACAAACAATTTAATCCATGATCATCTCTCCAACTCGTGACCCTTGATCACCTCTGCAAAGTCCCTTTTACCATAATAGGTAACATATTCAAAGGTTCTGGGGATTAGGTCATGGACATCTTTGGGTGCCATTATTTAGCCAACCACAGTGACCTTCTTAGTAGACCTTCTCCAACTGAAATATTTAAGCTTGCAACCTCATTCCTCCAGCAGAAAGCTGTAGCCTCCTTTTCTGCTTAATTTTTCTCCATGGGATTTACCACCACCTGACACAGTGTATATTTAAAATGTGTCTATCTAGAATGAGGCTACGGGTTTTGTCTCTTCAGTTCCCTGCTGTCTGACTAGTGCCTAGAAGAGTACCTAGAATGTAATAGATGTCTGCTGAAAGAGCGTGAAAGACACTTCATCAGTAATGACCATGCTGGAATGAGACACAACTGGATTCTGCTCATGAAAGCAACATGCAGAAGATAATGTTGCCGTGTGCTGTCATGTCCAACTGTTTGCAGCCCTATGGACTGTAGCCCCTCAGGCTCCTCTGTCCATGGGATTCTCCAGGCAAGAATACTGGAGTGGTGCCATTTCCTACTCCAGGGGATATCTTCCAACCCAGGGATTGAACCCACGTCTCTTGCGTCTCCTGCATTGGCAGGTGGATTCTTTATCACTAACACTACCTGAGAAGCCCACAGAATATACTAGTGTTTGCAAATATCTAGTTCTGCCCCTGTTGGCATGTGGGATACAGCTTTCAGTTTCTTCAAGGTTGGTTAGGATCTTGTGACTATGAATAATTCTGGCCATTGAAATGTGACGTGTGCCATATCTGGTATGAGACAATGGAAAGTCCATCAGTCCCATTTCCCTGATGAGACAAGTAAGAAACTGGCTGTTTTGGCTGGTGCAGATACTGATGGCAGAACCTCTGACAAACTGGGTTTCTGAGTGGCTGTGTAAAACAAAGCCTTCCCTTCATCCCCACAGACCAGCACAGGACATAAAATGTGATGCTGGGAAAGAGATCAACTTTTGTTGTATTAAGACGCTGAAACTTTGGATTTGTTGTTATTAGAACATAACCTCATCCATTCTTTGTTGTTGTTCAGTCACTCACTCATGTCCAACTCTTTGACACCCCATGGACTGCAGCACACCAGGCTTCCCTGTCCTTCTGTCCTTCACCGTCTCCCAGAGTTTGCTCAAACTCATGTCCATTGAGTTGGTGATGCCATCCAACCATCTCGAACTCTGTCGTCCCCTACTCATTCTGCCTTTAATCTTTCCCAGCATCAGGGTCTTCCCTAATGAGTTGACTCTTCACATCAGGTGGCTAATGTATAGGAGCTTCAGCATCAGTCCTTCTAATGAATATTCAGGACTGATTTCATTTAGGATTGGCTGGTTTGATCTACTTGCAGTCCAAGGGACTCTCCACAGCTCAAACGCATCAATTCTTCAGTGCTCAGTTTTCTTTATGGTCCAACTCTCACATCCACACATGACCACTGGAAAAACCATAGCTTTGACTAGATGGACCTTTGTTGCCAAAGTAACGAATCTGCTTTTTAACATGCTGTCTAGGTTGGTCATAGCTTTTCTTCCAAGGAGCAAGTGTCTTTTAATTTCGTGACTGCAGTCACCATCTGCAGTGATTTTTGTGCCCGAGAAAATAAAATCTGTCACTGTTTCCACTGTTTCCTCATACATTTGCCATGAAGTGATGGGACCAGATCCATGATCTTCATGTTTTGGATGTTGAGTTTTAAGCCAACTTCTTCATTCTCCTCTTTCACCTCATCAAGAGGCTCTTCAGTTCCTTTTTGCTTTCTGCCATAAGTGTGTTGTCATCTGCATATCTGAGGTTATTGATATTTCTCCTGGAAATCTTGATTCCAGCTTGTGCTTCATCCAGCCCAGCATTTCACATGACATACTCTGCATATAAGATAAATAAGCAGGGTGACAGTATACAGCCTTGACTGTACCAATTTTTAAACAGCTTCTTGTTCCATGTCCAGTTCTAACTATTGCTTCTGGCATACAGGTTTCTTAGGAAACAGGTCAAGTGGTCTGGTATTCCCAACTCTTTCAGAATTTCCACAGTTTGTTGTAATTAACATAGGCTTTGGCATAGTCAAAAAAGCATAAGTAGAGGTTTTTCTGGAATTACCTTGCTTTTTCTATGATCCAGCGGATGTTGGCAATTTGATCTCTGGTTCCTCTGCCTTTTCTAAATCCAGTTTGAACATATGGGAGTTTGTCCACATGTTTTTGAAGCCTAGCTTGGAGAATTTTGAGTATTACTTTGCTAGCATGTGAAATGAGTGCAATTGTGCAGTTGTTTGAATATAATCATTGCCCTTCTTTGGAACCAGAATGAAAACTGAACTTTTCCAGTCCTGTGGCCACTGCTGAGTTTTCCAGATTTGCTAGCATATTTAGTGCAGCACTTTAACAGCATCATCTTTTAGGATTTGAAATAGCTCAGCTGGAATTCCATCACCTCCACAAGCTTTGTCTATTGTGATGCTTCCTAAGGTCCACTTGACTTTGCACTCCAAGATGTCTGGCTCTAGGTGAGTGGTTATGTGGGTTATGTGGATCATGAAGTTTTTTTTTTTTTAATAGTCCTTCTGTGTATTCTTGCCACCTCTTCTTTATATCTTCTGCTTCTGTTGGGTCCATACCATTTCTGTCCTTTATTGAGTCCATCTTTGCATGAAATGTTCCCTTGGTATCTCTAATTTTCTTGAAGAGGTCTCTAGTCTTTCCCATTCTATTGTTTTCCTCTATTTCTTTGCACTGATCACTGAGGAAGGCTTTCTTATCTCTCCTTGCTATTCTTTGGAACTCTGCACTCAAATGGGTAGATCTTTTCTCCTTTGCCTTTCACTTCTCTTCTTTTCTTAGTTATTTATAAGGCCTCCTCAGACAGCCATTTTGCCTTTTTGCATTTCTTTTTCCTCGGGATGGTCATGATCACTGCCTCCTATACAATGTCATGAACCTCCATCCATAGTTCTTCAGGTACTCTGTCTATCAGATTTAATCCCTTGAATCTATTTGTCAATTCCACTACATAATCATTAGGAATTTGATTTAGGTCATATCTTAATGGACTAGTGGTTTTCCCTGATTTCTTCAGTTTAAGTCTAAATTTTACAATAAGCAGTTCATGATCTGAGCCACAGTCAGCTTCCAGGCTTTTGCTTGCTGACCGTATAGAGCTTCTCCATCTTTAACTGCAAAGAATATAATCAATCTGATTTCGGTGTTGACCATCTGGTGACGTCCATGTGTAGAGTCACCTCTTGTGTTGTTGGAAGAGAGCGTTTGCTATGACCAGTGCATTCTCTCTTGACAAAACTCTGTTAGCCCTTGCCCTGCTTCATTTTGTACTCCAAGGCAAAACTTGCCTGTTTCTCCAGGTATCGCTTGACTTCCTACTTTTGCATCCCAGTCCCCTACGATGAAAAGGACATCTTTTCTTTGGTGTTAGTTCTAGAAGTCTTGTAGGTCTTTATAGAACCGTTCAATTTCCACTTCTTCGGCCTTAGTGGCTGGAGCATAACTTGGGTTACTGTGATACTGAATGCTTTGCCTTGAAAACGAGCAGAGATCATTCTGTTGGTTTTGATATTGCACCCAAGCACTGCATTTTGGACTCTTTTGTTGACTATGCAGGCTACTCCATTTCTTCTAAGGGATTCTTGCCCATAGTAGTAGATAATAATGGTCATCTGAATTAAATTCACCCATTCCAGTCCATTTCAATTCACTGATTCCTAAAGTGTCAATGTTCACTCTTGCCATCTCCTGTTTGACCACTTCCAGTTTACCTTGATTCATGGACCTAACATTCCAGGTTCCCATGCAATATTGTTCCTTACAGCATCAGACTTTGGTTTCACCACCAGAAACACCCACAACTGGGTGCCGTTTCCCTCTTTGGCTCAGCCTCTTCATTCCTTCTGGAGCTATTTCTCTGCCCTTCTCCAGTAGCATACTGGGCACCTACCAACCTGGGGAGTTCATCTTTCAGTGTCCTATCTTTTTGCCTTTTCATACTGTTCCTGGGGTTCTCAAGGCAAGAACACTGAAGTGGATTGCCATTCCCTTCTCCAGTGGACCACGTTTTGTCAGAACTCTCCACTCTGACCCGTCCACCTCGGGTGGCCTGGCACAGCAAGGCTCATAGTTTCATTGAGTTAGACAGGGTTGTGGTCCATGTGATCAGCTTGGTTAGTTTTCTGTGGTTGTGGTTTTCATTCTGTCTGCCCTCTGATAGATGAGAATAAGAAGCTTGTGGAAGCTTCCTGGTGAGAGGGACTGGCTGTGGGTAAAACTAGGTCTTGCTCTGGTGGGCAGGGCCACGCTCAGTAAATCGTCAATCCAGCTTTCTGCCGATGAGTAGGGGTGTGTTTCCTCCCTGTAATTTGGCCTGAGGCCGAACTATGGTAGGGGTGATGGTGGTAATGGCAGCCTCCTTCAGAAGGACTTATGTCAGCACGCTACTGCCCCCAGACTGTTGCAGTCAGTTGCTCTGACCCTGCAGCAGGCCGCTGTCAACCACACCTCTGCCGGAGACTCCTGCACACTCATAGCCAAGTCTGGCTCAGTCTCTTGAGAGACTTATATTAATAAGCCTATTCTTATTAATACATAATTTCCTTCCAGAAATTGGGTGACCTTGTGGAAGAAAAAAGCAAAATATGTGGCACTGGTTTCACAGTTAGATGGTCATTGACAAGAACACTGATGACAGAGGCTAGAAAGGCTGTGATCCATGTTTTTAAGTGACCAAATATTCTGTAGAACTGTCATTCATGTAATTTGAGAAATAGATCATGATTTGAGTGAACCTACAGCACTAGGGGAAAATGTGTTAGAATGTTTGTTTAGTGATATTTATTGTGTTTGGCTAGATATTATAAGAAAGACATAAACCCAGGAGAAAATCACCTAATTTGAAAGCAGAAATGAAAGGAAACTGAGAGATTTAGGAGTTGGGGCTTTGCAAGGTTAATAAAAAAAAAAAAAAAAAAAAAAAAAAAACCAACTGCTTCTAGGTTCCAAATACTAAAATATAAGAGTCAGAAAGCAATTTTAAGGAAGATGCTAATAAAATCTTTCAACAGATTATATTACCTAAGGGCAAGGATCAGATTAAGGGTATATTGCTCAGTAAATCTTTTTCAACTTTATAAAATTACTCATGTCAGATATTAAGGGTAAAACTTTGCCCACAGAAGTGGGATAGAGAAGGAGAGCTTTGGGAATGAAAATGCAAAGAAATGTTCAGATATGAGAAACCTGTCCCAAAGGGAACTATGGGATCTTTCTCTTCTCCTCCCTTTCCTTTTTGAAGGATGTGGCCCTGAAGCCATAAGGTGGGCAGAGGAAGGTGGACCTCCATACCTGGTACCTAGTGCAGGGGTGGGCCAGCCACAGTGGCCCAGAGGAGGGTACAGGAGCCTGAGCTAGTGAGGTGGGCATCTGAAACGGACAGCTGCCTGGGTCCGAGCCCAACTAAGGCAAGGAGGGTGCCACCTGGAGGAGGGCGTGTAGGGGTCAGAGCTACAAAGGTGTGAGGAGGCATCCCTGTGGAGGGAAGCATCCTGGCAGGTGGTGTCAGAGCCTGAGGAGGCTGAAGAGTCTTGCTGGAGGAGTGGCCTGGCATTGGGTATCAGAGGGCATCCCTGTGGGGGGCATGCATTGGCATAGACCGTCAGAGCCTCTTGTGAACCAAGGAGACCATCCATAGTGATGGGGTGGGGGAGTTAGCGCATCAGGCACAAGGTGGGAAAGCCTGAGCTGGGTGCAGAAGACATCCTGTGGAGGGTGGCTTTGAGGAGCCCAGAGTGGAAAGCACATTCCAAGTATGGGAGTCAGAATGCCAGCAGGGTGAAGAGCGGTCTTTGTGGAATGGCAACCTAGCATGTGTATCAGATCTTGAGTGAGCTGATGGTGGCATCCACACTTGAAAAGCAGATTGGGTCAGGCTGTCAGAGCCTGAGTGAAATGATGAGGGCCTTCATGCAGGGAAGGGACAGTGACAATGGATGAGTGTCAGGGCTTGATGAAATAAAGATAACGGGAGGTGGGTTTCTCATTGTCAGAGACTGTTTGTTGTTGTTTTAGTTGCTGAGTCGTGTCTGACTCTGAAACCTCATAGACTATAGCCCCCCAGGCTCCTCTGTCCAGACAAGAATACTGGAGTGGGTTGTCATTTTCTACTCCAAGGGATCTTCCTGACTCAAGGATGGAATCTACATCTCCTGCACCGGCAGGGGGATTAAGCCACCACACTGCAGAGAAGGGCACTTCAACTAAAAAAGGGAAAAGATTAGAATGAGACTTATGGTGCATCATATGAACACAAATAGGTGTAAATATATATATGTATATACATACATACATGATTCTTTAACTCCATCCTCTGAGACAGCTTAAGAAGAGTGACGCTGGACTAGCAATGAGCACACTAGTGCCTAGATCATGGCTTGTATACACCCATTCTCTGCCAAAAGGAACCAGGACTCCTTGGAGAAATGACTGGTTCCAGGGCTGAGGCAAGAAAAGTATAAAATAGACTTGGAATACCTTCTTGTCCTAGAAAACAAGGAATAACTCAAAGAATGAAAAAGACATGTCAAAAGAACACAGATGCTTGCTCCAAGGGGCACTTGCTAATCAAACTTAGGGCAATTTAATTATCAAAATAAATAATCATGGTAGTGAATTATAATCCATTAAGGTGGAAAACATATGTATTCTAAATTTACAAGTAAATTGAAAGTTTGATGACAAATGGAATATACACATAGTTCAAAAGTAACTTCCCACAATAGCTATTAGTTAAAAATGAAAAAAGAATAACTTTGCAGTGGAGAAGCAATATGGCAGACATCATCTCATTCAAGTGATCAAAGTGGAAAAATCAAACTGTATCATCCAATGACATGAACACAACATCATCTCTGTGATATTCTTGACAAAATGAACAGCTTGAATCTGATAATGGGGAAACATGAAACAAATGCATATCAAAGGACACAATACAAAGTAATTGGTTTATAATCTTCAAAAGTGTCAAGGTAATGAAAGTAAAGGGAAGACTGAGGAACTGGGCCACAGTCAGGGACACTAAGAAGATAGGAGAATGAAAAGCAACTCAAGACTCTGAGCTGAATTCTTTTGCTATAAAGGACATTTTTGAAACATAAGGCAAAATGTGAATGTGTCTGAGGATTCAGTGATAGTAACATATCAGTGTTGACTTCCTGATTTTGATGATTCTATTTTGGTTACATAGGAGAACATGCTTGTTAGTAGGAAATGCATACACTGGGGATCCTCAGATCAGCAAGTTGCTGTCAAATGGCTCAGAGAAAAGAAAGTTCTTTTTGTGCCTACTTGCAGCTTTTCTATGCACTTGAGATTATTTTAAAATAAAATTGAAAAAAAAAAAAGAAAAAAAGAAAAATTGAATTGGAAATATTTGGTTCCAAGTCCTGAATAGTCTAACATGATTAAGATCTCAATCCCTTATTCTGTTATTTTGGTGTTGCAGAACTGGTTGGAAATAAGAGTAGTGACAACTAGAACTTTAGTAGATGGAATTGCTTTCATTTCCTTAAGAATACAGGAAAAGAAGTCTGAAACCCAGTCTGGAACTAGCATTTCAAAGAGACTTATTATAGCCAGCCGTTTCCAAATTTCTCCCTGTATGTGGAAAACCCCAAAGACCTGGAAACAGGAAGTTGACCACATCTCTAACTTAGAGTTATCAAAAGAATCAGCATATGAATAAGGTATGAAAAAGGATAAGAAAAAACACTTTCATTCCACTTGTTGGGTTCCCAAAGGGTGAGATGTCTGCCTAATCTTGCCAGCAGCCTTACCATGTTGAAACTTTGCTGAAGAAAGAATGCAAGCCTGTTACTACATTGATCCTTATCACATATCCCTGCCTGACTATATAACCTCTCCCTGTTCACTGGGAGGGGGGCACAGTTCTTGAGGCACTAGCATACTATGTTCCCCCTTTGCCTGGTAAAGAAATAAAGCCAATCTTTCTTTCTCCTCCATAAAAAAAATAACAAAGGGGCTTTCCTGATGGCTTAGTGGTAGAGAATCCCCTCCCAGGGGACATGGGTTAAATCCCTGAGCCAGGAAATTCTCACATGCCACAGAACAACTAAGCCCATGCACCACAACTACTGAACCTGTGCTCCAGAGGCAGGGGGCGGGGTGGGGGGTCACAACTACTGGGCCCACGTGTCGCAACCACCCTAGAGTTTGTGCTCCACAATGAGAGGCCACTGCAATGAGAAGCCCACACACTGCAGCTATAGGACAGCTCCCACTCTCTGCAACCAGAGAAAAGCCCATGCAGCAATGAAGACCCAGGGCAGTCAAAAATAAAAATAAATTAATAAAATTATTTAGAAAATAATAACATTTAATAATAATAAAAAAAGAATCATGAATATGAGTGTGATTTACATGAAAATGACTGGAATCAAATGACAAGAGGCTTTCTATGTTTCTGAAAGATTATTAGAAACTGGTGGCTTCCCGCCTCTTCTAGCCAGAACATGGGCTGTGAAATCTGCATGGTCCTCATAGAGGGCCTATTTCCCAAAGTCATACCAGTTGTGGCTGAAAAGGAAAACAGTAAAAGGAAAATCTCCCAAAGTCTGGGGCCTAGAAAACAAAGGACTAGGAGAATTTGCTCCTTGGAAGAAAAGTTATGACCAACCTAGACAGCATATTAAAAAGCAGAGACATTGCTTTGGCAACAAAGGTCCATCTAGTCAAAGCTATGGTTTTTCCAGTGGTCATGTATGGATGTGAGAGTTGGACTATAAAGAAAACTGAGTGCCGAAGAATGGATGCTTTTGAACTGTGGTGTTGGAGAAGACTCTTGAGAGTCCCTTGGACTGCAAGGAGACCCAACCAGTCCATTCTAAAGGAAATCAATCCTGAATATTCATTGGAAGGACTGATGATAACGCTGAAACTTGAATACTTTGGCCATCTGATGTGAAGAACTGACTCACTGAAAAAGACCCTGATACTGGGAAAGATTGAAGGAGGGAGGAAAAGGGGACGACAGAGGATGAGATGGTTCGATGGCATCACTGACTCAATGGACATGAGTTTGAGTAAACTCCAGGAGATGGTGATGGACAAGGAGGTCTGGCATGTTGCAGTCCATGGGGTCACAAAGAGTCGGACACAACTGAGCAACTGAACTAAAATGAACTGAGGAGGATTTCAGGGAACAATATCCCCATAAGGCCTGCCAGTGAGACGGAAGAATTCCTGTGGACCAGTGATCACTTCCCTTGTCTGGATGGCAGGCAAGTAACCTGCCATTTTCATCTGTAGTTTCCAGATTAAGAGGAGCCAGACCTGGATCTGAAGCAGAGAATGTGATTCTTCCTGAGGAGCCCCTGGGCTTCAAGTGCAGCGCCATGACTAGCCAGGATTTCAGGCTATCTCCCTTGGGGAGGTTGTTGGAGAAGAGGAACTGAATATTGGTTACTAGAAGAGAGAATGTGGTCATAGTTTTTTGTATCCACCAAAATCTGACTTTCCTCCTCTTCTGTGTGTATAACATACTATACCAATTAGCCCATATGACTTGTGACTATTTCAGGCCAACAAATGATGGACAGAAATAACATGTACCACTTTTGCACAGAGGCAGTGAAGAGTCTAGATGCTATGCACCGTCTCTCTTTCCCTGCTGTGGTGATGGAAGAAGACATGTGCTCAGATGCACAATTACAAGATGACACATTGTCTATCAGCCTGCATCCCGAGCATCACCAAGGAGTCAGACACCTAATGGAACCTATAAATAAAGAAGGCAGCCAAGCAAGATTTTGGAGGTTATTAAACCATAAGTTTGGGGGTTGTTTGTTACTGTAATGTAATCTAGCCTACATAGATTCTGAATTTCTAGAAAGAACCTGGGCAGAAGGAAGGTAAAAGACATGAGCATCAAATTGAAGATGAAAGAAAAAGGATAAGAGTGATATCTTTGTGGATTATAACTATGAATTAACCAAAGAGAGGGGATCTGGATTTCCTGATGAACATAACAATGCTAGCATAGCAACAAGACATTAAAAAGTGCTTTATTTAGATGTGCGTGCATGCATGCTTAGTCGTTCAGTCGTGTCCAGTTCTTTGCAACCCCATGAACTATATAGTCCACCAGGCTCCTCTGTCCATAGGATTCTCCAGGTAAGGATATTGGAGTGGATTGCCATTTCCTTCTCCAGGGGATCTTCCTGACCCAGGGATCAAACCCAGGTCTTCTGAATTGCAGGCAAAATCTTTACCACTGAGCCATCAGGGAAGCCCTTATGTAGACATAGGAGCTATAAAAGAAAAAGGCATTCTTTTGATTCCTGGCCCTTTAAATGTCTGGATTCCTGCCACCTGAAATGGATCTCCTAGTAGTTCTTGGTCTTAGGATTTCTGTCCCCTCACCCACCTCTGGTCTTGGTTGTTGTTCAGTTGCTCAGTCATGTCTGAGTCTTTGCAATCCCCTGGACTGCAGCACACTAGGCTTCCCTGTCTTTCACCATCCCCCAGAGCTTGCTCAAACTCATATCCTCTGAGTTGCTGATGCCTTCCAACCATCTCTTCCTCTATCATCCCCTTCTCCTGCTGCCTTCAATCTTTCCGAGCATCAGGGTCTTTTCTAATGAGCCAGCTGTTTGCATCAGATGGCCAAAGTATTGGAGCTTCAGCTTCAGCATCAGTCCTTTCAATGAAAACTCAGGGTTGATTTCATTTAGGATGGACTGGTTTGATCTTGCAGTCCAAGAGATTCTCAAGGGTCTTCTCCAACACCACAGTTGGAAAGCATCTATTCTTCAGCATTTAGCCTTCTTTATGGTCCAATTCTCACATCCTTATACTTGGTAGCAATCCTCAAATGATTTATATCTCTGGATTTGATGTACTGAATTTCTTGCAATACCTGAATCCTACTAGGCATTTCAAGGTTTGTTTTGTTTTTAGTTTAGTTGATATTCTTGACAAAAAATCCTGGCTCAGTGAACAAAAGTAAAGCTACTAGAATAATACCTATCATCATAACTAGTTACCTCAAATGCTAGGAAAACTCACGCAATGAGGGTCAACAACCCACTGCTAAGGGTACAACCTGGTTGCCAAAATTATACAAGATAGCTTGCAGTAGAAGTTCACCAAATATAGATTTTGGCCAAATGTTCAAAGAGCAAGTATGAAAACCATTATTCAGCTAAAGCTAAGCCAAAGCTGGAAATAGCCATTAGAGAAGGGAGTTATGGGATGTAAAATATATTACTTTATTTATTTGTACACAATATGTATGTATATAAAATTTACTATTTATATTTTTATAATATAGCAAAAATATTATTCTTGCAATTTTATCACTAAACTTTGAAGTAAAATTCAACATTTTAAGCTTATCATGTGACCACAGGAGCAATATTTCCTTAGCATGGTCCACTCATACATATAGCACATTTGCAAGATAAAGTAACTCATTAAACTTGGTAAAAGAACAAGAAATTGGGAGGCACCTAAATTTTCTCTAGTGTTTTCATCTTGTACTCTAATAAAACTAGCATTATAACTAATTTTTTATGTGATTTTGTAGTCTTCTCATAAAATTTGAAGGTCACAAATTTGACATTCTCACTTCATTCTCACAAGACAAAAAGAATTCCCAAAAGAAACTTTCCTTGAGAGAGTCATGGTCTCTATGGAATTACAAAACTAAGATTTAAACGTGGTTCTGAAAGCCTAATTGAATATCTAGTCATTTTATAAGTATGAGAACTATGACATAATATTTTTATTATTCTGCTTTGTATTATTTAAATCCTTATATTTATTTGCTGACAAAACTTAATTTTCTGAAGTTACCCAGCTCCCTTTAATTTTTGTATTAACTATTAACTTTAAATTTACATATTCTTGGGTTTCCCTGGTGGTCCAGTGGTTAAGAATCCACTGCCAATACAGAGGACATGGGTTCCTTCCCTGATCCAGGGAGATCCCACATGCCACGGGGCAACCAAACTCCTGTGCCACAACGACTAAGTCTACGAGCTGCAACTACTGAAGCCTGCACCTACAGCCCGTGCTCCACAACAAGAGAAACTGCTGCAATGAGAAGCCCTCGCACCACAGCAAAGAGTAGCCCTGCTCACCACAACTAGACAAAGCTTGTGTGCAGCAACAATTTAAAAAAATTTAAAAATCAATCAATAAATATTCTTAATCATTTTTGTAAAAATTGAGTAGCTTTCATAATAACCGTTCATTTATAATTGTAATAATAAACATGCTTTCATAATTTTAATGGGCTGAGAATGTTCATTTTGAGTAACATCTAGAATGCTCGTATTTAAAGGTATCAATGATAAAGCTGAATAACAAGTCATGTTTTTATTACTTATATTGCTAAAGCAGTTGGACATAATAGTAAATCACAGGATGAAGTTGTTACTGATCATGAACAGGTTAAAGGTGCCAAAAGTTATTTTAAACATGTCTAGGCTATTCTGACATTCAAAGGCCAAGTCTAATGATGAAGTCATGGCTAAATATCAGGGGCTGTTTTTTTGCCAGATTTCAAAGCTGAAATCAAATTTCGGTGTATCTCTAGTGTGTACAAACTAGATTGTAAAGACAAATTCTCTATCTAGAACTTACAGGGCTTCCCAGGTGGTGCTAGTGGTAAAGAATCTGCCTGCCAATGCAGGAGACTTAAGAGACATGGGTTCCATCCCTTTAGTAGAAGGCTTCTTGGTTTGGGTATCTAGGTACTCACAGAATTCAGTTTTGAATTTAAAACCAGAACACAGTTGGCTCAGCTGGTAAAGAATCCGTCTGCAGTGCAGAAGACACAGGAGATGCAGGTTCGATCCCTGGGTCGGGAAGATCCTCTGAAGGAGGGCATGGCAACCCACTCCACTATTCTTGCCTAGAGAATTCCATCGACAGAGAAGCCTGGTGGGCTATGATCCATTGGGTTGCAAAAGAATCAGACACAACTGAAGCGACTTAGCACGTCTGCATGCATGAATGCCAAAGACCACATCCACATGAGGCACAATTTAATAGGGAAAGCCATCATGCTCTCTCAGCCAATCAGCTCATGCACATGGGGCTGAGTTGCGTTATCATAGGGCTCCAGGCATAACTAAAGAAGCAAAATCCAGAGACACACAAAAAAGGCTTGAGAAACACACTCCTAGCTTTGGTAAAGAATATTTACACCAAATAGAAAGCTCATCTAAAATGTCCAAACAAAAATAAAAAGGACTAGGAGGAATTTTCCTGGTGGTCCAGTGGTTAAGAATTCACCTTCCAAGCAGGTGATGCAGGTTTGACCCCTGGTTGAGGAACTGAGATCCCATGTGCCCTAGGGCAACGAAGCCCAAGCACCACAGTGAAGATCCTGCATGCCGCAACTAAGATCCGATGCGGCCAAATAAACAAATAAAACAAGCATCTTAAAAAAAAAATTTATTTTACAAGAAAAGGACCAGGAAATAGATGATGAGGCAGAGGTCTGGACTATCTTCCCACTTCCACTATGTATTGACTATTCCACTGTAACCCACCTAATCTGTCAAAGCCTGACTTTACCATCAATAAAATGTAGGTAAAATTTTAACCCACCTAATCCACCTAAGTTGGACTTTACCATCTATAAAATGTAGGTAGCACGTTAACCAACTTAATCCACCTAAAGCCAAATTTTTCCATCTACATTACCAAATTGATTAGTATAGGAAAGATAAAGTTTTGTCAATTCAAAATTTCTACATAAAATAAATGATTTTAAACATCCAAGTAAGTTCTGCATTTGAAAATTGTATCCTATTCTGCTTACTCCCTCACCTTTCCAGTTTGACTGGTACTAAAATTTTGATCATGATTACATGTTACATTATAAAAGCAATATTAGAAAATATGACTATAATTCCCATCTTGCATATAGGGAAACCGAAGCACAGAGCTAAGATTATGTAGCTAAGAAGCACCATAACACACATAATTTACTGATAAAATCAAATTTTCTTTAGCAATACAAACAGTATACAAGAAGTGACTCTTTGTTTTTCCCATCTCCATCCTACAATGATAAAAAGGAAGCAAGCTGTTTAGGTGTGTCTGCCCTTTGGAATCAAACTTCCCAATGATTTTACTTGTAAAACACTGAGAAGTGAAAAGCCAATGGTTACTACATAAGTCATGCCCTCCAGTACAATTTATATCAGTAAAAGAGCCAATCTTCTGATCTTCATTCTTTTATTTGTTTCTTTCAATTGGATTCAAATTCAAGAGGGAAACATGGGGTGTCATTTATTAGGGCCTCTTAAACCCTAGACTTAAGTCCAAAATTTTCTGTTCAATAGATATATGTGATTATGAGTTAGTGATTTAATCCATCCATATCTCTATTTTCTCATCCATAAAATGGAGATAATAATAGAAACAACTTCAAGGATTGTTTGGCAGGATGACAGAGAATAATCCAAGGAAAGTGTTCAGCTGAATGACTGACACATTTTAAGTACTCAAGAAATTTGTCCATTACATTTATAATTCAATCTTTTAAACTCATTTTCATACCTTAATTTTGATATTTGCTACAGAAATATATTGCTCTATTTCTCTTTAAAAACATTCTTCCTTCACTGGGACTTCCCTGGCAGTCCAGTGGTTAAGACTTCGCCTTCCAATGCAGGGGGGTGCCGTTTTAGTCCCTGGGTGGGAGCTAAGATCCCACATGCCCCGTGCCAAAAACCTAAAACATAAACAGGAGCCATATTGCAACAAATTCAATAAAAACTTTTAAAAATGGTCTACATCAAAAATTTCTTTTAAAAATAAAACGACAGCTCTTCTAGCACTGATATCAGCTAATGCCCCAAACCTATCTCTGCACAATCCATGTGGAAAGGGATTTGAGGCATTAGCTGATATTGGTGAAGATGGGATTGGGGTATTACTGATATCAGCAGAGATGAGTTTGGGGCATTAGCTGATATCAGTGTTGAAAGAACTGGTTTAAAGAGAAAACACAGCACTAAAATTCCAGGGCAAAGATCGAAGTGGGACTATTGTCAGAACATAGAGAATAAGAGAAATCCGATTGTGCAAAGGAAGAAACAAGTTTTACAATGTGTGTGTGTGTTCTTGGAGGGAGTGCACGAGTCAGGTAAATCAATATCTTGCAAATTGATGGCACTCAGAGGTTGGCGGGTTATCACTTCCAGAGAGAGAAGGGAAGAGGCAGGCTTTAGAAGCATGATTTCCAAGAATACCACAAACAGACACAGATGGTGCCCACACAGGACCACATAGATAAAGCTTAAGTACAGAGAGACAGATACTTGTAGAAAAGGCCTGTAGGACAGAGCGCCATGGATACTTTCCTGTTTTAGGTAATCATCCCAGATACCTCCTGCATGTTGCAACTGGAGTTTCTGCTTGTTATCAGAGGAAAGCAATTGACATATAAATGGTGACAATGGTGATGATTATGACTGACAGCGCCACCTAATGTTTGTTGACTCATGTGTGCCAAGCTAAGCAATGTAGTTCATTCTCATTTTATCTTCACAACAATCCTACGAGATGAAAAGAATCTTAACTCTTCCATTTTTCTAACAAAAACATTGTGGTCAGAGAAGTTAAGTGGCTTTGCTTACATTCACAAAGCTAGAAGCTTGTAGATATGGGCCACGAACCTGGCTTATCAGTGAGGAAAAAAAAATCTCACATAAGATACAAGAAATCCTTTTGTAAAAAATACAGTGGTAGAAGGAAACGACTCGTAAGAAGTGGATTTTGAAAGATTCTAAACAGCAGAGGTTAAAAAAAAAAAGAAAGAAAAGAAAAACCTTTATATTCTTATAAAGAGTTGAGGCTCTTTTGTAGAAGATTATTCTGAATATGCTTAAAAAAGGAAAACCATACCACGTTTTTAGAAATGCGAAGAAAAGAAGAAAAGTTCCCAAACACCACAGGAGGAAGAGACATGGAAAGATTATTAAGGCTCCCTGCTACACTTCAGAGAAGTGACCACTGAATCACACGGGGACTTGGCCTTATTTTCCTGGAGCGTGTATCCAGGAGAAGCTGGAGAGTCTCAGCAACCCTATGAGGATACAGAAAATATATTAAAGAGATAATGCAATTGTGAAATGAAGTAAATTGAAGGTCGTGCTAACTTTCATTGCTTCCTACTGACAGCCATAGCTTTAAAGATGAACGCTGTATAGGAAAGTAAATTATTAGCCACACACCTGGCACTGGCCAAAGTCTTGGTCCCCTGAACCATGACCAATGCCAGTACAATGAGCACTTTGAAAGAAATTAAAAAGAAAACTAAACAAATATATAAAGCCTTGTGCTCACGCATTGTGGAGGAAACAAGATGAATTAGCTTTGCCCTAAAAGTTGTTCATTACACAAATAAGCAGTATTTGGAAGACATATCTGTTGATACATAAGAGTTTTGAAGTTATAATAAGAATTCACTATGTCAATTTGTATCAGATTAAAAGATCTATGTGAAAAAGATGATTTTTAAACAAAATACAAATAACCAAAATTGACCAAGATAATAATTACTATAGGTAGTCGAAACTCTACCACTAATCCAGGTCCAGAGGGTTTCTTTAAGGTAAATTCTATCTCAACTTAAATAATCCTGGTGCTAGTTAAACTATTCCAGAGCACAGAAAAAGATAAAAATTGGAAAATGAATTGACCACAAACTCCCGTCTCTACTTCCTGACCTGAATCCTTAAAAATGATATAAAAGAACTGTTTAAAGAAATTAATTCATAAACACACTATAAAACAAAAAATATTTACCAGTGATGATGAAGAATCCATGAAAGATAGGATATACATACACATGGGTTGGTTTAACAGAGGAAACCATTGTTCAAAACATGTGGGAGCATAGTTACTAATGAGGGATGAGAGTGAATTATTTGTAACAGGGCATCGTCATGACAACATCAAAGATGCCGAGGACATCTTCATCAGAGGTCCACAGTCCCCTATCTATAAAAGTGGGCTACTGCTTAGCTATTTAGATACTTCTGTGCAACAAACATTAAATGACAAGAAGATGATTGCTTTGTCTAATATTGTAGTTTAAGGGCCTCAAATATGCTTGCCACAAACTTGACACTCAGTAAATATGTGCTAAATAAATTTTCATGTTAAAACAAAACAAACAAAAAAACATGTGACAGGACTCTTAGCAAACATGGAAATGACTTTGGAAGTACTTCAAGTTAAACGTGTAGACATAGAGGGTCAGGAAGGAGCCCCAGAAAAACACCTAGGTGGTTAAAAATATACATTTTAAACGTCTAGATGAGTTGATCTCATAGGACAATGACACCCCATGCCTATTTATACCATTTATACCAAGGAACAGCTTCTGGGCTATAACTATGAATATGAGTACTTGGGTAAGAGAGGACAGGCAATGTACTGGGTGACTTGCAACACCCAGGAGGAAGCAGGAAACCCCTGCCCCCTAAGTAACTATTATTGTCTCCCCGAGTACATCTGACTTTTTAGTATCCACACTCATGGAGCCAGGGTTGTTCCCCCACCAAAATTAGCATCCACTGAAATTAGAACAGGGAAACTCTCTACAAGATGAGTATGCAGCAAGAAACACCTAACATTTTGGAAATTCACTACAAAAAGCAGCACCAAACTCAACAAACAGGGACACTCAAGAAGATAATTCAACGAACAGAACATTTTTTTTTTTAAATCAAGGTAATATTCTCAGAGGGATAAGACAGAATATAATATCAATTAAATAAAAACAAGATAAAATGAGGAACTAAGAAATAATATTATAGGATTGCGGTAAAGCCCTAACTGATGGGTAGCTTAAACAACAGAAACTTGTTTTCTCAAAATTCTGGAGGTTGGAAGTCAAAGGTCGACATGTTGGTGGAATCGGTTTCCTCTGAGATCTCTGTTTGGCTTGCAGGTGCCCGTCTTCTCTCTGACTCTTCAAATGGCTTTATCTCTGTGCCTACCTGTGTCCTTTTATTGTTGTTCAGTCATTAAATCATCTCTTTGTGACCTCATGGGCTGCAGCACACCAGGCTCCTCTGTCCTCCACTATCTGCTGCAGTTTGCTCAAATTCATGCATGCTGAGTCCTAGTCTCCTTTTATAAAGACATCATTCTTCATTACTGAAAACAGAGTAAATTTAGCGTCTTTAAATCTAATCAGGTCAGAGAATCAATTCCAGAAATCCCAGAACCAACTCAGAAAACTCATCCTTAACATTCTGTTCCTCTAGAACCATTGTCGGTACCAAAGTCTCTATCAGCCAGTATTCTCCAGAGAAACAGAACCAACAGGATGTGTATATAGCCTGAGAGAGATAGAGAGAGATTTATTGGATCACAAGATTGTGCAGGCTTGGAACATCCAAAATCTGCAGGGTACACTGTCAAGCTGGAGACCCAGGGAAATGTTTCAGTTCAAGGCCAAAGGCAGTTTTCTGGGAAAATCCCCACTTTTTGAGGCAAAATCAGTCTTCTTCTATTAAGGCCTTCAAATAATTGGATGAAGCCCTCCTGTATTATGAAAGGTTATCTGCTTTAATCAGTCTATTGATTCAAATATTTATCTCATATTTAAAAAATCACAAAAACACCTAGAATAATGTTTCACCAAATACCTGGTTACTGTGGCCTAACCAAGCTGACACATAAAATTAACCATCACAGGAACTAATAGTTTACCCAAAGTGTTGACATATTAAAAAATGTTTTATTATTCTAACAGAGTATAAGGGAAAAAAACTGTGTAAGTACATAAAAAATTAAGCAAAGAGCAAAAGATAATTATAAACATCAAAGTGAATTATATAAGTAATGAAAATTTACTCACAGTATGCCATGTGATTCAACATAGAAAGATTTATATAATCCTAGTGTGGTAGGCAAAATGATGCTAAGCTTCTGCCCCAAGATGGTCACATCTTTTTTTTTTTTTTTTAACTTTTTACTTGTATTTGAGTATAGTGAATTAACAGTGTTGTGATAGTTTCAGGTGAACAATGAAGGGTCTTAGCCATACATATATATGTATCCATTCTCCCCCAAACTCCCTTCCCATCCAGGCTGCCACATAACATAGAGCAGAGTTCCCTGTGTGATACAGTAGGTTCCTGGTTATCCATTCTAAATACAGCAAAGTGTACATGTCCATTCCCAACTCCCTAACTATCCCTCCCCACAATCCTTCTCCCTGGCAACCATAGTTAGGTTTCTAACTCTGTGAGTCTGTTTCTGTTTTATAAATTGTTTCATTTCTTTTTAGATTCCTGGAACCTTTGAGGATATTAACTTATACGGCAAAGGGACTTATAGATGTGATTAAGTTAAAATGGGAGATTTTCCAAGTAAGCCCAATGTAATCAAAAGGATCCTTAAAAGAGAAGCAGGAGGGTTGGTGTAAGAGGGAAATGGCCAGCTAAAGTAAAATAATTCAGAGAGCTTTAAAAATGTTACACTGCTGGTTTGAAAAACAGAGGAAGAGGCCGTGAACTAAGAAACACGAGTGGGTCTCTAGAAGCTGGAAACACAAGGAAACAGACACTCCCCTAGAGCCTCCAAAAGGAACTAGCCCTGCTGACATCTTGACTTTACACTCTCACTTCTGGGCTATAGGATGTAAGGTAATATCTTTGTGTTCATTTACACCACTAATTTGTGGGGATCTGTTCCAGGAGTAATACAAAACTAGTATACCTAGTGATATGAAATTGTGGATAATTAATCAAAATCATAGTCTTTTGAGAGGAAAAGAAGGGAAAAGATTGTGTGTGGGGGGTGTGTTTGGCTAGGAAATAAAGTAAGAGAAAGAAACTTATCTGCTTATATATCAGAATATATAGCCAATGAATATATCAGAAATAGTTAATAGGTCTAGAAGGCAAAACTTAAGAAGTAAGTATATAGGGGGTTGCTCTTGTTCATTACAAGCTTTGTCAGATAATATGCCATTAATCTGTGTAGCTACATAATTTTAATTTAAAAATTAAAATTAAACTAAAATCACAAAGGCTACCAATTTCATACTCTGAAAGAATTATTAAAGGATATACTCCAAAAGGAGAAATAAATGAATTCAGAGAAGACACCAGTCATAAGAAACAAGGATAAGCAAGGAAACTAAAGTCTAAATTTAAAAATGTTAGTAGTTTGAAACTAGAATCCCAGATGATCTCAACAAAGTTGATGGCAAAGAAAAGACAGAAATAAGTCCTGCTAAGGTTTGCGGTGTGTGTTTGTTTGGGTTTTGGTAAGCCATAGGTACTGATTAACTCAAGATATTACTGCCTAAATAAAAATTAAGGTACATTAACATTTTCAGTGTTACTATCAAAATGAGTAGCTTGTATGTCTTTCAAATCACTAGAGGGGATTCTGCTTTTACTATGTCTAAGTAAGCTTCTAATGAGCAAATCCTCCCACAAATAGTTATTATAGAATCTGGGGTGGAAGGGAGAAAAACTAAAAGTAGGCAGACTCCGGAAAGTGGTTGATATTTGAAAAACAAGAATGGTACTGATGTGTTTCCTGTTTTGAAAGTTTTGAGCCTGAGGAAAATTTTAGACTGTGCTATGCAGGGCATCTAAAACTCCTTAAGCAAATCTTCCACTTTTCTGACTTGAAGAACCAGAAAAGACAGCTAATAGAAAGAAACTGGAAAGTGAGAGGAGAATTCTAGAAATGAGAAAGAAAGAGGAAGGGAGGTATCTCCAAATGTTGTGTACAATCTTCAACAAAATCTCTGGCTGTCCCCAGACCATGAATGTATAGGGCAGATTCCAAGCTGCTTAGCAAAAGATAAAGAACTTAACTGAGATTTGAACTGCTTCTCAAGGAATCGGTTTGCATTTGAGTCCAACCAAGTCAATGAGTGCTGAAACAATATGAATAAAAACAATACTTATCAGAGGAATATAACAGATTCCATAGTCTTTACAACATGATATTTACAGTATCTAGAATTTTTTTCTAGTTTTGAATAAACAGGAAAATGTGCCCCATTTTCCGGAGAAAAGAAAACATTCAATGGACACTAACACTAAGAAGATTCAGATGTTGAAATTAGAAGATTTTAAGTTATTCTCAATGACATAAAGAAAAATATTCTTGCTATACATAAAATCATAGGAAATTCAGGCAGAAAGATATATACTACTTTTTAATGTAAATTTTAGAACTAAGATTTTTTTAAAATTCATTGGATATACTCAAAAGCAGAATGAAGATTATAGAGGCAAGTCAGTGAACTTAAAGATAAATCACAATTATTATCACAGTGCTTAAAAACATTTTTTTTTAGATGAGTCAAGACTCAGGAACAGCATCATAAAGTTTAATATAGATGTAGTTGGGAATCTGTCAAAAGTTCAGAAACAGCTGAAATAAAACCAGTGAATCACCAAGTAGTAATTAGCAAAAGTTTATTATGTACACACCAAAAAGACAATTTGTGAACCTAGAGCATTCAGATTAAACATGGTACGATGCTCCAGGGTAAGGAGACAGTAACAGTTTATTCTTCACAGTGATTAATTATAGTATTAGAATTTTGTTAAATGATAGGGAATTGGTCAGTGGTTACACATTTGAAATTTTGCTTATGATTTCCAGAGTCAAAAACCAGAAATGACCCAGGTCAAGTTATTCTTGCAAAGTGAGCTAAATTAAGCTCTACTTGTCTGGCTAAATTAGTTTTGTCTGCTCAGGGAATTTTCAAGGCTGGTCTCCATTTGTTTTTAATTTTAACAAGTTCCAAAAGGAGAGAAGACAGAGAATAAAGGGGGGAAAAAGAGGAGGGGGTGACTTTAAAGGAATCAGAGTGCCAAAGCATCCCACTGCCACTGCCGCTGAGTCGCTTCAGTCGTGTCCGACTCTGGGCGACCCCACAGACGGCAGGCAAGAACACTGGAGTGGGTTGCCATTTCCTTCTCCACAAAACGTCCTAAGGTTGGAGAAAAAAATAAATGTATAGATTTGAGCATTTCATGGAGCCCCAGGCAGGACAGGTTTGAAGAAAACCACTCTGAAGCACATTGTAGTTAAAGTGCTGAAAACTAAATATAAAGAGAACATCTTGAAAGTAAACAGAGGAAACTGACAACACATAAAGAGTGAATGACTCAAATGAGAGCTGACTTCTTATTTTTTATTATTTTTATTTATTTTTAATTTTTTTTTATTAGTTGGAGGCTAATTACTTCACAACATTTCAGTGGGTTTTGTCATACATTGACATGAATCAGCCATAGAGTTACACGTATTCCCCATCCCGATCCCCCCTCCCACCTCCCTCTCCACCCGACTCCTCTGGATCTTCCCAGCCCAACAGGCCCGAGCACTTGACTCATGCCTCCCACCTGGGCTGGTGGTCTGTTTCACCACAGATAATATACATGCTGTTCTTTCGAAACATCCCACCCTCACCTTCTCCCACAGAGTTCAAAAGTCTGTTCTGTACTTCTGTGTCTCTTTTTCTGTTTTGCATATTGGGTTATCATTACCATCTTTCTAAATTCCATATATATGTGTTAGTATGCTGTAATGTTCTTTATCTTTCTGGCTTACTTCACTCTGTATAATGGGCTCCAGTTTCATCCATCTCATTAGAACTGATTCAAATGAATTCTTTTTAATGGCTGAGTAATATTCCATGGTGTATATGTACACAGCTTCCTTATCCGTTCACATGCTGATGGGCATCTAGGCTGCTTCCATGTCCTGGCTATTATAAACAGTGCTGCAATGAACATTGGGGTGCATGTGTCTCTTTCAGATCTGGTTTCCTCAGTGTGTATGCCCAGAAGTGGTATTGCTGGGTCATATGGCAGTTCTATTTCCAGTTTTTTAAGAAATCTCCACACTGTTTTCCATAGTGGCTGTACTAGTTTACATTCCCACCGACAGTGTAAGAGGGTCCCCTTTTCTCCACACCCTCTCCAGCATTTATTGTTTGTAGACTTTTGGATAGCAGCCATCCTGACTGGCGTGTAATGGTACCTCATTGTGGTTTTGATTTGCATTTGAGAGCTGACTTCTTATTGGAAGTAATAGAGGCCAGTGAACAGAGAAAGGACACATTTAAAATGCTTATGAAAAACAACTGTCAACACAGAATTCTATATGCAACAAAAATATCCTTCAGCAATGAAGGTAAAATAAAGCGTATTCAGGTAAAGCAAGCTAAGAAAATTTGTTGTCAATACACACTACAAGAAACACTTGTGACTTAAAAGCTTTCCAGGTGATTCTGACATATGTTGAAGTTAGAAAACCATTGACTACATGGGAACTTGGCACCATGTACAAGGTTAGCACAGGAGCTCTTCACCACCCCCTTCAACTCTAAATGCTATGATTAAATGATTTAATAATATGAAGCAGGGAATTTTGGTTGGTTGAGCTAAATAAACCTCACATGTTTATTAATGTGGATAACATACTTTTATAAGCTTTGGCACAAACAATGCTGCTAGAGGACTCCAGTGCAAAAATGTAGCATAGCATGATGGTTGGATGGCATCAACAACTCAATGGACGTGAGTTTGAGCAAACTCTGGGAGATAGTGAAGGGCAGAGGAGCCTGGTGTGCTGCAGTCCATGGGGTTGCAGAGTTGGACACAACTGAGTGACTGAACAACAACATGACCTCTACCTGAAATCTAGCACCACTGCGGCACCCCAAGGATCACCAGCTTTACTAGCATTAGGAGGGGATAGTTTCTGAAGGCAACATTGTCCAGAGTGTAAGATAAAGCCATGGAAGTCTCAGTGAGGCCTCTTCAAGCAGCTTTGTAAGCATTACTTGTGAGCAAGCATGAACCAAAGCAGAGAGGAGCGAAAAAGACAAACACAGTAAGATCAGCAGATAGATAACATGAGGCACCTGTTTGGGGATGTTTAGATGCAGCTGGGAAGACTTTTTGTTCAGGGGGAGTGCAATGGAAGATTGTAAAGTTCCTGCTTGGGCTAGTGAAAGGTTCAGAGGCACTTACATGTGGCAACATAATATGCAGGTGTCTTCATTTGGTGTGACCAGGTAACATTTGGACTTGAACATCTATATATGGCAAAGGACTGGCCAAGTGGTTGGAAAAAAAAAAGATGATGAAAAAAAAGAATATAAGGCTGAGACACTCTCTGTTGGCTATATCACTACAAGTAGAAGTGAATGTAATATTTTCAAAGTCAACCCGTTAAAGCACTATGTTGTCAAGCACTGCGGTGGTATAAGGAAAAAGACTTCACTCTGCAGTTGACTTGTGGTTGAGAGTCTACTTGGGAGGTGGGCTGTCCTAATGACATGAGAAGCAGTATGATGCTATGGTTAGGATCTGGGTTAGGAATTGTTCAGCTCTGGGATTAAATCTCAGGTTATGGTTTGCCCTTCCTGTGACCTTGACTATTTTATTTATCCTCTTCGAATTACAGGTTCCTCATCTGTCAAATGGAGATAATAATGGTCGCTCATCCTTAAGATTGTGTCTGTTGTTCTCTCCAACCACTTTGACATTTTATTTTTCTAGAGGAAATTTAGGAAGGATTCTCATTTCTGATTTTCCTATTCTATGAAACCATTGTTGATAAATTCTCAGCTATGAAGAGATGACAGCTGGGAAGAACTGAAAAGGACTTGGAGCCGGTCAAAAAAGGGTTCTGAGCACAAGGGATCAGTGGCGAGAGATTGGCAGTTAGCACCAAGGGGTGCTTCATGTTGCTTATGATTGTGTATGAAATTTCTTTCATATTTATCTGTAATAAAATACTTACCATGTATTGGATATTTGAGGGAAACACGCATTATTTTCCATACTGGAGTTTGTACTAGTTGCCTGGATCACTTTTGCAACCCCTTCCTTGCCCCACCCCGAAAGACTTTGTAAAGCCAAGAAATGTCTACTCACTCAGTACATTCATGACAGATTCTCTGGGCAGGCTAAAGTTAATCTACGTCCTTATGAAGATAACTCAGATATGGGGGTTCAGCAGGTGCATGCCCAGGGGAATGCATCACTGCATACAGATCCCATCCTGAGGCTTGTTCCTTCTGAAGACGTCAGGAAATCTTGCCATATAACATAACCTTGGGCTGTTTTCTCGCTTCATGCCCAAATGGATCATTTATTACTGTGTTTTTGAAACTCTTTTCCAACTCCATGCTTTCCACACTTTGGATTTCAAAAATTAGTAACCTCTTATAGCACAGGGAGGACCTCCCTGGTGGTTCAATGGTAAAGAATCCCACTGCAATGCAGGAGACGCAGCTTCTGTTCCTGGGTCAGGAAGATCCCCTGGAAAAGGAAATGGCAACCCACTCCAGTATTCTTGCCTGAGAAATCCAATGGATGCAGGAGCTCAGTGGGCTAAAGTCCATGGGGTTGCAAAAGAGTTGTGAAAGTTGTTCCTATTAAACAACAATAGGGCACAGAGACCTCTGCCTAAATGTTACATGGCAGCCTGGATGGGAGGGGAGTTGGGGGAAGAATGGATACATGTGTATGTATGGCTGAGTCCCTCTGCTGCTCACCTGGAACTGTCTCAGCATTGTTAACACTCCAATACAAAATCTTTTTTTAAGAAAAAATTAGTAATCCTTTCCTTCCTCTCCCCTCCCTTCCAGGCTTTCCTTCCTTTTTCCTCTCCCCCTTTCCTTTCTTCTTTTCTCACTTCCTTCTTTCCTTTCTTTCCTCATTGCAATTTTTAGATAAATTGCAAATTTTCTTTAAAGTTTAGGGAATGATATATTGAATATCCAGGTACTCATTGCCCAGTTTAAGAGATAAAATAAAAATAAAGCTTCCTTTATACCATCTCCAACCCAGTTTCTCTTCTCCCCCACTTCCAGAGGCATTCACTACCCTGAATTTGGTGTTAATTATTTTACATGCATGATGTTACAGATTTTATCACATGTGCATATACCTTATGTAGGGTACTATTTTGTTGGTCTTAAAACTTTCAGTTTCATATAACTTTTTTCCTTCAACCTTCTTCTCAATATTTTGTTTTTGAGATAGAATTTTCAATTTTTGGCTTCACAAAGGGGACACTTCAGTGCCCAATTTAGAAATAACCTCCAAATCCTTTGTTAAATTATGTACATTTATCTTTTTATGTATCTTTATGTGAAGCACTGCATTGGTTTTGCTTTCCTATTTTCCCTTGGACTGATCAAAATGCCCTCCCAAACTGAGGGCAGTGTGTGGTCCAGCCGGGCTCATATGCATCCCTGCTCATGGCTTTCCTAGCATCTCAGAGGGGAGGGAGTGTTGTGCACCCTTTCAAGGAACCATGAGGTACAGAGAAATGCAGGACAACACCCCAGAACCCTGGCTTGGAGTTAACCTTAAAGGTTCCTTCCGTCTTTATGGTTCTGCTGAGTCTCCATGGGAAAAACCTTCACACTCTCAAAAAGTACCTTTCCTCACCCTGCAGAATACCTTGCTCTAGCATCTATGTCATCCCTTCTGACAAAGGCTCCCTCTTCACAAGTTCCTGCACTGGAATAAGTGGTTCCCACATAAACCATATCATAAATAGAACCCTATAGAAAAAGTAAAGCTTAAATAGACATTTTGCTGATGAATGTGACAATAGGGATCTTCCAGTTATATAAACAGCGGTTGAAACTATAGTTTTTTCCATTTCCTTCCTATCTCCTACTAGTCAATCTTTTCTTTCTTCCTCTATGTTACTCACATTTGTAAGATATCATTGTTTTGTTCCATTTCCTTTTTCTTTTGACACGTCTTTCTCTTTCCTACATAATCCCCTATCCTAATTCTACTCATGGGTAAGAAGAATAATCATTAAGAACAAACACTCTAAAGTCAGATTGGGCTCAAATCCTAGTCTGGCAGATTATTTAACCTCACTCTGTGTCAGTTTTCTCATCTGTAAAATGGGATGATTTTACTACCTTCCTCAGGGGGTGATTACAGGAAGTGAGAGAAATAATATCAATACTAAAAATCTTTCATATGGAGTGGATACACAGTCAACTCCCCAAAGCTATTAAATATCACTCTCATCTTTTTACTCTGTATTTTCCATTCTCTTCCATCTCTTGCCAACTAATCTTCACTTGTTTTTATTCCCCTCACTTCCCCTGACTCCCATAATACTACCCCAGGTGTCCCAGGCTCTCTTTCTCCAACAGTAGGGATCTAGAAATGTGGTAGAATCCAGGCACGAGATAGCAGCAGGTTATATAACTCTAGTAATGAGCCCACCAACATAGATAATAATGTGAAGACAAGTCTGTAATTTTCACAAAGCACTAAACCATGTTCTTCATTATTCCATTGGGATTATGCTTTGAAGCATCATTTATTGTGCCCTAAAGAACACAGAGCAGCAATGACTAATTCAAGGATTTTTAAAAGTAAGCTAAATCCAATGATCTCACACGTCCACGATTGCCAGCTCTTGGTGTACATACAATCCTCAACCTCAGGATGGCCCGCAAAAGAGTCATCTAACCTCCTGCTAGGGGTGAGAAAACACTTGGGGGGGAAGGAAAAAGCACAGTGGGGGCTTCCTTAGGCCATGACCTGAGAGCAGGTGCTTCAGGAAGGGTGATTGACTTCCTCACGGGGACCTCCCTTGTCAAGCTCACATGTTTATACTTACCATGCACCTCCATTTTCACTAGCCAGATTTCACGTGCTTAAGAGCCACATGTGACTGGTGGCTACCTGGACACAGCAGGTTTCAACCGTGAAGGCTTCTACTGCATGAAACCTGACGTGTGCCCTGACCCACCTGAAGAGCAGGTACAGCAAAGTGTCCTTCTTAGTTTCAGAGAAAGACATTTGCTCTACAGATAAACAGGCCTTCATCAGCAGATGAACTAAGATGGGACCAGACTTGGATCAGACTCCCTCAGTAGGACTTTTCTCAGTGGAGTCACCCCACTCTTCACAGCAAGTTCTGCAAACAGATCCATCCACTCAGAGATCCACTCGCTCCTTTCCGCCAGATCCATGGAACTCGGGAGTGTATTTACAGGAAACCATTTATTTTCCTTGCACAGCTCTGATCTCATTTCCCTGAAAGAGTCTGTAAAAGAAAAACAGCCAAAGAAGTGGCCTCCCTAGAAGACAAGTTGGAAGGGTGTCAAGGAGGAAAGAGTGTCAGACTCCCACATTCTGTAGAGAGGTAGGAAGAGAACCGAGAATAGATGATGGTGGCCCTCAGCCATGATCCCAGCCATACCCGCGCTGTGGGGCTGACACATGCCAGTTGCAAGCTGACACAGATGTATCCGGGGCCTAATAGCCCAGGCGAGAGAGGGCACATGAACTCGATTTTAAGGGGTGGGAATGGGACTTAGCAGGTGTTAGGAAGTGGTTAGTGTAACAATGAGGGGAGTCAGGGCAAGATCTGCAGGGTCTAAACACCAGTCAAAGTACCTAGCACACTCAGAAAGTGGGGGCGTTTGAGGTTTTCAAGAAAAGAAGGAACCTCTAAGACCACATGTGTGTTGGCCAGGAGGAGGGAAATGGGAGAGTGGGTTCTGGCCACCCATGGCCGGAACTCACCCTGGGTACCCTGGGTGGCCGCTGGGTCTTTCAGGCTTCCTCCTTTGTCAGAAACGGTGCAGAGCCATGGGGTGGGGGGATCAGACTCGGGGCACAGCCTCCCTCAGGGCTGTCCCAGCCAGGCTATCACCTTCATCAGGGGACAGCCACTCGGGTACCCATGAGAGTTGCGGGGCTTCCAGGGTACCTGGGGAGGGAGTGGCATCAGAAAGGGCCAGAGCCCATTCCTACTTGTCTCGAGAGGCTCCTAGTGGAGGACCGAGGCCAGGAAACTGCTTGAGAGGAGACGTGTGACATTCGTGCTGTGACCTGAGACCCTCAGCCAGCACAGGCCCAAAGGCAAGCTGAGCCCCTGGGCCTTGCGAGCAGATGATGCTGGCTGCAGTCACTCTGCAGGCCCTCTGCCGGGCCTGGGGAGGCAGAGACTGAGTGTAAGTCTTCTAACACTTCCCCGACCAAATGTACCCAGTGGTTCTGAAGGGCGCTGCCACTTCTGACTGGCATCAGGGGCCTGTAGTGAGAGCAGAATGGGCAACAGTCCATCTAAAGCAACGAGGAAAAGAGCAAAGGCACAAACGGGCGGCTCTCTCACCCCCACAGTTCGTGGCATCCAACCTCTCGCTGCATTAAGCTATGCTTCCCATTCTGCCCCCTCAGCAGTGACGTGGTTTCCTGACTTCCAGAAACAGCTCCAAATTTCTCATTGACCCTTGGTTCTCTTCCTTGCTTCCTAAAATTGTTATTCATTCATTCATAAAAGTATTATTTCTACCATTTCTTTGGTTGGGTTGGAAGAGAGGTGGAAAACAGGAAGTAGTGCAGTAGTATTATTTACTGTACCTGCTGGCAGTGAAGACACAGTGACTGCAGGTGATCTAACATGAAATAAAGGTTGGACTGTATTAGATAAAGCAATAAAAAACACAATCCACAGAAGCACTAAAAGTAGTAGTATAAGGAGAAACTCTTACCGTGGCAGAGAGAAGCTGGAAGTGATCTAGATTCCTCATCTTCCCCAGTGACAACTCAATGAATACCATCTAATGTCTGTGTAGTCAATAAGAAGTATGAACTTAAATTTATAGAATACTACCTGCCAACCTAAAATAGAAATAATTAACTCTGGAGGGAGTGGTATTCCATGTGATATCATTCTATTGTACTTGGCCTTGCTTTTAACATATGTGTGTGTGTGTGTGTGTGTGAGGGCTTCCCTGTGGCTCATCATGCAATGCGGGAGCTGCAGGAGACGCAGATGCAATCCCTGGGTCAGGAAGATCCCCTGGAGGAGGAAATGGCAGCCCACTCCAGTATTCTTTTTTTTTTTCACTTGGATTACTTTATTTATTTATTTATTATTATTATTTTATATTGTAGTGGTTTTTGTCATACACTGACATGAATCAGCCATGGATTTACACGTATTCCCCATCCCGGTCCCCCCTCCCACCTCCCTCTCCACCCAATCCCTCTAGATCTTCCCAGTGCACCAGGCCCGAGCACTTGTCTCATGCATCCAGCCTGGGCTGGTGATCTGTTTCACCCTAGATAATATACATGTTTCTAAGTTGTTCTCTCGAAACATCCCACCCTTGCCTTCTCCCACAGAGTCCAAAATTCTGTTCTGTACATCTGTGTCTCTTTTTCTGTTTTGCATATAGGGTTATCATTACCATCTTTCTAAATTCCATATATATGCATTAGTATACTGTATTGGTCTTTATCTTTCTGGCTTACTTCACTCTGTATAATGGGCTCCAGTTTCATTCATCCCATTAGAACTGATTCAAATGAATTCTTTTTAATGGCTGAGTAATATTCCATGGTGTATATATACCACAGCTTCCTTATCCATTCATCTGCTGATGGGCATCTAGGTTGCTTCCATGTCCTGGCTATTATAAACAGTGCTGCGATGAACATTGGGGTGCACGTGTCTCTTTCAGATCTGGTTTCCTCGTGTGTATGCCCAGAAGTGGTATTGCTGGGTCATATGGCAGTTCTAATTCCAGTTTTTTAAGAAATCTCCTCACTGTTCTCCATAGCGGCTGTACTAGTTTGCATTCCCACCAACAGTGTGAGAGGGTTCCCTTTTCTCCACACTCTCTCCAGCATTTTTTTCTTGTAGACTTGGATAGCAGCCATCCTGACTGGCGTGTAATGGTACCTCATTGTGGTTTTGATTTGCATTTCTCTGATAATGAGTGATGTGGAGCATCTTTTCATGTGTTTGTTAACCATCTATATGTCTTCTTTGGAGAAATATCTGTTTAGTTCTTTGGCCCATTTTTTGATTGGGTCATTTATTTTTCTGGAATTGAGCTGCAGGAGTTGCTTGTATATTTTGGAGATTAATCCTTTGTCTGTTGCTTCGTTTGCTATTATTTTCTCCCAATCTAAGAGCTGTCTTTTGACCTTGCTTATAGTTTCCTTTGTTGTGCAAAAACTTTTAAGTTTAATTAGGTCCCATTTGTTTATTTTTGCTTTTATTTCCAATATTCTAGGAGGTGGGTCATAGAGGATCCTGCTGTGATTTATGTCGGAGAGTGTTTTGCCTATGTTCTCCTCTAGGAGTTTTATAGTTCCTGGTCTTACATTTAGATCTTTAATCCATTTTGAGTTTATTTTTGTGTATGGTGTTAGAAAGTGTTCTAGTTTCATTCTTTTACAAGTGACTGACCAGTTTTCCCAGCACCACTTGTTAAAGAGGTTGTCTTTTTTCCATTGTATATTCTTGCCTCCTTTTGTCGAAGATAAGGTGTCCATAGGTTCATGGATTTATGTCTGGGCTTTCTATTCTCTTCCATTGATCTATATTTCTGTCTTTGTGTCCAGTATTCTTGCCTGGAGAATACCATGGATAGAGGAGCCTGGCCGACTACAGTCTATAGGGTCACAAAGAGTTGGACACAACTGTACAACTGAGCACAAATGTACGTGTGCGTGCTTAATCACTCCAGTCTTTGTGACCATATGGACTGTAGCCCACCAGGCTCCTCTGTCCATGGGATCTGCCCGACCCAGGTACTGAACCTGCATTTCTTATATTTCCTGCATTGGCAGGTGGGTTCTTTACCACTAACACCACCTGGGAAGCCTGAGCACACACACTTATATAAATTAATATATGTGGTATATATTTTACTTTGCCTATATCTTATTATATATATGTGTATACAACTTATATGTTATATTTCTTATTTCAAATTTTTAAAAATATGATTTGTGATTTAATTTTTGTCACAGATTAATGAAGCCTGAACATATTGGTTACACTAATAACTATACGTACTTACATTCACAGCAGTTTCATTGAAAATTCTTCCAGGTTTACTATCCTTATTGTGGATCTCAACTGACCATTAGAAAAGCAGCAATGATAGATGTGATTTCACCCATTTCTTTATTACAGAGGAATTCTGGACCCTCATTTCTTTTACACTTTTTACTGGATGTTTTCAAACATTTTTATCAGCAGGTAGACTGGACTAACATAACTAATCCTCAGTTACCTATCATCTGGTTTTAACAATGAGCAACATTTTACTATATTATTTCCTTTTGGCGGGGGCGGGGGAGCAGCTGTGCAAAGTATTTTAAAGTAAATGTCAAACAAATGAAACTTCATCTCCAAATGTGTATATGCCTCTCCTTTCTAAAACATGGCTTTTCTTACTTAAGATTAATGCCATTATCATTTTCAATAAGATTTACAGTATTGTCTAATTCCATCAAATATCTTGTTCATATGTAAAATTCCCCAGTTGTACCCAAAACATCTTTTACAAGGTCAAACCAGGATTCAATAATTATATGTTTTAATAATAGGATATTACATCTCTTAAGTCTTTCTTTTTTTAAAAAAACAACTTTATTGAGGTATAGTCGACATACAAAACTCTGTACGTATTTAATGTGTATAGTTTGAGCCTGACACAGTGTGGCTGAATTCCGGTCTCTGTCCATCAGCACAAAATTAAATCTCGGAGATAGAGCTTTTGGTGAAGCAGAAAATAGCTTTACTGCTTTGCCAGGCAAAGAGGGCCACAGCAGACTAATGCCCTCAAAGCTGTGTGTCCCAGCCCAGGGTGGGGTTGAGGAATCTTACTGTAATGGTTTAGGGAGCAGGGTTGTCGATAAGGATCTATGTGCAGGCAGGGCCTGCATTCCTTCCATCCAGATATCTGAAGACCAGCAGTGTTGGCATCAGCTGGGCTTGTGATATGCTTTTGTGGTTCTGGAGGCTACTGAACTGTGATCTTCTCTCAGAAATGAAGAATGCTTACAAAGAAGGGTGTGTAGAAGGAGTGTTCTCAACAGAGAAAAACACCAGGTGTGGATATGAAACTAAACAGAAAAGCAAGTCATCTGTAAAATGCAAGCCAGAGTGAATTAAAACAGATTACCATTCCCAACAAGATTTACAGTATTGTCTTAATTCCATCAAATATCCTGTTCATGTTCAAAATTCCCCAATTGGCCCCCAAACATCTTTTACAAGCTCAAACCAGGCTTCGATAAATAATCATAAATTTAATACTTGGATGAGACATCTCTTAAGTCTTTCTTTTTTAAAAACAGCTGTATTGAGATGTAATTGATATACAAATATCTGTATGTATTTAATGTGTATTTAATGAGACCAGCAGCGCTGGCATCAGTGGTCTTGTGATGGGCTTCTGTGGTTCTGGAGGCTCTTGAACTAGGATCTCTCAGGAATGAAGGATACTTACAAAGAAGGGTATGTAAACTGGAGAGTTCTTAAAAAGATAAAAATACCAGATATGGATATGCAACTAAGCAAAAAGCTCTGTAAAAAGCAAGTCAGAGTGAATTAAAAGAGATCAGAGCATGATGGGGACTGTTTCAAATAAACTTTAAAAACTTATCTGGAAGAAAATGTGTAACACTCATGAAGACATCAGAACAATCATCATAATAAACATATCTAATCTTCTAAAAGTTTCCTTGCACAACTTGGCTATTTTTGTTTAGTTTGTGTGTGTGCTAACATGAGATCAGCTCTCTCAATTTTTTTTTAGCTGCATGCTGTAGCATTAGCTATAGGCATGATATTGTACAGAAGTTCTCTGGAATTCATCTAGTATAATTGAAACTTTATATCCACTAAAGAGCTCCAAGATGCTGCTGACAATCACCATTCTACTTCGTAAATCTCTTTTAGTCTTGAACAGTCTCTCACAACTCCCTTTGTTTTTCTTTGACATTGACTTGTTGAAAATTGAGGGAGTTGTTCTGCAGAATAACCCATCTTTTGAATTTTCTTATTGCTTCCTTGAAGTGTTAGTTACTTTGTTCCATTACCCTTCTAGAAATAGATCTGAAGGCTCCCTTAGATTCTAGTTCAACATTTTGGACAAAAACAGTTCGGATCGAATCATGTCAGAAGGCATGTAGTTGCTGACTGTCCCACTTGTAGTGATTCTGGGTGGGTTCAGGTGGTGGTAGGCTGACTTCCCCATTATGTAGTTGCACTTTCCTGTTACATCCCGGAAGTAATCTGTAGGGCAATGTTTGAACACTTTGTCGATATCTGTAATTACTTCAGCATCTATTAATAATTATTATCTAGATAGACAAACTCACTAGGGGTTTTAAAACTGGTAATTTTTTTCTAATTATTTCCACATTTATTCCCTGAAACACTTCTGTTAAAAAGTTTCCTTCATCAGTTCAAGCTGTTTGATTTCCCTGAATATAATTCACACAGGACAAGCAAGGGGAATGCAAATTCTTTAACTTTAATTATCAACATTTAGAGTAAGGTGTTTCTGCATTTCCTGCCTCCAATAATGATAAATGAGATTTCTTCATTCTCACTCCCTTGCCTTCTCTCCCATAAGCTTAGAGACTTTTATATATTCAATGTGTTTCAAACAATTGCAGTCTTTTTTTCAGTGTTCACATTCCCCATATTTGACCAGTAAGAACCCCCTTGAGTTTCTTTTCAGACCCCTAAATGGAAGGGGACCTCAGTTTTCATTCCACCATTTCTGTTTATAAAAAGAGTTAAGTATTACATGTGAAACTTTAT
This sequence comes from Muntiacus reevesi, assembly GCF_963930625.1. Lineage (NCBI taxonomy): Eukaryota > Metazoa > Chordata > Mammalia > Artiodactyla > Cervidae > Muntiacus > Muntiacus reevesi. Next base: position 66,451,693 of record NC_089257.1, read on the forward strand.
CCATGCCTACTAAAAGCCTGAAAAATAAAAAACCACCAGGACAGAAGTGAATTCAGAATTACCTTCCAACATAAAAAGAAAAGTGTGTTATATTGAGAGTAGGGGTCTAGGGGGAAAATTGTTAAGAAATTTCCAACATTGCAGGGATGGAAAAGTATTAGATGTAAGTAAATAAAAAAGCAACCACAAATAGCCTCAGGACCATTTTCAGATTGCAGATGAAATTTTGATGCAGTTTTTCTTAAGCTACATTTTTCCATTTACATATCCCTGTCCACCAAAAGGGAGCAGAGAGACAGAGAGAAACAGAGAGAGCATAAAGGGAGGGAGGGAAGAAATGGGGAAGGAGAAAGAGAAACAGAGGCAGACTAGTTTGGTTCTTCCAAAAGCTTTTAGATGTGAGTAAAATTGCCACAAGTCCATCCATCAGCTGTGCCCCATCTGCAGGTCCCACCTCTGCAAGTTAGTTTGTCTTTACTTTATTCCTTGTCTGACTCTTAATTCCTTTGTTTTGAAAAGGCCTTTGACTTTTTTTTAATGTTTTTTCTACCAATGACCTCAGCAAGGATTATTTCTTCTATCTGTATGGATAAAAATTTGAAGGATTATGACACATTCCCCAGAATATTGTCTACCATTTTGCTAGTGGAGCAAGGCAATTGTACCAAGCCAAAGGGATTCAAAGGACTTCCTGGTGACTCAGTCAGAAAAGAATCCACCTGCAATGCCAGAGACCCAGGTTTGACCCCTGGATCAGGAAGATATCCTGGAGAAGGGAATGGCAACCGACTTCAGTGTTCAGTGTTCAGTGTTCTGGAGAATCCCATAGACAGAGGAGGGATTTGAAGGAGCCTGGAAGGCTACAGTCCATGGGGTCACAAGAGTCAGACTAAACCACAACAGCCCGAAAGTGATTCAAGACACAGGATATTTTAATGTTGATGGTTGTTACACAATGTACAGCTCAACTCAAAAGCAAGAAAGCCAAAAATTTAAGCCCAATCTAAATCCAGCTACTTAATTTGAAACCAAAGATTAGTTGAAGGATTTAACAGCAAGTTGTCCATAATAAAGTTGATACTAGTAAAACATTTGGACTACAGGTCAGGAATGAGATCATGTCCAGGGGTGGGGCAAGGGCTGGCCATCATAGGAGAAGATTCATTTTTCACGTTGCATGCATGCTAAGTCGCCTCAGTCATGTCCAACTCTGTTCAACCGTATGGAAAAAAAATAGAGGCTAAAAGGTGAATGCTACCCATACCACCGCTTCCACAAAGCATCAAAATGACCAAATCATATTAGCTACAGAAAAACATTCAATTTCTTAACTGTTATCTCCCGTATATCTTATCCAAGGTATAAAATCTAAGAATTAAGCATAGTGACATAGATGAGATAGGAGCGGACATTTCTGTGAGGCAGAGAACATTTCAGAGGCAAGAGGGAACAACAGTACTTAACATCTTTTGCTGCTGTAATTTAGACTTGTTTTGATTTCATTGCAACATTTGCTTCTTTAATCTGATGAGCATGGGAGACCTAAAGAAGAGAAATACTTGGCTATGATGAGTTTAGTTTATTAAAACCAAGCATCTTATGAATGGAGAGAGTAGCATGGAAGCATATACACTACCACATGTAAAACAGATAGCAAGTGGGAACTCAAGGGGCTCAAACCGAGGCTCTGTGACAACCTAGAGGGGTGGAATGGAGTGGGAGGGAGATTCAAGAGGGAGGGGATCTATGTATACCTATGGCTGATGCATGATTTGTTTTTTTTTTAACTTGGGAAAACTTTTTATTTTTATTTTTATTTGTGTGTGTGTGTGTATCTGGTATGGTTCTTTTTTTTTTTAATGCATGTTTTGATGTATGGCAGAAACCAGCGCAATATTGTAAAGCAATTATCCTTCAATTAAAAATAAGTCAATTAAAAAATAAAACATTATACAAGTATAAAAAATTTTTAAAAATAAAATTAAGCGTCTTGCCATATTAGAGTGGTACTATTGTATTTTGTCTTCCTTTCCTTGAAATGTTACACCAACTAATATCTTAAAACAAGAGCATGAGGCAGAGTGGGTATCAGTGAGTGTTAGTTGTTAACATTGACTTTGATGAAAAATATAATAGGTATTAATGATAAATAAAAATAACAAATTAAAAATATTGTTGCATACTTACAATCCAGTCCTGAGCTAGGCAGAGAGGGCAGCAGAGAAAATGGAGGAGAGAAAAGGAAGCCTGCACCCTGCCTGCCATGGGGCCAGCGGAGAAAAAGTGGGAAGGGGGGGTCCTAAGCACTGTGTGGTTTGTTTGCTTCTACCTGACCTCACGCTTCCCAGATCCTTCTTGAGATAATGATGTAGCATTATTTCAAATTTATACATGAAAAACCAAGATCATTGACATTAAGTGCTGCATTCAATATGCTAGCAAATTTGGAAAATCCAGCAGTGGCCCCAGGACTGGAAAAGGTCAGTTTTCATTCCAGTCCCAAAGAAGGGTAATGTCAAAGAATGTTCAAACTACTGAAGAATTGCACTCATTTCACATGCTAACAAGGAAATGCTCAAAATTCTTGAAGCTAGGCTTCAACAGTATGTGAACCAAGAACTTCTGAATGTATAAGCTGGTATTGGAAGAGGCAGAGGAACCAGAGATCAAATTGCCAACATCTGTTGGATCATAGAAAAAGCAAGGGAATTCCAGAAAAAATATCTATGTCTGCTTCACTGATTATGCTAAAGCCTTTGACTGTTTGGATCACAACAAACTGGGGAAATTTTTAAAGAGATGGGAATATCAAACATGGAACAATGGACTGATTCCAAATTGGGAAAGGAGTACATCAAGGCTATACATTGTCACTCTGCTTGTTTCACTTATATTACTTATTTCACTTATTTTGCAGAGTACATCATGTGAAATGCCAGGCTGGAGGAAGTTCAAGCTGGAATCGAGATTGCTGGAATATATATCTATAACTTCAGATATGCAGATGACACTACCCTAATGGCATAAAGTGAAGAGGAACTAAAGAGCTTCTTGATGAAGGTGAAAGAGGAGAGTGAAAAAGTTGGCTTAAAACTCAACATTCAAAAAACTAATCATGGCATCTGGTCCCATTACTTTCTGGCAAATAGATGGGGAAAAAATGGAAACAGTGACAAGTTTTATTTTCTTGAAGTTCAAAATCACTTGTGGACAATGGCTGCAGTGCTGAAATTAAAAGACACTTGCTCCTTGAAAGAAAAGTTATGATAAACCTAAACAGTATATTGAAAAGCAGAGACATCACTTTGCCAACAAAGGTCCATATAGTCAAAGCTATGGTTTTTCCAGTAGTCATGTACAGGTGTGAGAGTTGGACCATAAAGAAGGCTGAGCACTGAAGAATTTGTGCTTTGGAAATGTGGTGCTGGAGAAGACTCTTGAGAGTCCCTTGAACAGAAAGGAGATCAGACCAGTCAATCCTAAAGGAAATCAACCCTAAATATTTATTGGAAGAACTGTTGCTGAACCTGAAGCTCCAATACTTCGGCCATATGATGTAAAGAGTCAGCTCATTAGAAAAGACCCAGATGCTGGGAAAGATTGAGGGCAGGAGGAGAAGGGGGTGATGGTGGATGAGATGGTGGGATGGCATCATAGACTCAACAGACATGAGTTTGAGCCAGCTCTGTGGGATAGTGAAGGACAGGGAAGCCTGCAGTCCGTGGAGTTGCAGAGAGTCAGACACGACTGAGTGACTGTACAACAGCAACATCCTAAGAAGTAATGATTTAATTTGAATTTAAAAATATTTAACCAGAGAATGATTCTCTTTCCACTACGCCAGCTGCCTCACATGTCTCAGGATTGGGCAGTGGTTGCAGGAGTTAACTCCTACCATCTAGCAAGATCTGATTGTGTGCATTGCCCCCCAATTTTGTGTTCAGTAACATCATCATTACAGCTTGAAACTGTTGGCAGCTTGCAATCAGCTGTGGAGGGGAGTATTTACACCACAGAAATTGGCAGACGCTACAAATCAGGACTTCTTGGTTCAGTTGCTGGTTGTTGAACACTTACCTGGACACAAATGGGACTGGGTGAACCAAGGACAGGTACATGAATTCAGTCAGAAACAACTCTTAGATGGTCTTCATGATGCAGCCAGAAAGAGTCCAATTAAGAGGACAGCCAAACAGGAAGTTACCAGGTATACAAGTCTAAAAGGACTCTAGGCCAAATAGCAAATTTTTCTGTAAAAGGCCAGAAGGTAACTATCTTAGGTTTGCTGGTCACATATTCTTCTTTGTTTTATTTTTACAAACCTAAAAAGGTGAAAGCCATACTTAGGCCCCATCCCCCAGGCTATATAAAGGCAGGCTGCAGTCTGGGTTTGGCTGGTAGCCATTCATTTGTTGACTCCTAAACTAGCAGCAGATCTGCAGAAAGGCAGAACCTATTTATTTATTTCCATTCTCCTTAGAGAAAGTGCACTTTGCAAGTGGAATGAATACTTTCATCAACTGCTTCAAGTATGGAATACTGAAACACCACCTGCCTCCTCCCTACAGTGTATAGCCAAGTGACAATGGCCTGATACCAAATAACTTTCTGAGTAGGGCAGGTCTTTTCAATCACAGAGCTCTCATTTGGCTTAGTGGGATATGCAACTTGGGGATCAGAGCTGAATTACTCAAGACAATATAAGCAGCACTGATCATTCACTGCTTTGCCCTTGGCTTGCATCTCAATATATGCTGGCCAAATCCTTAAAAAGAGCCACACACTTATTCCTCTGCCCAGGTCATACTTGGCAGGAAGGACATATTGTGTAATACATCCAAGACTCAGATAATGGAGACAAAGAGATAAATAGAAGAGACAAGATACATACCCACCTGTATTTCAGAGCATCTTTATTTCATCCCTCATCATGCCTCCCCTATTCCTAGGGTGACTTCTATGCCGTAAATGGAGTGACCTTCCATGAGCACTGGAATTCCGTTTTTCATGAAATTGAGTAGAAGTGCAGATGTAGACACTGAGCTTTATTGGATCCAGAGCAGGTGAGGATAGAGACAGCTAGCTGGTAACCAGGTCCCGTGAAGGCTGCTTTTCCGTGTCCTACCTGCTGATGAAACTTCCACAAGGATTATGAGTTACCTGTCTTGGAGCTGCTTCCCATAGTATCCTGTGGTGAGGACTCAGCCATGTGAGAGGTTTAGATGAGAACTGAGAAGGGATATAAACAGGGCAAATGGACAAGTGTAAGCTGCTTGACCTCAGGAAATAGAGAAAGAATACTGTAGAATATGATTCCTAAATTGATCTTATTGCAGGATGCCAGGATGGGTATGCTAGAGTTACACTGGAAGACCATTTAAAATAGAGATTTCTGAGCATCACACAAGGAAGGTCTTATTTGGCTGGCCAGAAGTTGGACGTGTCAATCAATGTCTTTCATAAGCTTCAGAGGTAGTTGTGGTACCCAGGCCCATGGAGGAGCTGACTTTGAAAACACTCCTGCAGACCCAGAGAATGGACTTGTGGAAATAGCGGGGGGAGGAGAGGGAGTGAGGAACCGAGAGTCACATGGAAATGTACACCTTACCACGTGTAAATAAGACAGTCAGCGGGAATGTGCTGTATGATGCAGGGAGCCCAGACTGGTTGGCGTTGTTCAGTTGCTCAGTCGTGTCCGACTCTTTCAAACCCTGTAGACTATAGCACGCCAGGCTTCCCTGTCCTTCACTATCTCAGAGTTTGCTCAGACTCATGTCCATTGAATCGGTGATGCCATTCAACCATCTCATCCTCTGTTGTCTGTTTCTCCTTTTGTCCTCAATCTTTTCCAGCATCAGGGTCTTTTCTAATGAGTCAGCTCTTTGCATCAGGTGGCCAAAGTACTGGCGTTTCAGTTTCAGCATCAGTTCTTCCAATAAATATTCAGGGTTGATTTCCTTTAGGATTGACTGGTTTGATGTCCTTGCTGTCCAAGGGATTCTCAGGAGTCTTCTCCAGCACCACAATTTGAAAGCATCAGTTCTTCGGCACTCAGTGTTCTTATGGTCCAACTCTCATATCCGCACATGACTACTGAAAAAAAAAAAACCATAGCTATGACTAGACAGACCTTTGCTGGCAAAGTGATGTCTCTGCTTTTTAATATGCTGTCTAGGTTTGTTATAGCTTTTCTTCCAAGGAGCAAGCATCTTTTAATTGCAAGGCTATAGTCAGTGTCTGCAATGATTTTGGAGCCCAAGAAAATAAAATCTGTCACTGTTTTCATTTTTGCCCCATCTATTTGCCGTGAAGTGAAGGGACCAGAAGCCATGATATTAGTTTTTTGAATGTTGAGTTTTAAGCCAGCTTTGTCACTCTTCTCTTTCACTTTCATCAAGAGGCTCTTTAGTTCCTCATCACTTTCTGCCATTAGGGTGCTGTCATCTGCATATCTGAGGTTGTTGATATTTCCTCCAGCAATCTTGATTCCAGCTTGATTTCATCCAGCCTGGCATTTTGCATGATGTACTCTGCATATAAGTGAAGTAAGCAGGGTGATGATATACAGCCTTGATGTACTCCTTTCCCAGTTTGGAACCAATTCACTGTTCCATGTCTGGTTCTAACTGTTGCTTCTTGACCTGCATACAGAAGGTCTGGTGTTCCCATTTCTTTAAGACTTTCCCACAGTTTGTTGTGATCCACACAGTCAAAGGCTTTAGCATACTCAATGAAGCAGAAGTAGATGCTGTTTCTGGAATTTTCTTGCTTTTTCTATCATCCAACAGATGTTGGCAATTTGATCTCTGGTTCCTCTGCCTCTTTTTGCTGCAATTTGTACATCTAGAAGTTCTTGGCTCACATATTGTTGAAGCCTAGCTTAAAAGATTTTGAATATTACCCTGCTAACATGTGAAATGAGTTCAATTGTGTGGTAGTTTGAACATTCTTTGGCATTGCTCTTCTTTGGGATTGGAATGGAAACTGACACTTTCCAGTCCTGCGGCCTGGAAAACTAGTACTCTGTGACAACCTAAAGGAATGGGATGGGGTTGGAGGTGGGATGGAGGTTTAGGAGGGAGAAGACATATGTATACCTATGACTGATTCATGTTGATGTGTTGCAGAAGCCAACACAATACTGCAAAGCAGTCATCCTCTGATTAAAAATAAATAAATTTTAAAATTTGTTTTTTTAGAAAAGAAAATATGCTTTTAGAAGAAAGCACTAATCCTCAGAATGTGGACTACAGTAGTTTATCAAGGGGTCAGGAAGTATTTGGGTAGTTCTCAAAGAAAAACATGTAAATATTTTGTACTTATATTTCATAGAGTTGAAATGTATTTCATCCTACCCCTTCTTAGGTTAGTTTGATGTTGATTTCTATCACCTGCCAAAAAAAGTCTCATCTAATACGGAGGACTAAAGCCATCAAAGATTTTATGTAATTGTCAGAGAAAGCACAGTAACCACTCTGCTAAAGCAATCTAATTTTTTTCAGAGCAGGAACAACAGATTTCCTTCTAGTACAAACTTGATGAATTCTATCAGTAAAGTCAAAAGAAAGATTAGAATTACTAAGGTATCATTCAGCATTGCACTCCTGATAATGAAAAAAGGTACATGTCAAACCACAAAGTCAACCACAAGTTAATGACAAATATGGTTACTGCTAAATCAGAAGGAACTGTTGGTAAAATTCCTTTATCAAATGATACTGTTGTGCAAACACAGCGTCAATAACATAGAATGTGAATTGAAAGGTGTGGTGCTAGATTGCATTTTGCTTTACAGTAGGTTGACGTGATTGATATGTAGGCTATAAATAAGTTCTTGGCATCTGTGCAGCGTTTATAAGAAGCTGAAGCACTTGATTCTTTGCTTCTGGTTGTCATTGAAAACTTATGCTGTAGGGGAAGAATTTTCATATAAGTTACTTTGTGTGCTGTGGTGTAGAATGGAAAGAAGCATTGGGATTACTCCCATTAGGACAGCAATTGTGTGTGCAGCAAGACTGATACCTGAAGCCAGTTCACATGCTGCTTACTAACAGAGAACAGTTAGGGTTTTGTTTTTTTTTTTTAAACAACAATATGCCTCCTAATGTTGACTCATTATGAAAGAAAATTAAAAATTCAAGACACTAACAGCTACTGTGCAACTGAGGCTGTTTCATTTTAACATGTTGAGCAAAGAAATGAACTGCTTTGGATTTCAACACTGATGTTTATTTGCTATAAAATGGAATGAACACACATCATGTAAAAAACACATAATATTAAATCTACCACCTTAACTATTTTAAATGCTCATTTCAGTAGCACTAAGTATACTCACATTGCTGTCCAACAGGTCTCTAGAACTTTTGTCTTGCAACATCAAAACTCTACACCTAGGAAATACTTGTTCCCTTTCCCCCACATTGATAACCATGTTTGTATTTCTTGTTTCTATGATTTTAACTACTTCATTTTACTTTACTTCATATTAGAGGAATCATAACACTGTCCTTTTGTGACTGACTTATTTTGCTTAGTGTAATTTCCTTGAGGTTCATTCATGTTATAACGTGACAGGATTTCCTTTTCTCCCTGAGACTTCCATTATGTTCCATTTAATGTATATACCACATTTTCTTCATTTATACATTCATTTTTCAGAGGGCACTTGGGTTGTTTCCATATCTTGGTTGTTGTGAATCATGCTGCAATGAACATGGGAGTGCACATAAATCTTTGAGATTCTGATTTTAGTTCTTCTGGATATACCCAGAAGCAGAATCAGTGGGTTATATGGTAATTCGATTTTTAACTTTTTGAGTAACCTCCATACTTTTTCCCACAATAACTGCACCATTTTACATTCCCACTAACAGTGCACAAGAGTTCCAACTTCTCTACATCCTCACCAACATTGTTTTGATCGTGGCCCTTCTGATAGGCATGAAGTGATGTCTTATTTTGGTTTTGATTTACTTTTCCCTAATGATCAGTGATGATGAACATCTTTTCATGTGCTTATTGTCCATTTGTATATGTTCTTTGGAGAAAATCTAATCGATTCCTTTGCTCTGTTTTTTCCTCTGCTGCATGTCACTAGCTGGTGACTATGCCACAGCCAGTGAATAAGGTCAGCAGTTACTCTTCACAATAAAGGACTCTAGCACAATAAATCAGTAGCTGATACTCACGTGGCTCAGATGGTAAAGAATCTATCTGCGATGCAGGAGACCTGGGTTTGATCTCTGGGTCAGGAAAATCCCCTGGAGAAGGAAACTGCTACCCACTCCAGCATTCTTGCCTTGAGAATTCCCCTAGAATTGACTCTAGCCTCAATCCTTTGTCCATTTTCTCAATCAGATTGTTACGTTATTGTTGTTGAGTTGTAGTTTTTTCTTATATATTGTGAATATTAAGCTTTACCAGATGTACAATTTACAATTATTTTATCCCATTCTGTAGGCTGTCTTTTCATGCATTTTTTTCCTTTGACATGCGTAAGTTTTTGAGTTCATGGTATAGTCCCATTTGTGGTTATTTTGTTAGTTGCACTTTTGGTGTCATATCAAAGAAATCGTTGACAAATCTATTGTCTTAAAGACTTTCCCTTATGTTTTCTTCTAGAAGTTTAGCAGTTTTAGGTCTTTTGTTTAGGTGTTTAATAAATTTTGAGTCAATTTTTATATACAGTATAAGGTAAGGCTCCAACTTTACTGTGTTGTATGTGCATACCCAGTTTTCCTGACACCATTTGTTGAAAAGACTGTTCTTTCCCCATTGATTAGGCTTAGCACCCTTGTTAAAAAATCATTTGACCATATATGCAAGGGGTTATTTCTATACTCACTATCCTGTTCCATTGGCCTATATATCTATCTTTATGCCTGTACTATATCACATTAATTGGGCTTCCTAGGTGGTTCAGTGATAAAGAATCCACCTGCCAATGCAGGAAACGTAGGAGATGTAGGAAACGTGGGTTCAATCCCTGGGTAGTGAAGATCCCCTGGAGAAGGAGATGGCAACCCATTCCAGTATTCTTGCCTGGAAAATCCCATGGGCAGAGAAACCTGGCATGCGACAGTCCATGAGGTTGCAAAGAGTTAGAGACAGCTGCATGACCAAACAACAAGAACACTGCCTTAATTACCGTTACTTGGTAGTATCATTTTGAAATCAGGAAGTTTGAGTCTTCCAACTTTGTTCTTCTTCAAGATTGCTTTGGATATTCAGGTTCCCTTGAGAGTTCATATGAACTTTAGAATTTTTTTCTATTTTCACAAAAAAAATACCATTGGAATTTTTGTAAGTATTGCATTGGGTCTATAGATTGCTTTATTTGGTACGTATGAACATTCTGATAATATGAAGTCTTCCAGTCTACAAGTATGTGAAAGTCTTTCCATTTATTTGTAACCTCTTTGATTTTAAAAGTATTTTGTATCATTTAGTGTACAAGTCTATAATCTACTTCATTAAGTTTATTCCAAAATATATTATCTTTCTTGAGGCACAGTAAATGGGACGGCCTTCTTAATTTCTTTCTCAGGTTGGTCATTGTAAGTGTTTAAAAATGTAACTGAATTTTTTTAAATCAAAGAACAGTTGATGTACAATACTGTGTAAGTTTGAGGTGTGCGGCATGGTGATTCAGCTATCTTTTCCTGATTATACTCCCTGTAGTTTATTACGAGATGTAGAATGTAATTCTTTGGGCTATACAATAAAGCCTTGTTGCCTGCTATCTATGTATAGTGGTTTTATCTGTCAACCCCGCACTCCTGATTTTTCCCTTCTTCTCTTCCTCCCGCCCCCCTTCGGTAACCATAAGCTTGTTTTCTGCCTGTTTCTGTTTTGTACACAAATTCATTTGTATTATTTTTTAGATTCCACAAATAAGTGAAATCACACAGTATTTGTCTTTCTCTGCCTGACTTACTTCACTAAGTATGGTATTCTCTGTGTTTATCAAGGCTATTGTGAATGGCATTATTCCATTCCTTTTTTACTGCTGAGTAATAGTCCATTGTATATGTACCACATCTTCTTAATTCAATTATCTGTTGTTTCCATGTCTCGACAACTATAAATAATGTGGTTATAAACTTTGTGATGCATGTATCTTTTTAAATTAGAAGCTTTTTTCCCTGAGTATATATCTAGGAGTGGGGTTGCCAGATCATATAGTAGGTCTGTTTTTAGTTTTTTAAGGAACGTCTATACTGTTTTCCATAGTAACTGCACCAATTTTCATACCTATCAGCAGTATACAAAGGTTTCCATTTCTCCACACCCACTACAGCATTTATTATATGCAGATTTCTTTAATTATAACCATTCTGACCATTGTGAGGTGACACCTCATTGTGTTTTTTATCTTAAAATGCCACTGATTTTTAAACATTGATTTTGTTTTCTGCAAATTTGCTGAATTTATTAGTTTGAACAGGTGTTTTTGTAACATGTTTAGGATTTTCTAAATATAAGATCATGTCATCTGGAAACAAATAATTTTATTTCTTCTTTTCCAATTTCCATGCCTTTTATTTACTTTTCTTATCTAATTGCTTTGGCTAGAATATCCAGTACTATGTTGAATCTTTGCCTTGTTCCTGATTCTAGAAGTTAAGTTTTTAGTCTTTCTATGTTGAATAAAATGTTAGCTGTGGGCTTTTCAAATGGAAGTAAATATTGGACTGTCAGCACAGTGCCACTAACCACATGTAGCCACTGAACACAAAATGTGATTAGTGCAACCAAGTAAATGATTTTTAACTTAATTTAATTTTAATTTAAACAGTGACATGTGACTAACAGCTATAATACTTACAGTGCAGCTTTAGAACAAGTGAACAGACCCTTATTATTCACATTTAAATTAGAGGATTGCCTTTGTTGAAGTGAGAGATGGGGTAGAACACATGTTGTAGGATGACACAGACACAGTTCAGTGCAATCCGAGAAGAGTAACCATAATAAAAGTGGAAACTCTAGCATCTCAGAATTAGGTTAAAGGGACTTAAGATAACTTTGATAGGACAATGATAACTCATATAAACATTTAAGAGTGTAATGATTGGGAGAACAAATAGATTTATGTTGAAAGCTTCCAATGTGAAGATTTAGAACCAAAGGAAAAGACTTCTAATATGTGTTTTCTTATTTAGAGAAGCTGATCCTAAGCTGTATGGATTGACATTCATACTGATGTTACAGCACTATAATTTCACTTCCTCTCCCTAGGAAACATAGTCCAAAAAAGAAATCACCCTGGAGTAACAACATTTCTACTCTTGTAACCTCAAGTGGTCTTCATAGAACAGTTCAATTCCAGTTCCTTCAGCATTACTGGTTGGGGCATATACTTGGTTTACTGTAATATTGAATGGTTTGCCTTAGAAATGAACAGAGATCATTTTGTCATTTTTGAGACTGCACCCGAGTACTGCATTTCATACTCTTTTGTTGATTATGAGGGCTACTCCATTTCTTATAGGGGATTCTTGCCCACAAGAGTAGATATAATAGTCATGTGAATTAAATTCACCCATTCCAGCCCATTTTAATTCACTGATTCCTAAAATGTCAGTGTTCACTCTTGCCATCTCCTGTTTGACCACTTCTAATTTACCTTGATTCATGGACCTAAATTCTAGGTTCCCATGCAATATTGCTCTTTACAGCATTGGACTTTACTACCATCACCTGTCACATCCACACCTGGGTGTTGTTTTTGCTTTAGCTCCATCTCTTCATTCCTTCTGGAGTTATTTCTCCAATATTTTCCAGTAGCATACTGGGCACCTACCAGCCTGGGGAGTTCATCTTTCAGTGTCCTATCTTTTTGATTTTTCATACTGTTCATGGGGTTCTCAAGGCAAGACTACTGAAGTGTTTTGCCATTCCCTTCTTCAGTGGACCATGTTTTGTCAGAACTCTCCACCATGACCCGTCCAACTTGGGTGGCCCTACATGGCATGGTTCATAGTTTCATTGAGCTAGACAAGGCTGTGGTCCATGTGATCAGTTTGGTTAGTTTTCTGTGATTGTGGTTTTCATTCTGTCTGCCCTCTGAAGGATAAGGATAAGAGGCTTATGGAAGCTTCCTGGTGGGAGAGACTGACTGTGGGGGAAACTGGGTCTTGTTCTGATGGACAGGGCCATGCTCAGTAACTCTTTAATCCAACTTTCTGTTGATGGGCAGGGCTGTGTTCCCTCCCTGCTGTTTGACCTGAGACCAAACTACGATGGAGGCAATGAAGAAAATGGTGACCTCCTGCAAAAGGTCCCATGCACGCACTGCCATATTCAGTGCCCTCAACCCTGCAGCAGGCCACCACCGGCCCATTCCTCTGCTAAAGACTCCTGGAAACTCACAAGCAAGTCTAGGTCAGTCTCTTGTGGGGTCACTGCTCCTTTCTCCTGGGTCCTGGTGAACACAAGGTTTTGTTTGTGCCCTCCAAGAATCTGTTTCCCCAGTCCTGTGTAAATTCTGTAATCAAATCCCACTGGACTTCAAAGTCAAATACCCAGGGGGTTCTCAGTCCCTTTGCCAAATCCCAAGGTTGGGAAATCTGTTGTGGGGCCTAGAAATTTCTTAACAGTGCAATAATTTCTTTGGTATAATTGTTCTGCAGGTTGTGGGTCATCTGCTCTGCGGCTCTGTGGTGGGGTTAATGGCAACCTCCAAGAGGTCTTATGCCACAGGCTGTGTGACCAGGTAGCTGCACCCAGAGCCCCTGTTCCTGCAGCAGGCCACTGCTGACCCGTACCTCCACAGGAGACTCAAACACAGGTCTGGCTCAGTCTTCTGTGAATGATGTCCTTTTCATCATGGGGGAATGGAATGCAAAAGTAGGAAGTCAAGAGATACCTGGAATAACAGGTAAATTTGGCCTTGGAGTACAAAATGAAGCAAGGCAAAGACTAACAGAGTTTTGCTAAAAGAGAGCACACTGGTCATAAGAACACCCTCATCCAACAACACAAGAGAAGACTCTACACATGGACATCACCAGATGGTCAATACCAAAATCAGATTGACTATATTCTTTGCAGCCAAAGATAGAGAAGTTCTATACAGTCAGCAAGAACAAGACTAGGAGCTGACTGTGGCTCAGATCGTGAACTCCTTATTGCCAAATTCAGACTTAAATTGAACAAAGTAGGGAAAAGCACTAGGCCATTCAGGTATGACCTAAATCAAATCCCTTATGATTATACAGTGGAAGTAACAAATAGACTCAAGGGACTAGATCTGATAGACAGAGTGACTGAAAAACTATGGACAGAGGTTCATGACATTGTACAGGAGGCAGGGATCAAGACCATCCCCAAGAAAAAGAAATGCAAAAAGACAAAATGGTTGTCTGACAAGGACTTACAAATAGCTGAGAAAAGAAGAGATGCTAACTACAAAGAAGAAAAGGAAAGATATGCCCATTTGAATGCAGATTTCCAAAGAATAGCAAGGAGAGATAAGAAGGCCTTCCTCAGTGACCAATGAAAGAAATAGAGGAAGACAATAGAATGGGAAAGACTAGAGATCTATTCAAGAAAATTAGAGATACCAAGGCAACGCTTCATGCAAAGATGGGCACAATAAAGGACAGAAATGGCATGGACCTAATAGAAGCAGAGGATATTAAGAAGAGGTTGCAAGAATACACAGAAGAACTTTACAAAAAAGATCTTCACAACCCAGATAATCACAATGGTGTGATCACTAACCTAGAGCCAGACATCCTGGAATGTGAAGTCAAGTGGGCCTTAGGAAGCATCACTAAGAACAAAGCTAGTGGAAGCAATGAATTCCAGTTGAGCTATTTCAAATCCTAAAAGATGATGCTGTGAAAGTGCTGCACTCAATATGCCAGCAAATTTGGAAAACTCAGCAGTGGCCACAGGACTAGAAAAGGTCAGTTTTCACTCCAATCCCAAAGAAGGACAATGTTAAAGAATGTTAAAACTACCACGCGATTACATTCGTTTCACATGTTTGCAAAGAAATGCTCAAAATTCTCCAAGCTAGGCTTCAACAGTATGTGAAAAACTGTGAACTTCCAGATGTTCAAGCTGGATTTAGAAAAGGCAGAGGAACCAGAGGTCAGATTGCCAACTTCTGTTGGATCATCAAAAAAGCAAGGGAGTTCCAGAAAAACATCCACTTCTGCTTTGTTGATTACACCAAAGGCTTTGACTGTGTAGATCACAACAAACTGTGTGAAATTCTTGAAGAGATGGGAATACCAGACCATCTTACCTACTTCCTGAGACATTTGTATGCAGGTCAAGAAGCAACAGTTAGAACCGGACATGGGACAACAGACTGGTTCCAAATCAGGAAAGGAGTACGTCAAGGCTGTATATTGTCAATCTGCTTATTTAACTTCTATGCAGAGTGCATCATGCGAAATGCCAGGCTGGATGAAGTTCAAGCTGGAATCAAGATTGCTTGGAGAAATGTCAATAACCTCAGATATGCAGATGACATCACCCTTATGGCAGAAAGTGTAGAGGAACTAAAGAACTTCTTGATGAAAGTGAGAAAGGAGAGTGAAAAAGTTGGCTTAAAATTCAACATTAACCCAGAGGAATCGGGTGGAGAGGGAGGTGGGAGGGGGGATCAGGATGGGGAATACATATAAATCCATGGCTGATTCATGTCAATGTATGACAAAAACCACTACAATATTGTAAAGTAATTAGCCTCCAACTAATAAAAATAAATGAAAAAAAAAGCACTAAAATCAAGGCATCCGGTTCCATCACTCCACGACAAATAGATGGAGAAATAATGGAAACATTGACAGACTTTATTTTCTTGGGTTCCAAAATCACTGCAGATGTTGACTGCAGCCATGAAATTAAAAGATGCTTGCTCCTTGGAAGAAAAGCTATGACCAACCTAGACAGCATATTAAAGCAGAGACATTACTTTGCTGACAAAGGTCCATCTAGTCAAAGCTATGGGTTTTCCAGTAGTCATATATGGATGTGAGAGCTGGACCATAAGGAAAGCTGAGTGCTGAAAAATTGATGCTTTTGAACTGTGGTGCTGGAGAAGACTCTTGAGAGTCCCTTGGACTGCAAGGATCCAACCAGTCCATTCTAAAGAAAATCAGTCCTGAATGTTTATTATGCTGAAGCTGAAACTCCAATACTTTGGCCACCTGATGTGAAGGGCTGACGACTCATTGGAAAAGACCCAGATGCTGGGAAAGATTGAAGGCAGGAGGAGAAGGGGATGACAGAGGATGAGATGGTTGGATGGCATCACTGACTCTATGAACATGAGTTTGAGTGAACTCCGGGAGTTGGTGATGGACAGGGAGGCCTGCCATGCTGCAGTCCATAGGGTCACAGTCAGACACGATGAGTGACTGAACTGACTGAACCTCAAGCATATTAATAGAAAGGGAAGATACTTTTATTTTGAGAGGGCAATCTAGAGAAAAGCTTATAAAGTCATTTGAAGTCGTCTCAAGGAGATCTCATCTCATACTTTGAGGATCAGCAAGAGCTAGGTTTGTAGGGTCTGTACACTGACATAATAATACCAACTGGTTTCTCTCAATGAGTTTGCAGGTTTGGACTGTGATTCCTGATTCTTACTGAAATCTAGAGAACAACTGGCTAACAAATTTCAAATAATTATCTTAAGCACAAAGACTGCTATTACGATTACACTAAGTTGTCTTCTATATTTCACATTTTCTCTAAACTTCTCTAAACTTTAGTCATTTAGACTGCTCATTTCCAGGCCTTATATTTCCTACAATTAAACTATGAATGATGATCTTTTGCTGTTCTGTCATCACACTCAGCACTATAAACAATCCTTTAAATTTGGTTTCCTCTTCATAGCAGTATTACTCACAATATCCAAAAGATGGAAACAACCCAACTATCCCCATCAACAGATGCCTGGAAAGACAAAATGTGTATATACATAAAACAATGGAATTTTTTCATCTGCAAAAATGGAAGGAAATTCTGACACATGCTACAACATGGATGAAACTCAAAAGATATTGTACTAAATGAAATAAGCCAGTACAATGGGAAAATACTATATAATTCCACTTATATGAGCTACCTAGAATGGTTTAATTCATAGAGACAGAAAGTAGAACGGTAGTTATCTGGGGGTAAGAGCAGTTGGGAAATTATTAATCAATAGATACAAAGTTTCTGTTTGGGATGATAAAAAATATCTGGGATCATGATGGTGCTTACACAATATTGTGAATGTTATTAATGCCACGAAATTGTACTCATAAAATGGTTTAAGTGGTAAATTTTAAATTATGTTTATTTCAACAGTAACTTTTAAATTTTGTGTCCTCCATACCTTGGATTGTATTAAACTACCCTTGCAGTATAAGTGAGGTCATCTACAGAGAATGGCTAGCACTGGGTTTTTTTGTTGTTGCTGTATTTTTCCTCTAGCAAATGTAGTTTAAGAACATGTTGATCTGATTTTCAATCACGTAATCAGGAGGATGGATATTATCAGTGCTATCAGCAATAGTCATGTCCCAGGCATCAATAACACCCACATTGAGATCCATGAAAATATCCCTCATGATAAGATTCTGAATATAACCGTGAAAATCACTAAACATCTCTGCATTATCAAACATCCTCCTAGTGTTTTCAGTTTTCAGTATCACCTTGGTCTCTGGGCTTCGCAAGAATAGTCGTTCTATGGCCTTTTGAATGTTGATGGCCCTACGGATAAAAATTTTGATGGGGAAGGGTCTCAAGTGCTGACCAAGAGTGATAACAATGGCGGTGTCCTTGTCTCCTGCTATCCGGTCAATTTCCCGTGGGATATAATTATCATCCTTTACCGAGAACAGACTTTGGGTAATAAATGGATGACCATGCTTTTTCCACTGAATCAAAGTATGTCTTTCAGCATCCAGAAGCACATGTGTTTTAAAGGGCCCAACTCCATGAAGATCAAAATATTTTAAGGCTGATGGGGGAAAAAAAACCAATAACTTTTAACAAAAGGAAAATAAGGATATAAATTTTAGATGCACGTATTTATAAAATTCTGACCAAGATCACTTCTAACTAAAAAAACATTGCTGCCTATGGGAAGAAGAGAACTTTACCAAATGCATTAAAATCTTAACAAAATTGTGAAATTATTACCAGAATAAAGAAAGAGGAAGAAAATGTTGATATTTGAGAATGAAAAGATAAAATTTAACTTTTGATTAAAGGCCCAAATCCAAAGGTTTGACACATTTTAAAAAATAGTTAACATTAGAAAAGGAAAATGAAGACTTCTATTATCAAAATAACCTCTGACGGCAACTATAGTTTCAAAATAAGACACATACTTTTTACCATTTTTGGTAAATATTGAATCCACTGACGCAGTGTTGAATCTCCCATTAGGTAAATAAGTTTTCTATTCAAGCAGTCATTTATAGTTTTTGTTTCACTTAATTCTCTCTGTTTACAAAATGCTGCAATCCACTTTCTTTTCAGAGTATAACCACTGGGGAAAGGACTCTTCATGCCGAGCTGACATTTTGTTACGTTCTTACTCTCTGGTGATAAGAATTCCCACAATCAGCAATTTTTATTATCACAAATTATTTCAAAGACAGTTTCTTCATTTTCTTTCTCTGTTTCCCCCTTTCCCTCCACCCTTCTCTATTGCTGCTCTCCTGTCTTATTCCCAAATATTTACCTAACAAGATCATGTTAAAAGGATGGCTTAAAATTTATCACTTTTGAATAATCTCAATAATGAATGGTAGTCCCTAGAATGGGGTTGGGGCTTCCCAGGTGGATTAGTGGTAAAGAATCTGCCTGCCAGCGCAGGAGACACAAGAGACACAGGTTCGACCCCTGGGTTGGGAAGATCCCTTTAAGTAGAAAATGGCAATCCACTCCAGTATTCTTGCCTGGAAAATCCCGTGGACAGAGGAGCCTTGAGGGCTACAATCCATAGGGTCTCAAAGAGTTAGACACGACTGGATGACCGAGCATACACACACATAGAGTGGGGTTAGATTTTTCCCTTGTGAATTTTCAACGTTTTCCAGGGCTTCATGTTGTTCCTAAGGCCATGCAGTTGTGAGATAGCTAGCCAAAACTGAGGGAGAAATGCGTGGTGGTAACAAGCAGGAATCAGCAGTCCAGCTGAATATCATTCCCATGACACTGTCCAGGAAGGACTGGACATCTCTTCCTCAAACTACTTACCCATGGAGAAAGTTTGAACACATTTACGAAGTGGCTACTGCTTGTTATTCTGTATATATCAGAACCATGTTTTCTAGCTCACAGAAAACTCCTTCATTGTTTCTTCCTTGTGCCCATAACTGAATTTAATATTCTGTGTGGTCTGACTAGTGCAGAAAAAGAGAAGAACACGAAATGGTTTTTCTGAATATTCCACTTTGCAGTGCTTAGTCGCTCAGTCATGTCCAACTCTGTCCGCTGTCAGTGGAGATTCTCCAGGCATGAATACTGGTGTGGGTTGCCATGCCCTCCTCCAGGGGATCTTCCCAACCCAGAGAGGGAACCCAGGTCTCCTACATTGCTGGTGGATTTTTTATCATCTGAGTCACCTGAGAAGTCCAAATATTCCAACTCAAAAGTGGCCTAAGCTGAACTCACTGATTCATATAAAAATCTTTCCATCCATGTGTGACTGAGCCATTTTTATCCTTTGCCACTTTAAAACCCATCTTGGCATACATCAACATGAATCAGCCACATCACGATATTGTAATTGTCCTCCAATTAAAATATATAAATAAGCTAGAAAAAAATCTTGGGACTTCTCTGGTGGTCCAGTGGTTAAGAATCCACATGCCAACGCAGGTGACAGCGTTCAGTCCCTGGCCCGAAAAGATGCCACATGCCACAGAGCAACTAAGCCCAAGAGCCACAACTACTATAGACTGTACTCTACAACAAGAGAAGCCACCACAATGAGAAGCCCATGCACACAAGGAGGGGTAGCCTCTGTTCATCACAACTAGAGAAAGCCCATGTGCAGCAACGAAGGCCCAGTGCAGCCAATAAATACGACAAACCCAGAGCAAGCATCACCCTCAATGGTGAAAAATTGAAAGTGTTTCCTCTGAAATCAGGAACAAGACAAGGATGCCCACTCTCACCACTCAACATAGTGGTGCCCACTCTCACCATTCAACATAGTGTTGGAAGTTTTGGCCACAGCAATCAGAGCAGAAAAAGACGTAAAAGGAATCCAGATAGGAAAAGAAGAAGTGAAACTCTCGCTGTTTGCAGATGACATGATCCTCTACATAGAAAACACTAAAGACTCTTCCAGAAAATTACTAGAGCTAATCAATGAATATAGTAAAGTTGCAGGATATAAAATTAGTACACAGAAATCCCTTGCATTCCTATATACTAACAATGAAAAAACAGAAAGAGAAATTAAGGAAACAATACCATTCACCATTGCAACAAAAAGAATAAAATACATCATTTTTTTAAAACTACATCTTTTTTTATCTACCTACATTGCTCGGATTTGGGATATATGTTTAGGAACACACCATCTTATAAGACTTTACTAGAAATTACTATCTAGGCAAGAGGGAAACCAAGCAGGAGTGTTATAAATTAATTGGCCTTAAGAATCAAAGAACTTTCACTGATGTAAAAATTAGGTATGGATGATGGTTGCCATGGCAGGGAAGGAATCTATCTTTCACCCAGAGCCCATGAGCTTTAGATCTGGGTTTCTGGTTTATTTATATCCCCACAGGGTTTAGCAAAGTTCTTTGCCTATAGTAGGTCCTCAATAAACATTTTCTGAATACATGAGAAAAGGGCAGTGGATAGATGTATACCCTATTGACTGTTAAAATGGAAGTAATTTGCTTCTTTGAAGTTCACTTTAATTTCAGTATAGTAGAAACATCGCTTTGATAACTGAGATGGCTTTGAATTGACCACTGAAGTTTATGTGAAAAAACTGAAAGAAATCCACAGGAATTTTAGTTTATACAACTTTAACTGAGATGGTTTGGCTGAAAGTGAGATTAGAAACCATCAAAGAAGTTTCCAAGCTCTGTAGTTCATTTGAGATATTTTCACCAGTACCCAATTATTGGTTTTTCAGGAACAAATCCCAAGTTGAAATACAAATACAAATAACCTGCACATTTTGAGAGAAAGCAGCTGAAATGAAGGGTTGCCTAGCCTTTTATAGTTGGCTCAAGATGAAAATTGGTTTAAATTTATATGAAAATAATTTCCAAGAATAAAACCCCTTCTGCAAAGCCCAAGATGATTAATACTATTTATCCCAGGAAATGAAAGATTGAAATGGTTAATGTTCAATAAATATCTCTTAAAGTAAGGATATCCATTAAATGGATAAATTTTTAACACAACAGACTTACTGCCACATGCTAAGACCTTGATGGAGGCAAAGTTCTTCATTATTTCAACTCCCACGTTGGACCTTCAAGAAACGAGAAAATAAATTAGCCTGATAACAGTTGAGATATTAAAGTAAGAACAGATCACAGGGGACTTAGAAAGATCAAACCACTCTCAACTCTCTGTAAATACATGTTTTCTTTATTTTGATATATTTTAGATATTATGCAGAAAGTAAACAGGCCAGGATTCTGTAAAACTGTTCTCCCACTAATGATAGGAATCCAGAGATCCAGAGAGTCACTCACCTTGTATGTACAAATAATCAAGTATGAATCTCTTTGATTTTACCATCCAAATTATTTTTGACCACATTTAGCATTCGTAGTAATTTAGTCCTTCATGGATATTTTCCTAGGCGAGTACTTCTCTATTTCGAGTTTGCATCAGAATCATCTAGAGTGCTTGTTGTAACTCAGATCGCTGGGCTTCATCTTCAGAGCTTCTGATATAAGAGTTCTGCAAACTTGAAGAGATATCTGTAGTTCTGTGGTCATGGGAGCATTATTGGCAATAGCCGTGATATGGGAACAACCTAAGTGTCTATCAGTGGATAAATAGATAAAGAAAAATATGGTTTATATGTACAGTGAAATATTGCTCAGCCTTAAGAAAGTCCTGCCATTTACAACAATATGGATGACTCTAGAGACCATTTTGCTAAATAAAATAAGCCAGATATGGAAAAGCAAATGGCAGCCCACTCCAGTGTTCTTGCCTGGGAAATCCCACAGACAGCAGAGCCTGGTGGGCTACAGTCTATGGGGTCACAAAGAGTCGGACACGACTCAGTGACTAAGCACAGCACAGAGAGAATAGAAACAGAAAGCAAAATGTTGAGGAGTTTAGGGTTGGGGAAGTTGGGAGACGTTGGTTAAGGGATACAAACTTTCAGTTTTAAGATGACTAAGATCTGGGGATCTAATGTACAGAATGGTGAATATAGTTAATAAGTGTATACTTGACATCTGCTAAGAGAGTAGATATAAAGTGTTCTCACCATAAAGACAAAAATGTAAACTATGTGTGAGATGATGGATATGTTAATCAGCTTGATTTTAGTAATCGTTTTACAACATACGCATGCATGCTGGCTAAGTTGCTTCAGTTGTGTCCAACTCTCCGTGACCTCATGGACTATATAGCCTACCAGGCTCCTCTGTCCATGGAGTTCTCCAGGCAAGAATGTGGGAGTGGGTTGCCATGCCTTCCTCCAGGGGATCTTCCTGACACAGGGATCGAACCCACCTCTCTTATGTCTCCTGTATTGGCAGGCAGTTTCTTTACCACTAGCACCACCTGAGAAATTTTACAACACATACATGTCTCAAAACGTCATGTTGTAACCTTAATAATATACAACTTTTATTTGTCAATCATACCTCAATAACACTAGAGAAAAATAGTTCTGGGGTGGGGTTCTCAGATTTGGATTTCTAACAAAACTCTCAAGTGATGCAGACGCTGTTGACACACGGACATCAGAGAACTACATCCTAGATTGTTATAATATTGTCTTTATGCCCTTTCGGGTTATGCCACCTAAATACATCCTGTATGCTGCCTGTTTTGCTCCTCGACACAAAATCTTTCCATGACTTTCCATCATCAACCTACAGGATAAGAGCCAAGGTCGTCAACTGTAGGTTGATGATGGAAAGTCATGGGAAGATGACTCCTCCTTATCCAGGAGGAAAGATAAAACCTCCTTGTCCAGCCTCTCCTCCATACACTCTTCTCCTTCACACATCCTCCAGGAAATTTCCTGTTCTCTATTATCTCCTTGCAAATAGGGCTTGTGCATGTGTGCCAAGGCACTTCAGTCATGCTAACTCTTTGCAACCCTATGGACCATAGCCCGCCAGGCTCCTCTGTCCATGGGAATTCTCCAAGCAAGAATACTGGAGTGGATTGCCATTGCCTCCTCCAGTGGATCTTCCCAACCCAGGCATTGGATCCGTGTCTCCTGCATCTCCTGCATTGGCCGGCAGATTCTTTTACCATTATGCCACCAGGGAAGTAACCAGAATAGAGTATGTTGGGATTCCAATTCTGACTCTCCCACTTACTAGATGCAGCCTACATTGGCAAAGCTCTTTAATATGTCTGTGATTAAATTCCACAAAAGTGAAATGGGCATAGTCACTCCAGAGTATCTTACTGAGGATCCTATGAGACTTACCTGTGGCACAAATTAAACTTTGTCTCAATGGGAAACTTGAAACATTGCTTTTCCCATATCCATTCCAGGTAAGTTTGAAGTTGACAAAAGAGACCAATATCTGGCTACCTTGTAAATTTGGTTACCAAAGCCAAACTGTGATGAGCCATTAAAATTAGGATTAAAAACATGTACTCGTGGTAAGAAGACATTCATTTCGGTGTGCCTTGTCTTAGTATTCTTGAGTGTGTCTGTGTATTACATTTCAGAAGAGAGTCTATAATCGTCCCTTCCACCCACAGAAGGATTGAATGAATTTGATAGCAATATAGAAATATAACAGAAATGGAAAGAATTGTCAACAACTTGCTGCCTGTATGATGTCTTCTCATACAACAACACCTTTGCTTATATTTCCATCATGGTTATCAATAAAACTCTTAAATTAAGAAGAAAATAACTTTTTTTTAACTTCGAAGAATTGAGTATCTGAGGAGGGAGCATCTGATTCTGCAGCCAGTGTTGGGAGAGAGGACCTTGGTAGGAAAATGTATCTGTTAATATTATGTGACAAATGAAAGAGAAATAGGCTTAGTCCCTGGACTTCTGGGAAAGGAAGATGCCACAGAACCTGGCTTGGGCCTAAGAAGGGGCCCTTGATCTTAGTGAGAGAATGATGCATGAGAGTTCATGGATTCGGAATCACCTATGAACTCAACTACACCTGTGAACAGATTCATATCTCTACTTCTATGCATTGATGGGCAGGGGAGAGGGGAGGGGTGTGTGGTGAGGGAGGGAGGGATAAATGGTTTGAATAGAGCAGGGTATGGAGGAAGTAAATATGTCCTTTGGGAAGTAAAATGGAGTCAGGCAGATTATTGTCATGAACATAGCTCACTTGAGAAGTATGGTTAGATCCAAAATACAGATCTGCAGACCTGCCAGACCCAGAACTTAGCATTCCTGAGAGCAGACAGGAGAAAGTGCAAGGAGAGCTCCCCGATCCCAAACTGCAAGGAGGACCATTTTCTCAAGAGGGAGCAGATGTAGTGAACAGGAAATACGGAATCAGCACAGGTAATCTCTGCGCATAGAGCTGAGATGTGGTTTGGAGACCTTCAAGGCAGGAAGGTCTCTACACTTTTGTGATTATTTAGGCCTTTATGTCTCCATGATTATGCGTCCTTTAGTTATTAGCATAATATTTATTTGAAAAAGTCCAGCCTTTTTTGGATGAGCTATAAGATCAATGGATTTTTTCAAACCTTGACCAGGAAAACAAAAAGAAATAAAGGCAACCTAGGCGTGGAAGGGAAACCTTATAGCCAGGTAGGGTCTGTTGTATCCTGCC
The DNA here is from genome assembly GCF_963930625.1 of Muntiacus reevesi. NCBI lineage: Eukaryota > Metazoa > Chordata > Mammalia > Artiodactyla > Cervidae > Muntiacus > Muntiacus reevesi. The sequence goes on from NC_089257.1 coordinate 66,476,661, forward strand.
CCCTCCCCGTGTGTCATCATAAAGCTTGAATTGGATTTGAACTTGAATTTCCAGGATATTATGCTATTCAAATTACTTTTCTGAACATGTTTTAGAAAACCAAGGCCATTCTGCAGCAGCATTTACTATAGAACCACAACCCCTTAAGATAATCCATTAAGTAGGTGGTCTATAGTCAAATAATTTTGGGAAGTGTTTCGTGTTCTATCTGATTTGAAGGAATAGACACTAAAGTCAACAGATATTCCAAGGCTCTACCTACTTGCTGGAACCCCTTTTCCCTTCATTCACTGCATTCCAACCTTGATTGTCCCCTTCATGTTCCTGGAAGATTCCAGCATGCTGTTGCTTCAGGTTCTAGTCCCCTTCTTGAAATAGTGTTCCCCTCAAATGCACGTGGCTCACTTCCTCACTTCATTCAGGCTGCTGTTCAAGTAACCCATTCTCAGGTTGCTGCTCAAGATACTCACCTGACCATGCTTTTAAAATATATTCACTATCACATTAAAATCTTATTCTGGAGCCAATTATACAGAGTGAAGTAAGCCAGAAAGATAAAGAACATTACAGCATACTAACACATATATATGGAATTTAGAAAGATGGTAACGATAACCCTATATGCAAAACAGAAAAAGAGACACAGAAGTACAGAACAGACTTTTGAACTCTGTGGGAGAAGGTGAGGGTGGGATGTTTCGAAAGAACAGCATGTATATTATCTATGGTGAAACAGATCACCAGCCCAGGTGGGATGCATGAGACAAGTGCTCGGGTCTGGTGCACTGGGAGGACCCAGAGGAATCGGGTGGAGAGGGAGGTGGGATGGGGGATCGGGATGGGGAATACGTGTAACTCTATGGCTGATTCATGTCAATGTATGACAAAACCCACTGAAATGTTGTGAAGTAATTAGTCTCCAACTAATAAATAAATAAATAAATAAAATCTTATTCTGATGACTTTATGTTACAAATGTCTTTGCTGTCTTTCTACTCCAGCCCAGAATTAATTAGGGTTAATTAGGTGTTAAATTCTCAACACCTAGAGCTATGTCTGGAATATAGAAAGTGAGAATTATTTACAAATTGAATGAATAAATGTTGAAAAAAGTTTGATTGGCCAAAAGGTTCATTTGGGTTTTTCCATAAGATGTTACAGAAAAACCCAAGTGAACATTTTAGCCAATCCAATAGTCACAGTTATTGGGTCACAGAGCTTACAGCTTGGCAGAAGATATAAAATATTTATCCGAAATTTAATAGTATAATGAGTATTTTGATTGAGGGAGAATAGAATACAATGGAAGAATATGAGACTAGCAGTTTACCCAAATGGAGAAGGCAATGGCAACCCACTCCAGTACTTTTGCCTGGAAAATCCCATGGATGAAGGAGTCTGGTAGGCTACAGTCCGTGAGGTCGAAAAGAGTCAGACAGGACTGAGCGACTTCACTTTCATGCATTGGAGAAGGAAATGGCAACCAACTCCAGGGTTCTTGCCTGAATAATCCCAGGGACAGCAGAGCCTGGTGGGCTGCCACCTATGGGGTCACACAGAGTCGGACACGACTGAAGCGACTTAGCAGCAGCAGCAGAAGTTTACCCAAACAAAGCAGAAATGATATTTAGATGCAGGCTCGTGAAATGCCAGAGCTGAGAGACAGCATGGTCCTTTTGTATAGTTAAAGGAGTTCAATTTGACTGACAGAGAGCAAGGTAGCTGAAAGGTGAGATAAGCGGCTTCAGAGAGAGACAAGTCCTTGTAAACATACTAAAGAGTTTAGATTTCATCCTTAGAGGAATGGGATCTTACTAAGGATTTTAGGGAAGGAAAAGTAAAACACTGGTCTGAATACAGTATGGATAGGAAGGAAACCAGGCTGTGAGCAAGGAAACATCTCTGGAGATTGCTGCAATAATCTGAGGCGGGATGATAGTTTATACAAGGACTGAGGGAACAGCAATGGCGTGAAATGGCTGGGTTCAGGAAGTATTTGAAAGGTACAATTCATGGGATTTTGTGAGTTATTTGATGTAAAGGGTGAGGTAGACCAAATAATGATAACATTCACTCCCTGTGGGTTTTTTGTTGGTTTGTTTGGGGGTTTTTTGTCATTGTTGTTCTATTTTTGTCTTTGTTTTTGCATAGCATCTATTAACACTCTCTAGGAATGGCATCTCATGGAATACATCATAGAAAATGTTAGTCTCCAGAAAATTACTGAATCTGAAACTATGGCAAGCCATGGAGAACTATAGACCTATAGAAATTGCTTCATGGGTTATACTCTTTTTACAAATAGTTCAGGATGACTAAAACCACAGTTGAGGAGGTGAGCTATTTGGGACCCTGTTAATATATTACCATCCCTACTGACTCTGATTATAACCTAGTCAACACAATTGACTTAAGGGAGCTTGATTATGAAAAATTATTAAGCAGAGTTGGTCTGAACCTAAGTCTCCCTCTTTGTATGAATAATAATATTTGAAGGCTGTTTACCTGTCAAAAAGAGCCCATTCTTTCCGTCTAATATAGGACACGTTTGCATTCCTGGTGGTCACGTGGGTCAGCGCCTCACAGGGAACTTGGGGAGGCTTCAAGCAGTAGAAGGCTTCCTGGTCGCGAGAGTCCGAGTACTCGCAGAGTTCCGCACTGGTGTGAAGGGTCAGGCCACATTTAGAGAATACTGGGGAGGAGCCGTTAGCAAACTGGCCTGTGAAGTTCACCCTGTCGTAGCCTTGGTTCCTGGCCCTCCAGAGAGCCGACACCCCTTCGCTGGGGTGGATGAGCAGGACAGACAGGGACACCCGGCCCTCCCAGAACAGGGTGAAGCTCACGAGGTAGGTGCCGTTGTTGAAGTCTGTCACCTTTCCAGAAGCACCCGCCTTCAGGGCTGGGGAGGACACCCTGGCCCTGAGGAAATCCCCACCATATTCCTTCCTGCGCCCCAAGTGGTCCCTCACCTCCAGCAGGACGTCCAGCCGGTCCCCCCTGCAGTATGTGTCTCGGGGGCTGAGGAGGGTGGCTCTGCTGTGTGTGGCGCTGCTGGTGGAGCTCACGTTGGTGAAGGGTCTGGGTGGGATCAGCTGGTCTAGTTTCTCCACGATCCTCTTTATCCTCAGCTCAGTCTCTGCTGGTGAAATTTCTGGATTTGGTGGGGCTTCCGGGTCGGTGGAATTCCTGAATATGTTCCAATGATCCAGAGAAATAGAATTTCTCAAGCTGAACAAGAACTGAAGTATTGAAAAAAGGATATATTATCAGCAAATAATATGGCTTGCTTTTCAAAATGAACTATTATGGGTTAATTTATATATATTTCAACTGATAGAATCACACAGATAAAAAATGGATCCTAACTAGTTTTCAGTTTTGGAATCACAGGACTAATTTCTGTGAAATGTGACTTCCTTAGCTACCAGCTGATGATTTCTGTTAGAAGTCATTGGCTTAAAAATTAAATATATGAAATAATTTTATACTACCAAATGATTGACTGTTTAACTATTTCCCTTTACCAACTCTTCACTTGGTCTACTTTTCTTTATGAAAATCATATAGCCATATTATAGGCAATATGGAAAACACCATGTTTTTAAAAATATGATCTTACCAAAGCTTTGCTCTTTGTGGTGTTTTTGAATTATTATGTCCACTCTTTCTTTTTCCTTCCATGCATATAATTCATTTAGTTGCAATCATACTAAATATATAGTACTAACACATATTTGCAGATAATACCATGGATTATAAACATTTTAATATTGTTAGATAATTTTCATGATCAGTTTTAATGGTTGCATGATACTCTGTCAAGAGGATGCAAAATGAATTCTGTGGCCAGTGATACTGGACAATTGGATTATAACTATTCACTTCCATTTGACATTACTTTTGGATATTTTCCAACTTTTCAAACATAGGATACTTCTTTGAAGGATTTCTAGGGATGGGCATATCAGATCATACATTATTGAATTATCTGTCAACTAAGGAATATAAACACTTCTATTCTTAACTGTCAAATATATATCCTCAAGATAAGAGTTTTCATTGCCACCAGCAATATGTAAGACTAGCTGGCGTGCCACATTGCAGCAAAGTGTGAGTTAAGTACACTGCTCCGTAACAAGAGTACTGAAGGACATAGTTAATCAAATCAGAAGTTTGTTTAGCTGACAGTGAATACATGTTTTCTGTGGGACAATGATGTAATTGGAGGAAACATCACCACCAGTTTAAAGTCTATTCAGGTTCCAGGAATCTCTCAGGCCTCAAGGAAGTACATTTAGCTGTAGCCTAAAATGACATAGGTAAAGCCAGGGTAGGAAACCACTCCTGTTTGTTTCTCAATTGGCTTGTTTGTGTTTTATTTTACTTTGTTTTGCTTTTTAAGTCAACTGCTGTTTAATATTTGTACAGAAAGGCTTCAAGTTCAGATGTCTTATTTCCTCTGTCATAAAGATGCAGTGCAGGGTACTGATGGTGGGGTCAGGAAAAAACCCCCAGAGTAAGAAATGGCAATCTGCTCCAGTATTCTTGCTTGGAAAATTCCACAGAGGAGCCTGTCAGGCTACAGCCCATGCGATTGTAAAGAATCAGACACGATTGAGCGAGTAGGCAGCACTGCAACTATAGTCAAAGATTTTTCTGGAACAAGAGATTTAGTTATGCCAAAACAATATATAACATCACATATATCGTATTCTGCCTCCCAGGTGGCGCTAGTGGTAAAGAACCTGCCTGCCAATGCAGGAGGCATAAGAGATGTGGGTTTAATCACTAGGTTGGGAAGATCTCCTAAATGAGGGCATGGCAACTCCATTCTCCTGGCAAGAATCCTGGAGAATCCTATGGACAAAGGAGCCTGGTGGGCTACAGCCCACGGGCTTGCAAGAAGTCAGACACAAATGAAGCAACTTAGCACGCATGCATGCATTTCACATGCTAATAATTGGATTGTGGACTGAATAAAAGAATCGTACAAAATCTATCTTCTGACTGATGAGTTTGGATAGCTGTCTGCTCACCAAGAGAAAGGAGTTGGATATCTCAGCTAATTAAGTTTCCCTTACAAAATTCGTCACTTTAAATACTGTTGGTTAAATTATAAAACATTGTCATTAAAACTATTTGCAAAGTTGACAGGTGAAAATGGAGACTTACTATTGTTTTAAATTACATTTATTTTATTTTATTTTATTTTATTTTTTTAGTTGGAGGCTAATTACTTCACAACATTTCAGTGGGTTTTGTCATACATTGACATGAATCAGCCATAGAGTCACACGTAATCCCCATCCCGATCTCCCCTCCCACCTCCCTCTCCACCCGACTCCTCTGGGTCCTCCCAGTGCACCAGGCCTGAGCATTTGTCTCATGCATCCCACCTGGGCCGGTGATCTGTTTAACCATAGATAATATACATGCTGTTCTTTCTAAACATCCCACCCTCACCTTCTCCCACAGAGTTCAAAAGTCTGTTCTGTACTTCTGTGTCTCTTTTTCTGTTTTGCATATAGGGTTATCGTTACCATCTTTCTAAATTCCATATATATGTGTTAGTATGCTGTAATGGTCTTATCTTTCTGGCTTACTTCACTCTGTATAATGGGTTCCAGTTTCATCCATCTCATTAGAACTGATTCAAATGAATTCTTTTTAACAGCTGAGTAATATTCCATGGTGTATATGTACCACAGCTTCCTTATCCATTCATCTGCTGATGGGCATCTAGGTTGCTTCCATGTCCTGGCTGTTATAAACAATGCTGCAATGAACATTGGGGTGCACGTGTCTCTTTCAGATCTGGTTTCCTCAGTGTATATGCCCAGAAGTGGGATTGCTGGGTCATATGGCAGTTCTATTTCCAGTTTTTTAAGAAATCTCCACACTGTTTTCCATAGTGGCTGTACTAGTTTGCATTCCCACCAACAGTGTAAGAGGGTCCCCTTTTCTCCACACCCTCTCCAGCATTTATTGTTTGTAGACTTTTGGATAGCAGCCATCCTGACTGGCGTGTAATGGTACCTCATTGTGGTTTTGATTTTCATTTCTCTAATAATGAGTGATGTTGAGCATCTTTTCATGTGTTTGTTAGCATCTGTATGTCTTCTTTGGAGAAATGTCTGCTTAGTTCTTTGGTCCATTTTTTGATTGGGTCATTTATTTTTCTGGAATTGAGCTTCAGGAGTTGCTTGTATATTTTTGAGATTAATCCTTTGTCTGTTGCTTCATTTGCTATTATTTTCTCTCAATCTGAGGGCTGTCTTTTCACCTTACTTATAGTTTCCTTTGTAGTGCAGAAGCTTTTAAGTTTCATTAGGTCACATTTGTTTAGTTTTGCTTCTATTTCCAGTATTCTGGGAGGTGGGCCATAAAGGATCTTTCTGAGATTTATGTCGGAGAGTGTTTTGCCTATGTTCTCCTCTAAGAGTTTTATAGTTTCTGGTCTTACATTTAGATCTTTAATCCATTTTGAGTTTATTTTTGTGTATGGTGTTAGAAAGTGTTCTAGTTTCATTCTTTTACAAGTGGTTGACCAGTTTTCCCAGCACCACTTGTTAAAGAGGTTGTCTTTTTTCCATTGTATATCCTTGCCTCCTTTGTCAAAGATAAGGTGTCCATAGGTTCGTGGATTTATCTCTGGGCTTTCTATTCTGTTCCATTGATCTATATTTCTGTCTTTGTGCCAGTACCATACTGTCTTGATGACTGTGGCTTTGTAATAGAGTCTGAAGTCAGGCAGGTTGATTCCTCCAGTTCCATTCTTCTTTCTCAAGATTACTTTGGCTATTCGAGGTTTTTTGTATTTCCATACAAATTGTGAAATTATTTGCTCTAGTTCTGTGAAAAATACCGTTGGTAGCTTGATAGGGATTGCATTGAATCTATAGATTGCTTTGGGTAGAATAGTCATTTTGACAATATTGATTCTTCCAATCCATGAACACGGTATGTTTCTCCATCTGTTTGTGTCCTCTTTGATTTCTTTCATCAGTGTTTTATAGTTTTCTATGTATAGGTCTTTTGTTTCTTTAGGTAGATATACTCCTAAGTATTTTATTCTTTTTGTTGCAATGGTGAATGGTATTGTTTCCTTAATTTCTCTTTCTGTTTTTTCATTGTCAGTATATAGGAATGCTAGGGATTTCTGTGTGTTAATTTTATATCCTGCAACTTTACTATATTCATCGATTAGCTCTAGTAATTTTCTGGAAGAGTCTTTAGTGTTTTCTATGTAGAGGATCATGTCATCTGCAAACAGCGAGAGTTTCACTTCTTCTTTTCCTATCTGGATTCCTTTTACTTCTTTTTCTGCTCTGATTGCTGTGGCCAAAACTTCCAAGACTATGTTGAATAGTAGTGGTGAGAGTGGGCACCCTTGTCTTGTTCCTGATTTCAGGGGAAATGCTTTCATTAAATTACATTTATTTTAATACTAGTGTATTTCAGCTTTATTTTCTCTCAAATACTGTATAAGAAATAATGTGTTTCTTCTCTTCCATATAGTTTATTTCCTTTGTTCAATTTTTTATTTTGATTTCATTGATTTCAATGTTTTTTAATTTCTTGGTACATCAGTTCTTTATATAACAAACATTTTAACATTTAATCTCTCAGTTTTGCAGAAAAAATTTTTATCTGCAAATGTCACTTCTTGACATTTTTAGAAGCATTTAATGTTTACTGTAAAAGCACTGAAAAATTCCTTTGTGATATACTTCTATTGCTTTTAATCTTCGACTGTTCTCCACACTTTCATTTTCTAAATATTTAATTCTATTTTTTAAACAAAATAAAATGCTTATTTAGTGAATAAAAATACCCTCTCAGTAGACAGCAAAATTTTGAGAAAGTATTGGTTCTATAGGAATTAGTACTATTGGAAAATCATGAAAAATATGTCATTTCAAATTATAAACAAGTACCTTTGTACTAAGTCTATCAGGTACTAAGTCAAAAGAAAAATTGACTATTTTACTAAGGAAAAATCTAGTCAGCCAAACTAGATCACTTAGACTACCCATAATCATTCTAATTAGATTTAGTTAAATTAGCAGGATTATTACCTGTTTTGAATTTATTTTTACATTTTATTGCATTATTTTCATTCTTTTTTATTATCATATATGATCATAATTTCACCATCTGGTAAATAATTGCTCCACCCATTTTTTTCATCTTAAATTGGATAACAACTTTATTGCTTCTTATTAAGATTACAGCACAAAAAAAAAAAAAAAAAAAGATTACAGCACTTTTAAAATATTTATTTTGTTTATTTATTTATTTGGCTGCGTTGGGTCTTAGTTGCAGCACACAGGATCTAGTTTCCTGGCCAGGGATCAAACTCATGTCCCCTGCATCGGGAGCTGTAGTCTTAGCCACTGGACCACCAAGGAAGTCCCAATTATAGCACTTTTTACAAAAAAGAAATTTTTTTAAATTTTGTACTGGGGTATAGTCAATTAATAATGTTGTGATAGTTTCAGATGAATAAGAAAGGAACTCAGCCATACAAAACATGTATCCATTCTCCCCCAAACTCCCCTCCCATCCAAGCTGCCATGTAACATATAGCAGTTTTAAATTAACAAATTTAACACCTAATGGCTTGGTCAGTATCTACCCATGGAAAAAAATTTTTTAATACTTGGGTTGCCTGTGTCCTTGATGAACTGAGTGACTTCAGGGCTGATGAAGCAGATGTGGTCAGAGCAGTCATGAAGTTGACTGTTGACAAAGTGCTCAAAGGCAGACCCTGGTCATTGAGCCAGCTTGGAGGATCCAGTAGTGAGACATCTGATGGCCTCAGTAGACTGTATATATAACTCAAGACTATTAGAACTATCTTGTACTGACTAGAGCCACTCAGAAATTTCAGAAGCTGCCTTAGGCCTCACCACCCCAACCAACCTGAAAGCTGAAGATGGGTCTAAGGTAAAGAAGTTGAAAAGCTAAACTTCGAATTAGCCTGTTTACATGAATTTATGCTTCATTCTGTGTCTTCCCTCATACCTTTCAGTGTGTGTGTATAAACCAAATGAATTAAATACTTTAAAATATTTGGAAAAAAAGTTTTTTTGGAAGACAATTGCCCTACAATATTGTCTTGGCCTCTGCCACACATCAATGTAAATGAGCCACAGGTAAAAACACATCTATAATGTATTCAAACAATGTGATTGTACATATATATCAAAAGTATCAAAAAAGTCGATTTAGATAAAGGACAGTCAAGTTACCTGTGAAATTATTAAGAGTTCTACTCCAAATCATGAAACCATGCCATATTATTATTGGTTTTCTACTCATGACTAAACATTTTCACTTCTTTTACTCCTTATTTTCTCTTCTTTCCTCTCTTCTCCCATCTCTCTTCTCTCCTATCCTCCCCTCCTCCTTTACCCTCCTTCCCTTCCTCCCTACTTCATTTTTCCTTCCCTCCCTCCTTCCATAAAGTATGTAGTGAGTCCATGCTATGCACCCAACCTTGTGTTAACTATGGAGACATGTGGAAATATAAGCAAGACGCACCTAATCTCCCCTGAATTTTTTAAGTTGGAAGACTTCAATGGAAAATTAGAAAATAAAGTGAGAAATTACAATGGTATTAAATACATTAATAATCAGTTCAGTTCAATTCAGTCACTCGGTCATGTCCGACTCTTTGCGACCCCATGAATTGCAGCACGCCAGGCATCCCTGTCCATCACCAACTCCCAGAGTCCACCCAAACCCATGTCAATTGAGTCGGTGATGCCATCCATTCATCTCCTTCTCTGTCATTCCCTTCTCCTCCTGCTCTCAATATTTCCCAGCATCAGGATCTTTTCCAATCAGTCAGCTCTTCACATCAGCTATCCAAAGTATTGGAGTTTCAGCTTCAACATCAGTCCTTCCAACTAACACCCAGGACTGATCAACTTTAGGATGGACTGGTTGGATCTTCTTGCAGTTCAAGGGACTCTCAAGAGTCTTCTCTAACACCATAGTTCAAAAGTATCAATTCTTTGGCACTTAGCTTTCTTTATAGTTCAACTTTCACATCCATACATGACTACTGGAAAAACCATAGCCTTGACTAGATGGACCTTTGTTGATAAACTGATGTCTCTGCTTTTCAGTATGCTGTCTAGGTTGGTTATAACTTTTCTTCCAAGGAGTAAGCGTCTTTTAATTTCATGGCTGCAATCACCATCTGCAGTGATTTTGGAGCCCAGAAAAATAAAGTCAGCCACTGTTTCCCCATCTATTTCCCATAAAGTGATGGGACCAGATGCCATGATCTTAGTTTTCTGAATGTTGAGCTTTAAGCAAACTCTTTCACTCTCCTCTTTCAATTTCATCAAGAGGCTCTTTAGTTCCTCTTCACTTTCTGCCATAAGGGTGGTGTCATCTGCATATCTGAGGTTATTGATATTTCTCCTGGAAATCTTGATTCCAGTTTGTGCTCCTTCCAGCCCAGCATTTCTCATGATGGACTCTGCATATAAGTTAAACAAGCAGGGTGACAATATATAGCCTTGATGTTCTCCTTTTCCTATTTGGAACCAGTCTATTGTCCCATGCCCAGTTCTAACTGTTGCTTCCAAACCTGCATACAGGTTTCTCAAGAGGTAGGTCAGGTGGTCTGGTAATCCCATATCTTTCAGAATTTTCCACAGTTTACTGTGATCCACATAGTCAAAGGCTTTGGCATAGTCAATAAAGCAGAAATAGATGTTTTTCTGGAACTCTCTTGCTTTTTTGATGATCCAGCAGGTGTTGGCACTTTGATCTCAGGTTCCTCTGCCTTTTCTAAAACCAGTTTGAACATCTGGAAGTTCATGGTTCATGTATTGCTGAAGCCTGACTTGGAGAATTTTGAGCATTACTTGACTAGCGTGTGAGATGAGTGCAATTGTGCAGTAGTTTGAGCATTCTTTGGGATTGCCTTTCTTAGGGATTGGAATGAAAACTGACCTTCTCCAGTCCTGTGGCCACTGCTGAGTTTTCCAAATTTGCTGGAAATATTGAGTACAGCAATATTGAGTACAGCACTTTCACAGCATCATCTTTTAGGATTTGAAAGAGCTCAACTGGAATTCCATCACCTCAGCTAGCTTTGTTTGTTGTGATGCTTCCTAAGGCCGACTTGACTTCACATTCCAGATGTCTGGCTCTAGGTCAGTGATCACACTATCATGATTATCTGGGTCGTGAAGATCTTTTTTGTATAATTCTTCTGTGTATTCTTGCCACTTCTTCTTAATACCTTCTGCTTCTGTTTGGTCCCTACCACTTCTGTCCTTTATCGAGCCCATCTTTTCAAGAAATGTTCCCTTGGTATCTCTAATTTTCTTGAAGAGATCTCTAGTCTTTCCCATTCTGTTGTTTCCCTCTATTTCTTTGCATTGATCACTGAGGAAGGCTTTCTTATCTATCCTTGCTATTCTTTGGAACTCTGCATTCAAATGGGTATATCTTTCCTTTTCTCCTTCGCCTTTCGCTTCTCTTCTTTTCACATTTGTTTGTAAGGCCTCCTCAGACAGTCATTTTGCTTTTTTGCTATTCTTTTCTTGGGGATTGTCTTGATTCCTGTTTCCTCTACAATGTCATGAACCTCCATCCATAGTTCATCAGGCACTCTGTCTATCAGATCTAGTCCCTTAAATCTATTTCTCACTTCCACTGTATAGTCATAAGGGATTTGATTTAGGTAATACCCGAATGGTCTAGTGGTTTTCTCCACTTTCTTCAATTTCAGTCTGAATTTGGCAATAAGGAGTTCATGATCTGAGGCACAGTCAGCTCCTGGTCTTGTTTCTGCTGACTGTATAGAGCTTCTCCATCTTTGGCTGCAAAGAATATAATCAATCTGATTTTGTTGTCGACCATCTGGTGATGTCCATGTGTAGAGTCTTCTCTTGTGTTGTTGAAAGAGGGTGTTTACTATGACCAGTCCATTCTCTTGGCAGAACTCTATTAGCCTTTGCCCTGTTTCATTTTGTACTCCAAGAACAAATTCGCCTGTTACTCCAGGTGTTTTTTGACTTCCTACTTTTGCATTCCAGTTAGAATTGCATTCTAAACAATTAGAACAGTCAACACATAGAAAACATTTGCTTCTAATAAGCATGCTTATAAAAGGATGCTGTCCTAATTGATTTAATTGGATTTTCTAATTTAGCCTCATGACAACCCTTTGAAGCTAGTAGAACTGCTTCCCCTCTTCTACAGAAAGTGAAACTGAGGCCCTGAGAAAGTTAAATAACTTAGCCAGAGATGCGAGCCAGTAAGTGGTGGGAAGTATGATTCAAATGCAGGAAGGGTGACTCTAGAACCTGTAGTCTTAACCACTAAATTGTACTACACACTGAAGAAATTCTTTGGTCGACAAGAAGGGAAAAAATTTAAAAGCTTAGTTGGTTTATTTTTTACCATAAAGTCTTTTTTTAATGTATATGTATTTTGTGCTTTTTATAAACAATTTTGACCTACTTTAACAGTGAACATTTCATCTTGATGTGGTTACTGTGAGTTGTCTTACTAAGTTTTAGTTCATATTTATCTTATAGTGTATAGAATCCGGCTCTGCTTGGAAAATATGCTCCAAATTTTGATTACAGGACTAGAAGATGTTTTGGCTATAAACTAGATTGATCAAATAAATGTTCCAAATAAATGACTTTTCAAATGGGTTTGGCAAAGGATATGTGTGAAGATAAATTTCATGTTTAAGCAATGGTAGAGTGTTCCCTTAGGAGAAGATGTTTAATATTACACAACTAGCATCTCCTGTGGCAATTTTGAGATAAATAAGAGGATCTTTCAGTTTGGAAACTCATGTGCTATCTACAGCTACAGCTCTACCTAAGGTTCATATTTCAAATTCCAAAGATGATGCTTCAGTTACTCTGTGTGTGTATTATATACGTATCAAGTGGTTTCTAACTTTTCTCATGTGTAAATGTGCCAAATAATCCTAGAGGGGAAAAAAGGGTTCTTTGTATATTTTGGATAACATTTATTTATCAGATGTGTCTTATGCAAATATTTTCTCTGTCTGCAGCTTGTCTTCTCATTCTTTTGCCTTTCATAAGGCACAAGTTTACTTTTAAAGAAGTTCAGTTTATGAATTACTTCCTTTATAGGTTGTGCCTTTGCTATGATATCTCAAACGTCATCTCCATACCCGAAGTCAGTATCATTTTCTCCTGTTATCTCTTGAAATTTTGTAGTTTTACATTTTACATTTAGGTCAGTGTTTCATTTTTAGAAAAGTTGTCTAGGTTTTTTTTTCAAAAACATAGATGGGTGACCAGTTGTTCCAGTACCATTTACTGAAAAGACTGTCTTTACTCTATTGTTAACCATTAGTTGACTTTATTTATGCAGGTCTGTTTCTGGAGTCTCTACTCTGTCTCACTGATTTGTTCATCATTCTTTCACGAATATCATTCTGTCTTGATCATGTACTATTTACAGTAAGTATAGTAAGCTTTATAGTAAGTCTTGAAGTCAGGTAGTGTCAGGCTTCTGACTCTGTTCTTTACTCTTGATTTGGCTACCCTGGGGGTTTTGCCTCTCCACACAAACTTTAGAACCAGTTTTTTCATATTTTGTATGACTGGATTTTTAAATTCTTTTGTCTATCTAGAATTCAAATAAGTGAATAGAAAGATCTACTCCACTGGCTCTTTTTTTTAAATTGGAAGATAATTTTTTTACAATATTGTGTTGATTTCTGTCTGCTGGTTCTTATGGCATAGATATTCTTTGCCTTCACTGATCGTAATAATAGTAATTTTAATTTAATTAATTATTTCTGACTAATTATGAGAGGATATGATTGTATATCCAGAAAAACCAATCTAGTGAAAAGAACAAATATATAAACTTATTATTACAAAAAGAATAATTTGAAAGACATGTAAGTAGAATTACAAGGGCATTCCAAAGAGATTGTTGCAAACTTGGCCCCAGACTGTTAAAAATGGCTTCCTGAGGGGAAAATGGGAATTGGGCTTTAGTGGTCACAGAGTTTCTCTTTGGAGCAATAAAAATGTTTTAGAAATAGATAGTGGCAATGGTTGCACAATATTATAAATGTTATTAATGCCATTGTGTTATACACATTAAAATTGTTAAAATGTTAAAGTTTTATGTTCTATTTAATCACAGTTTTTATAATTAATACCCCAAATCACTGAATTATATATTTTAAATGGATGAGTAGTATATTTTATGAGTTATATCCCAATAAAACTTTTTTTTTCCCCCTTAAAGAATGGCTTCACAGAGCTGATGACATATAGTTCTCAAAAGATAAGAGGGAGATTACCATATAGAGAAGAGAAAAAAGGCTTTTTAGGGATAGCTATTTCTGGAACTGAGATTTTTATCTTTTCAGAAAAAGACTATCCTTACTATATATCTGTAAACTGTGGCCAGAAGTCCAGAACCATTAACCTTTCATCGAGAATAATTCTTTCAGTAAAGAAGGCAATTAGTGTCAAAAAAGAAAAGAAAAAAGAACAAAAAGTCTAACCTAAATATTTAAAGGACTTGGAGGAGCTCAGGGGAACAAATAAGGAGAATCAGCCATCTTGGTTTCCTTCTTTCTGACAATGGCCTTCATTAATTTTAACTATGCAATCCTGCTTCCTAATTTCTTTACAAAAACAAATATCCTATAGTTCTTATGATATAAAGATCCCAGTAACAACTAAATAAGAGTCTAGTCTAACAGATGATAAAGGTATTGTGGAAGATTTTGAAGATTGGAACTCACTCTTCTTGGGAGGGACTTCCAGAGTGGACTTTCCATTGATTACTCAGGGTCAAGGTGTGTTTTATTGGTGATGGCCTTTCTGACCAGTGTGGGGTAATAACTTATTGTAGTTTTGATTTGCACTTCTCAGATAATTAGTGATGTTAAGCTCTTTTTCATGGTTCTTTTTTGACTGTCTCTGAGGGACACTGTCACAGCTGAAGCAGAGTGGCGGTGTGTTGGGGGGTGGGGAGGCTGAAAGGTTGCTGTAACATCTAGTGGGTAGAGGTCAAGGTATACCATCTGACAATGCTGAAGACAACCTCCAACAACAAACAATTACTGGCCCAGTGAGAGTTCTACAATTGAGAGACCTGCCCCACAAAAAAATACCTAAGAGTAGGAATTATAAAGGTGTATGGTAAATGCATCTTTAACTTTACAAGAAACAACCAAATTGTTTTGTAGAACATGTGTATTTTTTGACATTCTCACCAGCAATGGAAGTTCCGTGTCTTTACCAGCAGTTGAAATTGCAGGGTTTTCTTTTATTGTATTTTTTGTCATTCTAGTAGGTACATAGGGTCAGCTCATCAGAGTTTTAATTTGGATTTCTTTAGTGGCAAATCACATGGACTATATATTTTTATTTTGCTTAGTTGCCATCCATTATATCTTTTTGGTGAAGGATCTACTCAAGTTTGGGGGCCTAATTTTTAATTGAATTATTTGCTTTCTTACTTTTGAATTCTGAGAGCTTTTTTATACAATTGTCCCTTAGACAATGTGGAGGTTGGGGTGCCAACCCTCCACACAATCAAAAATCTGAGTATAATTGTAGTCAGCTATATTTATCCTATGTGTCAGTTATACTAGAAGTATAACTTATAGTCATTTACAATCAGTAAATGCAACTCCTCCATATACTCGATTCCACATCCATGGATTCAACCAGCTGCAGATCCCATAGAACTGGCATGTTTACTGTTAAAAAAAATCCACATATAAGTGGACCTGTGCTGTTCAAACTCGTTACTCAAGTGTTCACCGTATTTTATAGATACAAGTGCTTTGCTGAATGTATAATTTGCAAATATTTTCTCCCATTCCATTCCTTGTCATTTCATTCTCTCAACAGTGTCTTTCGCAAAGAAAAATGTTTTAACTTTGATGAAGTCCCATATTATTATTTTTTTAATTTTATGGATCATGTTTTTAGCTTTATATCTAAGAAATCTGACTAACCACAGGAGGTTAAGATAATCTGCTTCCTTAAAACTTTTATGGGTTTACCCTTTATATTTAGACCTATGATGCACTTGAGTTAATTTTTATATAATTTATGAGGTTTAGGTTGATATTCATTTTATTACCATACAGATGGCTGGTGGTTCTAACCACATTATAAAACTATCATTTTTCCATTGAACTTCCTTTCTACATCCCTCAAAAATCAAGTCACCTTTTTTGTATGGCTGCATTCCTGGACTTTCTATTCTGTTTTACTCACCTTTGTGTCTATTCCTTCATTAATTCTATACTGTGTCAACTATTGTATCTTAATAATGAGTCTCGAATTATTTTAGTGTGGCCTCCAACTCTATTCTTCTTTTTAAAACTTGGTTTGTCTGTGCTATTTCCTTCACCTTTCCATATAAATTTTAGAATTATCTTATCTAGATCAACAAAAATTCCTGTGAAGATTTTGTTTCAAATTGTGTTAAATCTATAGTGTGATGACAGTTATGAGTCTTCCAATCCATGAACACTGTATGTGTTCAACACTGTTTGAACATTTTTATGTATATAATTTTTTTCACCATTTTAAAGTTTTCAGACTATAGATTCTACCCTATTTTGTTAGAATTTTATCTCAGGATTTCATTTTTTAATCTCTTGTAAATGGCATTATGTGGGTTTCTATATCTGATTTTTCATTGCTAAAATTACAGTATATAGAAAAAAACTGAATTTTGTGTTAACCTTATAGCCTATGACCTTGATAAAATTACATAATAGTTCTGGGAGCATTTTTGTCTGTTCTTCAGGATTTTCTATGTAGACAATCAAGTCATCTGGGACAAATAGGGCAAATAGTTTCAGTTTTATCGCCTCATTTCCAACGTACATGTGCTTTACTTCCTTTTCCTTCGCTTGCTACAATGGCTAGCCCTTCCAGTATGATGCTAAACAGAAGTGGTGAAAATGGACATCCTTGCCTTCTTTACGATCTCAGGGATTAAGAATCCCTTTCACCATTAAAAATTATGTTAGCTCTATATTTGCTAGGGATGTAATTTAATGGGTTAGAGAGGTTCTCTTTCATTCCTAGCTTGCTAAATGTTTTGTCATAAATGACATGTGAATTTTGTCAAATTTTTTCTGTATAAATTGATATGATCATGTATTTTTTTCTTCTGTAGCCTGTTGACATGGTTGAATATTTTGATTGATTTTTAAAAACATTAAACCAGCAATTGTATTCCTGGGATAAAAGCCAGTTGGTTATGGTATATTATTCTTTTTATATATTGCTAGATTTGATTTGTTAATATTTTGTTGAGGATATTTGCACCTGTGTTCATAAAGCATATTGATCTGTTATTTTATTTCCTTGTACTCTTTGGTTTGGGCATCAGTGTAATGTTGGCCTAATAACATAATTTGGGAGTTTTTCATTCTCTTCTATCCTTTGGAAAAAGAGACTGTATAAAATTAGTGTTATTTACTTTTTAAGTATGTAATAGAATTTTACCATGTAAAATGACTATCTGGGCCTAGATATTTCTTTTTCAGGAGAGTTTTAACTATTCAGAACATCTATTTATTCTTGGGTGACTTTTGGTACTTTATGGTATTCATCCATTTTATCTAAGTTGTCAAATTTACATTCATAGAGTAGCTTGTGGTTTTCTGTTATTATACTTAAATGTCTCTAATTTCCTTAATAATGTGTCTTTTGTCAATTCTGATATTGGTTATTTATGCCTACTCTTTCTTTTTTCAATATCAGTTTGGTTAAAGTTTGATCAATTCTATTAATCATTTTAAAGAACCAACTTTTGTTCTATTGATTTTCTCCATTGTATTTGTTTCCAGTTTTAATGATTTCTACTGTGCTGTTCTTTATTTCCTTCTTTCTGCTTTCTTTTTCTTGTTCTTTAAGGTAGAAATTAGATTATTGATTTGGTAACTTTCTTCTTTTTTAAAATAACCACTTAATTTATAGATGAGTTATACATGAAAAAAAAGAACAAATTCAAAAGTACAGTTGTTGACTCCTGCATTGCTCTTCTTTCATTTATAAATTTCACTCTAAGTACAGCCTTAGCTGTACTGGAAATACAACAAATATTAATGTTATATTGCCATTTTTGTTTAGTTCAAAATGTTCTCTCATGTCCCTTGAAGCTTATTCTTTGATTCATGGATTATGCAGAATTGTGTCACTTAATTTCCAAATGCTGAGAGATTTACCAGTTATTGTTCTGTTACTGATTTCCAGTATAATTTCATTATGGTCAAAGAACAAACTTTGTGTAATTTCAGTTACTTTAAAGTCTATTAAGATTTGTTTTATGACTTTAGATATGTTCTATCTTGGTGAATGTTTTATGTGCACTGAAAATATCATATATTCTGCTATTACTGGGTGAAATGTTCTATAAATGTCAAACAGATTCAGTTAATTGTACTCTTTAGTTCTTCTATATTTTTGCCTGACTGTTTTAGATTCCTAAGGCTGCCATTACAAATTGTCACTGATTTGGTGGCTTAAAACAACATAAATTTATTCTCTCACAGTTATGGAGGCCAGAATTCTAAAATCAAGACGTCAACAGAGATGATTCCTTCTGGGGGTTCTGAAGGAGAGTATGCTCCATGCCTCTCCCCTAGCTTCTGGTGGATGCTAGCAGTCCTTGGTATTCTTGGCCTGTAGAAGCATCACTGCCATCTTTGCCATCAGATTCACTTCACCTTGTGCATCCTCTCCCTTCTTCTCTTTTAAAAAGACACTTGTCATGGGCTTTAGGGTCCACCCTAACCCAGGATGATTGCATCTCAAGATTAAAATCAAAGATGCAATTAAAGTTGCTAATCAGCTGACCTTAAAATAGGGAATACTGAATTATATCGAATTATCTAGGTGGGCCAAATGTAACAAGGGTCCTCAAAAGAAAAAGAGGGGGAAAAAAATAAAGGAGGAAGGCAAAGGAGGGAGGACCAGACAGCTGGCTAAGAAGAACTTGGCCCAAATTTGCTGGCTTTCACTGATGGAGGAGCCAAGAAAAGCAGACAAATTCTAAAAGCTAGAAAAGGCAAGGGCATATACTCTCCCACAGAGTGTCCAGAAAGGTGTACACACTGCCAACACCTTGATTTTAGCCCAGTTGAACCTCATTCTGGAATTTTGACCTCAAGAAACATAACGTAAAATACATTTCTATCGTGTAAGCCACCAAGTTGGTGATAATATGTCACAGCAGCAGAAGAAAACTAATACAATTGTAACTACTGTCTTAAAGTTTTTGATAACTTCAACAGCTATGTGTCTAAGAGTTAGTAACTTTGCTTATTCTCCTGAAAGTTATAGTTTTCCTGGTTCCTCATATGCTAAATTGTTTTGGCTCATATACTGGATATTTTAACTGTTGTGCTATGAGATTCGGGTCTTGTTTAAACTCTAAAGATAATGCTGATATTTTTTTTAACCAGGCAATCAAACCTAGTTAGGTTAAAGCCATAAGCTCCAACCCACCTTTTACAAGCTCTAGTTTCAAGGTCTGTTCAGTTCTCTAAGCCTTTGCCTGTACTGTTTGAATCTGTCCCATGCATCTAATATCCAGTGGCCACCCTGGGACCTGGGCAATGGTCCAGCCTGTAGTTCAATTCCCCCAAGCCTTTAGCATGCTATTTAGGGTAAGAGTGACACGGTCTAATCTCTGCTTTGGGGGATAACCCTTTTGAGCTTTGTCTTCTCTGCCCACTCTATGGAATCCCTACTTTTGGCCATTCAGCCAGACATATGGGGCAAGAAGTTTTCTTAGCCTGCATGAGAAACTTATCATGTTTCCCTATAACTCCTGTAGCACCTGAATCAGGCAGGAACATTTGAACAAGGCCCGGGTGGCTCAGTAGTAAAGACTCTGCCTGACAGGCAGGAGACGCAGGTTCGATCCCTGAGTCGGGGAGATCTCCTGGAGTAGGAAAATGGCACTTCAGCATTTTTGCCTGGGAAATCCCATGGACAAAGGAGCCTTAGGGGGCTACCGTCCATGGACTCACAAAGACTTGGACACATCTTAGCAACTAAACAACAACTGATAAAGGCAATCTAAGTACCACATGAGGCTCTACTCTTAAGGGATATATAGTTTGGGCAAGATTCGGTTTGTAATGAGATGTTTAATTTGAACAGTAGTATAGCAGTGAGTGAAAAAAACTATTTTTAGACAATTGTAAATTCACATACATATAATAATAATAGAATAAAATAAATAAAAATACAATAGAATAAGATAAATAAAATATGAAAAAAATAAGAATAACAGAGAGACTTCATGTATCCTTTACCCAGTTTCAACAATAGCATCTTGTAAAACTGTAGTAAAATATCACAACCAGCATATTGACACTGGATATAATTAAGATGGGCCTCCCCTGATGGCTCAGACATTAAAGAATCTCCCTGCAATACAGGAGACCTAGGTTGGATCCCAGGTCAGGAAGACCCCTGGAGAAGGGAATGGCTAAAACTCCAGTATTCTTGCCTGGAGAATTGATGGACAGAGTAGCCTGGCAGGCTACAGTCATGGGGTCACAAAGAGTAGGACATGACTGACAGACTAACACTCAGATAATCAAAATACAGAATATCTCCATCACCATCTGCCTGCTTCATATAGCCCTTTTTAGTCACACTCAGTCCCTCCCAATCCCAACCCCTCGTAATCCATTATCCTCTGTTCTCCCTTCCTCCATTGTTTGAAGAATATTATGTATTGAAATCACATAATATATGAGCCATAAATATGAGCTAGGGAAAACAATTTTGTGCCTGACCCTTGAAATGAGTCACAGAAAGGGGAATGTCTCTTTAAGACAGTAGTAGTAGGGTGGGGATCAGGATTCAGCGCTCAATTTCTCTTACCCAGTTGCCTCATTCCTTTAACAGCCTATTTCAAAGATACTTATTTCAAACATAAATATTAGGGATATATATATACATATATTTCAAGTGCATATTAGATATAAATATAGAGTAAATACATATGCATATGAAATATAAATACTTAATTCAAATGCACTTATATTTCCCATATATAGGCCCTAATACATACTGTAATTTTTGGAAGACTCTAAGATCTTCTGAAAAAAGACCTTCTTTGCAGATGGGGAGGACTTAGAGTCTTCCAAGATAAGTCTAACCAAATTTCACTAATATCACTACATAATCCTCCTATCATCCATCATGTGCTAATCATTGGTAGCTTCTACTCAACTCATTGACTGAAAATTTTGAAGAAATTGTCTTACAGTCTTCATCGTTGAAAATCCTGATAACATCCAAGTAGCCCTCAACATTCAGGAGGCATCTCCTCCAATAACTGAATTTTTTTGTTCCTAAACTTTAAAAATCTAAAAAAGTAGTCAGGGACTTCCTGGTGGTCCAGTGGCTAAGACTCCATTCTCCCAATGCAGGGGCGTGGATTCCATCCCTGGTCAGGGAACTAAATCCAAGATCCTGTATGCCACAATGAAGATCCAGTACAGCCAAATAAATAAATATATATATATATTTTTAATTCTTATTTAAAAAAAGATCCAGGGCTTCCCTGGTGGTTCAGTGGTGAAGAATCCACCCGCCAATGCAGGAGACATGAGTTTGATCCCTGTTCCAGGAAGATCCCATATGCTGCAGCGCAGCTTAGCCCATGTGCCACAACCACTAAGCCTATGCTCTAGAGCCCAGGGACCTGCAGCTTCGGAGCCTCATACCCCAACTACTGAGATCCACACCTCCCAGAGCCCATGCTCGGCAAGAAAAGAAGCCACCATGATGAGAAGCCCATGTACTGCAACTAGAGAGTAGCCCTCACTCACCTCAGCTAGAGAAAAGCCCACACAGTAACAGAAACCCAGTACAACCAAAAATAAATAAATTAATTAATTAATTAAAAAATTTTAAATCTAAATAAAATTTTTTTAAAGTAGTCAGCAATTCAACTTTCTGTTACCCTTCCCTACTTAATTGGACCCACATTTTTTCCTTTACCTCCTATTTACTTCTGTTAACTTCTTTCCATAAGAATTTAAATGTTTTCACATATCTCCCATATTATACAAAGAACTGCTATACTAAAACTTTTGTTTATTCCCTGAATTTACCCAGTTAAACTTCTCGGGAGTTCTTGTCAGTCTCTTTCTCTCCTCCCACTCATTTCACAGACCAGTGCTTTTTTTGTTCCTTGGGGCAATAGTTTAGCAACTTTTTTTTCTTTTTTAAATTCTTGTTGGGGTATAGTAGGTTTACATTGTATTAGTTGTGGGTGTACCGCAAAGTGAATCAGTTGAACACATACATATATCCAGAGCTGGCTCATTGGAAAAGACCCTGATGCTGGGAAAGATTGAGAGCAGGAGAAGAAGGGGACGACAGAGAATGAAATGGTTGGATGGCACCAACTCAATGGACATGAGTTTGGTTGGTGATGGACAGGGAGGCCTGTCATGCTGCGGTTCATGGGGTCGCAAAGAGTCTGACACGACTGAGCGACTGAACTGAGCTGAACTCTTTCTTAGATTCTTTTCCCATATAGGCCATTACAGAGTATTGAGTAGAGTTCCTTGTGCTGTATAGTAGGTCTTTTTTTTTCACTCTGTAGCTCACCCAAGGAATTGTCGCCAACATCAATAAGCTAGGCTGTCATTTATATTCTGATGATCTTAAGTCCATTTTTCTAAATCACATCTTTCTTAGCTTCAGATTTGTATATTCAAGTCTACTGAAGCAACATCTCCATTTAGATGACCTAAAAGCACCTCCAACATAGACTGTTCATATCTAAACTTGTCTTTTTTCTTCCAAAACTGTTTGTCTTACTCTATTCTATAATTCAACAAATGGCATCACCAGCCAGGCAGTTGTACATATCTGGAATAATTCCTACTTAATTCCACATCCTCACCCCTGTGCCACAGTCAATTTATTCCTGTCAATTTTAACTCAAATTCCTTGACTTTTTTCCATCCTCATTGTTAGTACCTTATTTCAGGTCACCATTATATCTCACCAGGACCACTGAGCAGTCCTTATTTTGTAATTTAAAGAAATTTATTTGTTAAGCACCTACTATGTGCCAACCACTGTTCTGGGCACTTAGGATATACCAACAAATGAATAATAATAAAAATCCTTCTCTTATGGCAGTCACCTTACAGCAGGCCAAGAGGGACAATAATCAAAGAACAGAGTAAGTAAATTATATAGTATTTTAGAAAGTGAAAAGTATTATCATTATTTTTTAAAGTCAGGGTAAGGGAAATACTAAGTAGTGGGGTGGGAGCCATTTCTAGTGCTAAATAAAGATGACATTTGAGCAAAGATCTGAACGAAGAGCATTAGCTACATGAAAATCTGGAGGAAGAACAAGCAGAGGAATCAGCCAGTTCAAGAATGCCTTGGTCCAGGTTTTCTAAATCCTTTCATAAAAAAGCCTGACTAAGACAGTGAGCCAGGAAATCTGAACCCTGCCGTGTTTCCCCTGAAGTTGGGAGCATGACATTTTTCTTTTAGAAATACAATCTCAGGATCTTGAACACAAAGATTATGTCCTATATTTCTGTATCCCTAATACCCAGTTCAGCCCTGACACACAATCTATACCCAACAAAGGTTTGTTGAATGAATGATTGGATCAGGCTGAGACCAGAGGCAGGGAAATTAATGAGAGGACTATTTCAACACCATAGATGAGAAATGACAAAGGACTTGACTAAATCAAGACTCTGGGGATGGAGATAAAAGGATAGATATGAGAGAAACAGGAGGTAGAATTTAGGAGATTAGTGACTGACTGCTTGTGGAGAGAGAATTGGTTTAGTTGACTAATGGGCTGAGGCAACATAGGAGACATAGGAGAAAACGCAGAGAATTTCTTTCCATATGATTCTGTTTTGCCAAGGAGGGAGGCGAGGAAGAAGATAACCTCTGTGTGTTTTTCTCTGTGTTGGTAACACTAGTGAAACAGGTGGAGATAACCGAGGAATGAATTCAAGAGTGAGGCACAGAAAAAAATCTCAGATCTGGAATTACGAAGGCAGTGATTCTCAAACTTCAGTGAGGGTGAGAATCAGCTGGGGGACTTTGTTCAAACTATCATTTTGTTCATTTTTATTAGGGTACAGTTTATTTACAATGTTGTATTAGTTTCCTGGTGTACAGCAAAGTGATTCAGTTATTTATTTATATATATTCTTTTTCAGATTCTTTTTCATTATAGGTTATTACAAGATATTGAATGAAGTTCCCTGTTCTATACAGTAGGTCCTGTTGTTTTTCTGTTTTTTTGAGGGGGGGGCGGTGCTGTGCTTCACAGAATGTGGTATCTTTAGCTCCCCAAGCAGAAATCAGCTCCCCTGCTGGAATCAGAGTCTGAACCACTGAGCCACCAAGGCCCCTCTATTTTATATACAGTAGTGTGTATCTGTTAATCCTAAACTCCTAATTTACCCCTCCCCCATCCCCACTTTCCCTTTAGTAACCATAAGATTGTTTTCTATGTCTGTGAGTCTATTTCTGTTCTGAAAATAACTTCACTTGTATCATTTATTATATTCCACAAATAAGTGATATCATACCACATTTGTCTTTCTCTGACTTGCTGTAGTGAACTTAGTATGATAAACTCTAGGTCCCTCTATGTTGCTGCAAATGGCATTATTTCATTCTTTTATATGGCCGAGTAATATCCCACTGAGTATCTATTCCACATCTTCTTTATCCATTCCTCTGTTGATGGACACTTAGGTTGCTTCCATGTCTTGGCTGTTGTAAATAGTGCTGTTATGAACCTTGGTGTACTTGTATCTTCTCTGATTAGATTTTTCAAAACTTCATTTTAGGTTCAATCCAGAGATTTGTTTTTAGCAGCTTCTTAGCAGGGCTCAGGAATCTGCATTTTACACACACATGCACAAACATGGGCATTTCAGTACAGAGTGTCCAGGCCTCACTTTAAGAGACACAAATATTTGTTGATGGGACCTGAGCATATGAATTAAAGGGTACAAGCATGAACGAGAAGATTGATGGAAGAAATCTAGAAAACACATATTTACTGAGAAGGTTCACAGAGAGGAAGTTTTTGAGCTGTGGTTTGAGAGCTCCACAGTTTACCAGTTTCCATCATAGACTGAACGTCCTAGATTTGTGGTCCTTTTTATTTGGAGGTGAGGGTCTGTATTATACAAAGGTGAAATAGATACTTTGAAAAGAAGCTGGGCTCGGATTTAGAAGAAGCTTGAATGGTTAAGGAGTTGATCTCTTCTGCACTGCCCTCTGAAAGCCATTGGTGAAAGTTATTGATCATGAGGACAAGAAGATGATGAAAACAGAACTTTTGAAAGATGAGATTTGTATTGAATGGTTGAGAAGAAGAAAAAGTAAAGCAAAATCCGTTTTTAAAAAAGACTGAGGAAAAGGAAAATCAAGGCATGTGAACTGAATTATGTAAAGTATTAAAAAAAAAAAAAAAAACTGTGAAAAAGGCAGGGGCTGACACGGAGATTTAATTGGATTGGAGGCTCAGGGACCAAGGTTGGAGAAAACGCTTAGGCAGGATGGTTAGCAGTGTCAAACACTACATAGAGACTGCAAATCTACCTGTCGCTCAAAAAAAAAAATAATAATAGAATGCATACTATCAAAGGAATTACTGCAGAACAAAGGATCCTCTCATCCACATCTATTGCTAAGATTACATGCTTTTAACATTTAATTCTTGTGTTAATCATAGTGAACATTCCAAGTCATTGTGACCTTTTCTGAAATTCTGAAAAAGGAAACAATTCCTACCTTTGTGTGGTGTTTGGGAGAGAAGTAAATGACCCAGAAAGCTAAGATAAGCATCCACATCAGCAGTAATTTATGAGCTATGGCATTTGGAAACAAAGTGAGGAACCTATAAGAGAAGACAGGAAAAATACTCACATGTTGATTCAAATAAACATGACATTGCTCTGCATACTTAGCTTCCTCCTCAGTACTTTTTCAGAATAGGTTATGTTCTAGACACTTGCTCTCTTCTGGGTTTCCAGGATGTTCCATCATAGGTTCTATTAGAAATCAGAAACAATTGTCCTCCCCAAAGAAAAGAACTGAACTGGGTGAAGCAGGAAAGATCTCCTGGTTCCTAATCTTAGATGAACTTTTTCATTTGAGTCATATCAGGGCTCTCGCATTACTGGCTCAGCAAGTGTAGCAAGGTTTTACAGCTATTTACCCTAAGAAACACTTTTTTTCTGGTGCCCTCTAATGAATTCTGGTCTCTAAATCTCTCTCAGACACACACACACACGCACACACGCACACGCACACACACGCACACGCACATATGCATTATCTGGTGTTCTCTCTCCCTGGTGTTAACTGCTTCAGGAGGCTTCCTTCTCAATCTCCCATTTGCTTTCTTAGGCAGCTTATTTCCACCTCAGGTTTTTCATCGCCTCATGTTGAAGTAGTTGAGAAGCATTACCATAAAGGGCAAGAGTGTATCCTTTAGAGAAGGTCACTGTTGAGTGGCCAGACTTTTAGTTTGTTTTGCAAACACAGAATGCCAAAAGTATGTGGCAAAGAGTTAAATTATGGCAGCATTTCCCAAACTACTTTTGCCTGAGACACACAGTTGAGATCATATCAAATCTCATTTCAGGGCATACACACACACGTGCATAGACATACACAACACAAGTTTCATAAACAATCCTTATTCTTACTGCATGCAGTGTACTATGATATTTTCTAGTTTTTATATTTTATTCTATGTGACTATTTCATTTTAAAAGTATTTTTCTACACCCCAGTAAAACTGATTTTTATCCCTTACGGGATTGCACCGTCTGAAAATCACTGGCAGGACTATGGTTCTCCCTCCTGTTTCAGCCATTAAATTTACAAATAAGAGTTGGATGGTACCTATGAATGAATGTCTTCTCCATCATATTCTCTCACAGGAATTACAGCCGTCCAGACTTTCTTTGGATAAAGCAGTCTTTGCATTTATTTTGGGCTGGAGTTTCCCTATAAGCTTCATTGATCAAAAGCTGAAATGCCATTGGTGGCTCAAGTGTGCCTCGTAGGATCACAGCCCTGCCCCTGCTCACGTCACAGAGCCGGAGAAAGAAGCCAGGAGGAGGAGGAAATTCATTTTAAAAAACAGACACATCTAATCCCAGCCCATGGTCACCTTTTATTGCAGTCTTACACTTTTTATGTATTTACATATTTAGGTAGTAAATTTCCCTTGCTTATGCCCTCATTTCCCTGTCACGTGGAATTAGTTACTTTCACAATGGCAGAAGTATCTGAAAAACTGGAAAGAAGGTAAACAGCCTTTGACCACAGTTGCTGTATGACTAGGATTTGATTTGCCTGGTTCTTCTCAATATTCAGGTTGTATTCTTTGTAAACTCTTCCCCTTGCTCTAAGCAATTACATCTATTGAGCACTCCAACAATGATGATCTAAATTAAATCTCAGGCTGTAAGAGGAGGAGGCATAGGTCTAAATCCCACTGTACCCTGCGTCTGTCACAGGATAGGAGAGCATCCAAAAGAGAAAATTCTATGGACAGAGTCCATAGAATGGACTCCATGCTAAAATTCTATTGGCAAAGAGTCAGACACATCTGAGCGACTGAGTATGCATGCACACTTGCATGAAGATAACTATAGAGACGAATATCTAGGTAGAGATGTGGGTATAGTTGTTGTTCTTTAGGCACTAAGTCATGTCTGACTCTGCAACCCCATGGACTGTAGCTCACCAGGCTCCTCTGTCCATGGATTTCCTGGGCAAGAATACTGGAGTGGGTTGCCATTTCCTTCTCCAGGGGATTTTCCCAAGACAGGGGTTGAACCCAGGTCTCCTGCATTTGTAGGTGGATTCTTTACCATTGAACCACCAGGGAAACCCATATATAGATAGACATATGTTTATTTCACATACATACTATATGTATGTACACATAACATTTGTGTGTTTGCATCTGTACCAATCTATACATATAACTGCATGGATATCAGGACTGTGATCACAGCATGTAGAAGATTGGCACAGAGACTGAGTAGATAATTTCTAAAGGAATATATTGAAAGAAAGATCTCGATCCTGCCAATCCTTCCCTGCCCCTTCTAAGGCATATTTCTGCTTATTGCCTTGTACTACACGGATTGTGACAATGATAATAGTGGGTCCAGGATTCTTAAAGTAAACCCTAACAACCTTCTCTCATGTAGAAATAAGTGAAAATACTTGGCTCCCTAAATTTTTGATGATAAATGTATGCTCCGAGCCACAGCATAATTACCACAGTCCCTTAGATAATAGCATAGTAACCAGACAAATGTTTTGTACCCCTAAAATATATAATTAACTCATTTTGTTTATGTAAGAGCTGCTGAGCCAGTTGGGATAGGTACTATCACCCTGGGGCACAGAGAGGAGCTACAAAACTGGCCTGAGGTCACTGTGTCAGCAATTGAGCTGAGGTTACAGCTGAGGTGAGGCTACCTGAGACTAGCCTTTGAGCTGAGGCTAGAGCTCCCAGCCCTTGACTTGTGCAAGCCCTCAGTCCACAGGAATGAGTGTGGTGGGTTCAGGGTGTGTCTCCACATCATGGAGACTGATTTGAAAGGAAATAAATGTAATAAAGGAGAGCTATTTTTCGCTGAAATAACAAAGCCTTGGCTTTTGCTTCTCAAATTGAAATTACTTTGCCCAATGGCAGAGATAGTATGAGGCCACATTTGAGGGAAAGAGGGTACTTATATACTCCAAAAATACACTTTTCCTATAGTGTTAATTTTACTCAATGATTTGGTGGGCAAGGGGGGGTTAAAGCTGTTTAATTGGAAAATAACTTAGACATTTGTCAATTTAAACCTTAGCATACCCAAGGGAAACGCAACATTGGCATAAAAAGAAAAGATGGCCAAAGAATCTTACTCCCTTAGTAGGGTCTTTTTTAGTCACATCCAGAAGCCCCAGAAGTCTAAAGTGCCTTCTAGCCTGCTTTTGGAATACATTCACAGAGAAATTTGAGCTAAACGCAGAAAAACTCCCCTGCACACACTCAGGAAACTATGACAATGTGTCAGCATGTTGCCAGCACCCTTGTGGGAAGAGGTGGCCTTGACCTCATAAGCATAAACATCCAGCCTGGCAACAGTGGGAGAAGGGGGTGAACATTTGCTCTCGGCAGAACATTAAGAACCCATTCGTGATATTTCCATCCATTTGGACAGACCTTAATGATTTTTTATAAAAAGGTACCCAGGCTCCTCAACTTCTTCCTGTTTGAGAAGGCCTGGTTTGGTGTGGTGCTGCCTAGACAATGTAGGTAAGCTTCTCCGATTCTGGGGTTCAGATTAGAAAGGCCACTTACCTACAGATATAAGCCACCTTTCTCCTATTCCAGCTTTCTTGTAAGTAACAGTGAATTTGGGGGTGCAGCAATGTTTTCCATTTGCTTTTTTCTAGTTCCTCATCTGTGTGCCATCGATTACATGATGCTGGTGATACATCTTCTCACTTAATTCTTTTTTCAATATTTATTTATTTCCTTGGCCGCACAGAGTTTTCACTGAGGCATACCAGATCTTTGATCTTTGTTGCAGTATATGAGATCTTTTTTAGTTGCAGTATCAGGGATCTTTAGTTGTGGCATGTGAACTCTCAGGTGAGGCATGGGGGATCTAGTTCCCTGATCAGAGATTAAACCCAGATCCCCTGAACTGGGAGTGTGGAGTTTTAGCCACTGCACCACTGGGAAAGTTCCTTCATTTCATTCTTATAAACTTGGAGAGTTAGAAAGCATCATCCCCAGTACATAGATGAGAAACAAGCCTCAGAAAAATTAAATAACTTGCATTTTCTTGCATAAGCCCATGTCTAGGTCTGAGTCTAAACTCAAGGGAGGAGTATAAACTGTGGTCATGGATCATATCTGATCTGTGGCCTGTTTTTGTAAGTAAAGTGTTCCTTGGAAGACAGCCATTCCTATTAGCTTACATACTGTCTAGGACTGCTTTTCCCCTGAAACAGCAGATTTGAATAATTGTGATAGAGATCATGTAACCCAAAAAGCTAAAATTTTTACTATCTGGCCATTGACAGGAAAATTTGCCTTCAATCTTGGGTCTAAGCCGTCTAATAACTCATTAGATTAGTAACAGTGAAAAATCCAGGAGGCTACAGGAAGAAAAGGAGGATGTACTCACTAAGAGGAGCGGTGAAGTGGCAGAAATAATTACAGCTAATGACAAGCTGTAATATATGCCCATGGGTCTGATTCTCTAAAGTGGTGAAAAGGGGAAGAAGATCACTGGATTGAAAAGGCAAGAAACTATGAGGGTTTAGATGTCAGATGTGTCACCAGATGACTATTGAAAACACGTGGAATGAAAGCAAAATTTAGGGTGGAAAGAAGGTCATGAACTCAATACTAAACTCAATTACAATGTAATGGAAAGATTGATAGATGGCAAATAAAGGAGGGTGTGATGGGTATTAACAGAAGAGAATGATCCTCAAAAATGAGGGGGAATTCTACAGAAGAAAATGGAGATTTAATTGTCTGAAAGCAGCTCTGTTGATGGCAACCCTCACTTTCCACTGGCTCCTTGCCACTTGCATTGAAATATCTAGTACCCAGTAATCACCTAAGACCATCACAGGTCATAACTAGCTGGCATGTCCTTTTGTATCACTAACAAATTTCTGTGTGCATGTGTGTGTGTAGTCACTCAGTTGTATCCAACTCTTTGCAATCCTTTGGACTGCAGCCCATCAGACTCTTTTGTCCATGATATTCTCCAGGCAAGAATACTGGAGAGGGTTGCCATGACCTCCTCCAGGGGATCTTCCTGATCCAGGAATCGAACCCATGTCTCCTGTGTCTCCTGTATTGCAGGCAGACTCTTTACCTGCTGAGCCATCAGGGAAACCCTATACATTTCTAGGCATTTTTATTTGAATTGCTGTTAAAGGCTGCTTGCACATCTCGGCGATTGTAAATAGTGCTATAATTTTGAAGCGACATCTACAGGAAGATTCTTTACCACTGAGCCACCAGGGAAGCTCCATAGTGGAATATTACTTGGCCATAAATAATGAATTTACAGCCACATGGATAGACCTAGATATCATCATACTAAGAGAAGTAAGGCAGAAAAAGACAAATATCAAATTATATCACTCATATGTGGAATATAATTTTTAAAAGGATACAAATGAACTTATTTACAAAACAGAATCAGACTTACAGATGTGAAAAACAAGCTTATGTTTACCAAGGGGAAACAGGGGGGGAGGGATAAATCAGGAGCTTAGGATGAATATGCACACACTACTATATACAAAGTGGATAACAAGAACATACTATAAAGCACAGGGAACTCTACTTAAAACTGTGTAAAGGCCGATATGGGGAAAGAATCTAATAAAGAATGGATATGTGGATACATATAACAGATTCACTTTGCTGTACATGTGAAACAAACCCAACATTGCAAATTAACTATAATAAAATTAAAATTTTAAAAACAACAACAACAAAGAGTCACTCACCAAACATCACAGCAACTGCTGCTCCACCTGCACATAATTCAGTGAGGATCTGCAGGCAAATAAAAAGGTGTCTAACTAAACAAACAAACAAAAAACATTGTTGTTAAAACGACTGTATAGAAGACCTCTGAGATGACATTTTAAGACTCTCCCCATTTCAAGTACTACTGTCATGTTCAACTTTCTACATATAATATTCATATCACACTGGGAGAAGATAACAAAGCAGTGTGGAAATGTAGATTCTGCTCCCTTGGCTCCCACCACCAGCATCTATATGAACCCTCTCTCTGCACCAATCTCATGGTGGACTGGCTTAAACTTTAACCTTAGAAAGACCACAAGTGACTGTATTTAGTGGGTTTTGGGGGTGTTCAGGTACAAACAAAACCAAGAATGGTTTCCAATCCATGTTTCATGTTTAGTACCCTCCAACCCCAAACACTGGAGAAGGAAATGGCAGCCCACTCCAGTGTTCTTGCCTGGAGAATCCCAGGGACAGGGGAACCCGGTGGGCTGCCGTCTATGGGGTTGCACAGAGTTGGAGCAGCAGCAGCAGCAACCCCAAACACAGTGACTGATTTTCCCTCAATTTGTTTCTAGTATGTGATGCCTTTTGCTATTTTAACATATACCCCACATAACTGTAAATTTCTTGTTTTAACAGCTTTATCAAGCTGTTAAATATACATCCAATAAAACTACCCACTTTAGGTGTTTAGTTCACTGCCTTTTAATAATTTTTTAGACTCTGTGGGAGAAGGTGAGGGTGGGATGTTCTGAGAGAACAGCATTGAAACAAGTATACTATCAAGGGAGAAACAAAAATCAAGTTTAGAATATCTTTATCACCCCCAAAGACTCATCTCCATATTCACACCTCCAGCTCCAGGCGACCACTAATATGTTTTCAGTCACTTGGCCTTTTCTGGATATTTCATACAAATATAATCATTCAATATTTGGTATATTATGCCTGGCTCTTTTTTTTTCTTAGCATAGGTCTTATTTTTTTTATTATTATTGAACTATAGTTGATTTACAGTATTATGCTAATTTCATGTGTACAACAAAGTGATTCATATATAAATATTTGTTTTCAGATTCTTTTCTGTTATATATTTTCTTTTCAAGAGTTTTGTAGATTTACTGTAACAATGGGACTATAATCCATTTTGAGTTCATCTTCATATAAGGTATGAGTAAGTGTTCCAACTTCATTTTTGTGTGTGAATAACCAGTTGTCCAGCACCATTTATCAAATAAACTATGCAAACTATTCTTTCCCCCATTGAATTATCTTGGCACTCTGGAGAAGAAATTGATTACACTTGTAAGGGTTTATTTCTGAACTTTGAATCCTTTCCATTGTCTGAGTTTACTCCTATGCCCGTAC
The DNA here is from genome assembly GCF_963930625.1 of Muntiacus reevesi. Lineage (NCBI taxonomy): Eukaryota > Metazoa > Chordata > Mammalia > Artiodactyla > Cervidae > Muntiacus > Muntiacus reevesi. Next base: position 66,509,670 of record NC_089257.1, read on the forward strand.
CACACAGGCTGGATCACTGTTACTTTGTAGAAGGATTCAAATTGGGAAGTGTGGATTATCTGAAATTATTCTTTTTCAAGGTCGTTTTGGCTATTCTGGGTCCCTTGCAATTCCATATGAATTTTAGGATCAGTTTGTTAACTTCTGCAAAAAAAAAAAAAAAAAAAAGCTAGCTATGTGTTTGATAGCAATTGTGCTCAATCTGCAGATCAGTTTGGAAAGAACTGTCATTCTAACAATATTAAGTCCTCAGATCCATGAATATGGGCTATCTATAAGAATTTCATTTATTTTATTAAATTCATTCACATTTTTTATGTCACTTTAAATAGAATTGAAACAGGAGGGAAGGGGGCAGGGCACAACATTTGAAAAAATGACATAGCTTGAGGACACAAAAGAGCAAAAAGTGTCATATCTTTTTGCAGTCCATGGGGTCGCAAAGAGTTGGACATAACTGAGCGACTGAACTGAACTGAACAGAGGACACAATGTAAACTGATTAGAATCAAATGGATCCAAGATGCCAGACAAGTCAACTTCGATTAGACCTTGATCCTCAATCAGCAAGCTAAATGACACACCCAGAGGCACCATGACAGTTCCAAGGCACCATCAAAAGACCAAAATAGGGGCAATGGCCCAGTTCCTAGAAATCGCCAACCCTTCACAAAATAGTTGGAATAATCCTCCTACTCATGGTTGTTGTTCAGTCGCTCAGTCATGTCCAACTCTGCAACCCCATGGACCACAGCACGCCAGGCTTCCCTGATCTTCGCCATCTCCTGGAGCTTGTTCAAACTCATGTCCTTTCGGTCAGTGACATCATCCAACCATCTCATTCTCTGTCCTCCCCTTCTCCTCCTACCTTCAATCTTTCCCAGCACCAGGGTCTTTTCTAATGAGTTGAGTCTTTGCGTCAGGTGGCCAATGCATTGGAGCTTCAGCTTCAACATCAGGCCTTCCAATAAATATTCAGGATTGATTTCTTTTAGGACTGACTGGTTTGATCTCCTTGCAGTCCAAGGGACTCTCAAGAGTTTTTTCCAACACCACCATTCAAAAGGATCAATTCTTCAGTGCTCAGCTCTATTTATGGTCCAATTCTCACATTCATACCCTACTACTGGAAAAACCATAGCTCTTACTAGACAGACTTTGTCAGCAAAGTAATGTCTCTACTTTTTAATATGCTGTCAAGTTTGGTCATAGTTTTTCTTCCAAGGAGCAGGTGTCTTCTAATTTCATGGCTCCAGTCACCATCTGCAGTAATTTTGAAACCCAAAAAAATAAAGTCTGTCACTGTTTCCATTGTTTCTCCATCTATTTGCCAGGAAGTGATGGGACCAGATGCCATGATCTTAGTTTTCTGAATGCTGAGTTTTAAGCCAACCTTTTCACTCTCCTCTTTCACTTTCATCAAGAGGCTCTTCAGTTCCTCTTCACTTTCTGCCCTAAGGGTGGTTTTCATCTGCATATCTGAGGTTACTGTTATTTCTCCTGGCAATCTTGATTCCAGCTTGTGCTTCATCCAGCCCAGCATTTCACATGATGTACTCTGAATTAAGTTAAATAAGCAGCATGAGAATATATAGCCTTGACATACTTCTTTCCCAATTTTGAACCACTCTATTGTTCCATGTCCAGTTCTAACTCTTGCCGCTTCTTGACCTGCATACAGTTTTGCAGGAGACAGGTAAGGTGTTCTGGTATTCCCATCTCTTTAAGAATTTTCCACAGTTTGTTGTGATCCTCATGGTCATTAACCTATGAAATTACCCAGCCCATAAAAACCAACCATGCCACATTTAAAGGCTATTGCACTTGCCCTTTGTGATGGCCCACACTGTCTGTGGAGTATATTTATGTCTTAATAAATATACTTCTTACATATCATTTTGTCTCTCACTGAATTCTTTCTATGATGAGACATTAAGAACCTGAGCTTCATTAGGTTCTAAAACCAGGTCTGTGGTCTCAGTTGGAAGACCATGGGTTTTGGCTAGATTTGAGTACCGGCCATGTGGGTTAGAGTCCCAAACTGGGTTTTGACTGGGTTCAAGTCCCAGCACATGGGTTCAAGTCACAATCTGAGGTAAACGGTTTCAGAATTTTTTATTAATTTCATTTTCAGATTTTTCATTGGTAATTTATAGAAATATTATTGGTTTTGGTATATTGATCTTATATTCTGTAGCTTTGCTGAACTTATTTACTTTTTCTAATAGTCTGGAAGTGCATTGCTTTATACTATCCTAGTTGGAGTTGGTTGAGCTTCTCAGATGTGCAGATTAGTGTTTTTCATTAAATTTGAGAAAGTTTCAAGTTATTTCTTCTAATAGTTTTCCTATTTTTTTCTTTCCCCTCTCTTGTGGTTTGCCTATGATGTATGTTCATGTACTTAAAATTGTGCCACATATCTATGAAAACATATCTATTTTTCTCATGATCTTTCTCTCTATTCCTCTATAATCTCTATCAATTTATCTGCAAATATAATTTTCCAATTCAAATATACTATTGAGCTTTTCATTTCAAGTCAACTAGTGTACTTTTCCAGAGAAGGCAATGGCACCCCACTCCAGTACTCTTGCCTGGGAAATTCCATGGATGGAGGAGCCTGGTAAGCTACAGTCTATGGGGTTGCGAAGAGTCGGACATGACTGAGCGACTTCACTTTCACCTTTCACTTTCAGGCACTGGAGAAGGAAATGGCAACCCACTCCAGGATTCTTTCCTGGAGAATCCCAGGGACAGAGGAGCCTGGTGGGCTTCCATCTTTGGGGCCGCACAGAGTCAGACGTGACCGATGAGACTTAGCAACAGCAGCAGTATACCTCTCAACTCTAAAATTTGTATTTTGCTATTTTTAAAATAATTTGTCTTTACTGATGATCTCTTTGATGAGATATTGTCATAGTATCTTTCTTTAATGTCTTTAGCACAATTTCCTTTAGTTCTTTGAACATACAGGCATACCCCTACTAAATCTGATAACTTGGTCCTATCTAGAGCAGTTTTTGTTGCTTGTCCTTTTTCTTTTTTCCTGTTTTAGGGTCATACTTTCCTGTTTCTTTGCATGTCTCTTTTTGTTGTTGTTGTTGTTGTTGTTACTGAAAACTGAACATTTGAGGTAACATACTGTGGTGACCCTATACACTGATCTCCCCCTGTGGAGCGGGATGTTGATGCTGTTCGCTTGTTTGTTTAGTTGTTTCCTTGACTCTTTTAGTAAAGATTATTTCTCCTGGAGAATGCAGCTTTTACTGTTACTCCTCAGAAGGTGTAACCCTGGGCATGCACACAATCACCCTGAACTGACAGTGATTTTATCAAAATTTCTTGACTCTTTTACTGTCTCTTATCCTGATCTGTTAAGCTGTCTGCATCTATTGACACAGCATCCTAACAGCTTGAGTAATTGCTGACTGATTACTCCATTATTTTTGACCAATCAATTAAATGTAGGCCCCTTTGCACGGGCAGTCTTTGAGACTAGTCATTGCAGTTTGTTCCAATTCCAGAGGGCTCTTAGTTTCCACTTTCTATGGGTTCTCTCTGGTAAACTAGTCAGTCTGTGGTTTAATTTGTTGCTCTTATGTAACTACCAGCCTCTTCCTAACTGCTTACCACCAGTATTTCCACTGTTTTTGAGAGTGTCCTTGGCTTGAACTTCCCAAATAAACTCAGTTCTCTCAGTGAGAACTTTGGAGCATTCTGTTCTATGTTCTGCCTTTCTGAAACCTCTGCAATTGCTCCAGAACTGAGGACAGGGACAGTGGCCCACTTTCCCCAGAGTGAAGTGCTAGCTTTGCACATAGATCTTCTCAGCTTGTGTCTCCCAACAAGGAAGCTGGGTGGGAGTGATTTGGGCTCAGGGTTATTAGTCTACCGCACCTGGAATACAAATTTGTGCCCTACAAGTAGAAGCTAGGAGGAGGAAAGGAGTCCTCAATTTCTCAGTCATTCTGCCTGGAATAGAACTTCTGCAACATGGAGCTGGAGGGGGTGAGAAATGCTGGTGCTTGACCCTTCTGGGGAAGATACCCTCTACTGGAAGCTGGGGAAAGGGAGGCCCTGTGTTCTTGACTGGGCCCACCAGAACGGAGTTTCCGTCATTCTTATCTGGTGAGGGGATAGGTATGGGGAGCATGGAGAAAAGAAGCATTTCCTGTCTCAAATGCCATAAACTCTTGCTGTTCTAACCAAGATTTAGCATATTTTCTTTTTTAAATGTTTATTCATTTACTGTGTTCCCTTAGGATAACTTTCAGAGATGTTAAACCTGTGTTTTATAGTTTTCACCAGTTACAATTGCTTCACTGGGAAAAGGGTCCACACATTGCCCCTCAAACCACTGTTTCAGAAGTTGTCTCTGGATTGTTACTGTTTTGAAAATCATCTCTGATGGTGGGGCCTTTCTGTGAATCTCGAAATCAGCTTAGCCCTGTCTAGCTAGCATTCCTCATAGCTACTACTCCATGAAGCTTGGAGTGGAATGAGCATATCTGAGTTAAAATGTCAGAGATTCCACCCTTCTTATCAAGATCCTGTAGTTTTTCTCAAATAAATGCTTCTTTATTTGTTGTATGCATTTGGGTAACTTCTGAGTTCGGGGGTAGTTGTTTTTAATAATTTTGTCCAGTTGGTTTTGGGGGGAAGGATTTTCCAAGGTTCTAATTTCAGTAATTCATCAGTCATGTCCTAGTAGTCTCATTTTGTACCTGCAGTGTCCATTAAAAGATTGACAAATTAATTACTGATATTTGTAAAGAAAATATAAAAGTAAGCCACAGCCCCTATCCTCTCCCATTATCTTCCTGTATCGTTCCTTTCCCCCCTTGTCTGCCCAGGTTCTGAATTTCCTTGTGCTCCCTCATGCTTCCATAGCTTTGTTCTTTCTCTTCCTTCTGTCTGGGATACCCTTCACTCTCTCACCTGGTTAATCCCTACCTGTATCAATCCAGGACCATTCAAGAAAACAGAAACCACACACTAGCTATTTCAACAGAGAGAAGTTAAATTAGAAAATAAGTTAAACAGATATTAGTGGATTCAAAAAAACCCAAGGGGAGGAACAGTGAGGTGCATGAGACATTAACTGCACAAAGCAGTCATCACCCTAGGGCTGGGGGAGCCTAGGAAAGAGGTGGGATTATCAAACCCATAAGCTTCACAGAAGGGCCCAGTGAAGTAGACCCAAGAGACTAAAGCGGGAATTCCTTTATGGATGCTGAACGTTAGAGAAGAGGGCAACAAGAGGATTTCCTTTTTTTAAGATTTTATTATTTTTATTGGAGGACAATTGCTCTACAATATTGTGTTGGTTTCTGCTATACAGCGAGTGAATCAGCCATACATATACATATATTCCCTGTTTTCTGGATTTCTTTCCCATTTAGGTCACCACAGAGCACTGAGTAGAGTTCCCTGGTCTATACAGTAGGTTCTCATTAGTTATCTATTGTATACACTACTATGTATTTTTTAAAAGGCTTGCCTTTTTAAAGGAAATAGTATCAAAGTATTTGTAGACATACTTTAAATCTAGTTTCTGCCTAATACAGTGACTGACGTATAGGGTATAGCGTGTTTTCTTTTAATTGACGAATGAATGGCCTCCCACTGAATAAACACTTAGAAGTGTGTTACTTCAGGGTGACGCTTCAAATCAACGTTTTAAGAGAGACTTGTCTAGTTGCTAATTATAGTTGGATTAATAAAGAAGCACTTTCTCCTCTTACCTTCACTCTGCTACTCTGTTCCTGTCTTCTGATTTGTAAACTGAAAGAAAAAAAAATGAATTAGAAAAATCCAGACATATTCCTTTAAGTTCTAGAAGAAAATAACCAGCTCAATTGCTCTCTATTGATCAGAATCTGGATCTTCATGAAAATACCTATGGATACTTGGATAACTCCCTGGCCCATATGTCTCTCTTAACACAGTAGAACAGCACCCAGCATATAGTAGATGGTCAATAAAATTTTGTTGAATAAATGAAAGAATGACCATTTTTATAGACTGAATGTGTGTGCTCCCTTCTCTCAAATTTACATGTTGAAATTCTAGCCCTCAATGTGAGGGTGTTAGTAGATGGGGCCTTTGTGAGTTGATAAGGTCATGAAAGTGGAATCTTTATGATGGAATGACTGCCCTCACGAAAGGGACTCCCGAGAGCTCTTTTGTCTTCTTTCTGCCACATGAGGACTCAGCAAGAAGTCAGTCTATAGCCCAACTGAGGGCTCTCACCAGAACCCAGCTATGCTGGCATCCTGATAGCAGACTCCCAGCTCTCCAGAACTGAAAAAATACATTTAAAAACGCATGTTTAAAGCCTTCCCAGTCTATGGTAATTTGTTATAGCAACTCAGATGAACTAAGGAAAGTCGGTACATGGTTTAGAGGTGGAGAGCTCAGGTGTTCTTTAATATTTGTCAGCTGAAAAAAAAAATGCACAGTATGAGGGTTGTGAGTTAAGTTTTATTGGGGGAAAAATATGAGGACTATAGCCTGGGAGACAGACTCCCAGATAACTCTGAGGAACTGCTCCAAAGAGGTAGGGGAGTGTCAATATACATATGATTTTGGTGAAGGGGTGCGTGCAGTCAAGCACACATCTCCATAGAAGGTTTCTGCTTGTCAAGAGAAGCAGATGTCTCTGCTAATGATTTTAGTACTTTTCTAGTTATAAGAAGATGTAAAAAATAGGGCTCATAAAATCTTTTCCTGAAAAATATCTAACTTTCTTAAAGTCTGTTCTGCCAGTTTTTCCCAGAGCATGGAGTGCCCCGTTCTTGATCTGTGCCCTAAACTCCTTTTAGGATGTGTTGAAGGTCTGCACTTTCAATGGCTAGTGACTTTATCCTTGCGGAGGCAGATGGTGAGTGACAATTTTTAGTTGCCACTTTCAATGCTGCATTTGTGTGTCTGAGGCATGTACATATAGGGGTGTTTTCTGTGCCTGTCTCAGCCCATCAGTTACCAATGTTATAGACAAGCTCTTGTGGTTCTTACTGTGAGCACAAGTCACCCTTCAGCAATAAGCATCAGGAAACTTTGGAAAAATAAAGGTTTTTTACTTACAGGACCTGGAAATTACCCAGAACACCTGCAGTCAGGAGGTCATAGGCAGAGGGTGTAGTCCTGGAGTTCTGCTTTTATTGAGGTCAAGGGTGGGGGCCTAGTCTCTTGCAGGCTCCCCCTTTATTGTTAAATTTAAAACATAAAAGTGGGAATTTAAAATGTGAGAAGACAAATAATAATAATAATGTCCCAAGTGGTCAGTTTTCATAATCAACCAAGATCTTTAAAACAAAGGGTCCTAAGTTGGGTTAGGTGGCCTGGTTCTTTATCTGGCTTTGTGCTGGCAACGTGTTTATTCAAGACACCATCTTTAAAGAGGATATCTCTGCAAGTAAAACTGGATGTGTGCAGGCATAAGTTTTATGTATGTTTTCTATAGAGGTGTGTATATTCTAAATGAGGTGTTTGTTTTTCCTTTGGTCACTTTGTCCATCATGACGGAACAAGAATTCTGTTCAAACAAAGGCTATAAATACAAAGAAAACACAATTACATTAAGAGAACATTCCAAAACAAGCTGTCTGCTAGCTAGGAAAAGTTCATTACACGCATACTTTGGCAATCTAGAGTGAGGTTGGGCTCTCTAAGACCTATTTAGAAACTGTTTGGCAAAACTATACCTGATTTTTCAGACCAAGAAGCCAAAGTTCAAATCAATTATATGATTTACTCAAAGCTGTATAGCTGTTTCAACAATGGATTTCAGATAGAACAAGTCTCTTAATTAACAGTTCATCAACACAGCTGAGCAGGCATGCATGCACATAGTGGATTTCAGTTATACTATGTCACCATTTCTGGAAAGAAACAAAACAAAACATGTCTTTTGTTTGAGAGTTCAGAGAAAACATTTTAAAACAAATCAAAACTGATCTGGAGATGCACCTTTTAAATCTTGATAATAATAATCAAATTGAATTTTTTTCAGGGGAAGATTTTTCCCCATCCCTTGATTAAGGATAATTATGATGCTATGAGGTTTTCACTGTGAGGAAGACCTTGACATTGGCTCCAGGCTAGCAAGAAATGTTATAAAAGTGAAAATGGTGATACTTAAAATGAGAAAGGTGATCTTAGTAAAAAAAAAAAAAAAAAAAAGTATGAACCTTCTACAAGGGAGAAAAGATGTGTTCCTTTCAAAAAAGCAAAGAGTATGAGCCTCTGAGACAAGGCCTGGGTTGGGAGTGGTCCTCTCTGATGTCTAGAAGGTGCCATAAATCATAAAGAAAGGAGATAGTATCAGCGGAAAGAGTGGCTTGATTGTTCAGAGATGTGGAAAGAGACTTCACAAATCTGAAAAATGTGCGGTGGGGCCACAAAGGCTGAATGCTGGGCAGTTCCTTGTAAGATGCAGGATAGTGTGGAACATCAAATAGGGTAGGGACATTGGAATCAAAAAGATATTCCTGACTTTGCTACAAGCGCAGTCTCTTCCTCTATAATGAGAATGATAATAACGGCACACAGGTTTGTCATGAAAATTATTAATGTTTCAGTGCAAGCAAAGGTCCTAATGCAGTATCTGTGTTCAAAAATAGTAGCTTTACTTAGAATGAGGTGGCATAGGAAGGGGAATTCCAAGGAGGAGCTTCAAATTTCGACGGCCAGCCCTTCTCTGAATCCCTAGATCCTGAGCTTGACTTTGCCACCTACACACTCAGCCTTTCTGACTCCAAATTATAAATTCTTTCTAACATGCCAAACTATTTCCCACCTACACTGACTCAGCGATGGGTTCTTGCTGTCCATGGCCAGTCAGTAACTCTCAATGTTAACTACGTGGGCTTCAGAGAAGATGTTGAAGTATTTTAAAATCTACAAGTTTCTTTGCATGCTTTGAGATTTTTAGACTTTACAAACCCTTATATTTTTAGAATTAACCTATTAAGTTCTACCATGAATGCATGCTTAGTTGTGTCTGACTCTTTGTGACCCCATGAACTATAGTCTGCCAGGCTCCTCTGTCCAAGCGATTCTCTAGGCAAGAATACTGGAGTGTTACTATTTCCTCCTCCAGGGGATCTTCCTCACCCAGGGATGAAACCCACATCTCCTGCATTGGCAAGTGGATTCTTCATCACTGAGCCACCTGGAAGCCCAAACACTACCATAATCCCCAGTAAATTATGACTACCAAAGGGACCAAAATCATATACTATGCCCATAAATTTTTCAAACTTTGAACAAGTTCAGGTCATACATTTTTTGTTAACAAATCATCAAGATGTGATACGCTGACAGCATTCTAATTGGAGAGCTTGTTGGAGGGAAAAAAAATCAGCATTTCAAATTAGTTGTTGTATAACTGATGAGAAAACTTTTTGATCTAATCTCAAATAGATATGCTGTGTTGTACCAAGATAATAGCATTATCATAAAGAAAATGAGAATGACATTACATATCTATAATGAAACTCTGTGTTTTCACTGGAAAATGAAAGCCAACAGATAAGATAAAATAATATATGATATCATGTATCTAAGTGGGTACAAAATTATATGCCTGTCCCTTTAAAGAATATGTACCTTCAAGGAGCCCCTTCCTTCATGGTGTGCAGAACAGTCTGACAGGAGCAAATGTGGAAAATGACACTCCTGTCCAGATTTTTTCGATTCAATTTATGGAGATATAATTTATATACAGTAAAATTCACCAATTTTAGTATGCAATTCTGTGAGCTTTGACAGTAATATGGCCATGACCACAATCAAGATATGGAACAATTCCATTACCCAAAACATTATTTCATGTCCCTTTGTGGCCAGTCCTTGCTCCAACCCCTGGTGGTGGTGGTGGTTTAGTCACTAAGTCCTGTCTGACTCTTGCAACCCCATGGACTGTAGCCCACGAGGCTCCTCTATCCATGGGATTTTCCAGGCAAGAATACTGGAGTGGATTGTCGTTTCCTTCTCCAGGGAATCTTCCTGACTCAAGAATTGAACTCCGGTCTCCTGCATTGCACACCCCTAACAACCTCTTAACCTATTTTCTATTCCTATCATTATCCAGAATATCTTATAAACCTTTTTAGTCTAGGTTCTTTTTCTTAGCATAGTACATTTTAGATTCATACACTGTGTATCTCTCAGAAGTTTGTTCCTTTTTTACTGTTGAGTAGTATTCCATTATATAGATGTATCTCAGCTTGTTAACACAATTGAAGGATGTTTGAATTATTTCCAGTTTTTTGGCAGTTGTAAATAAACCTTCTATATACATTCACGTACAGATTTTTGTGTGAGTATCAGTTTTCATTTCTCTTGGATAGTGGTCATTCTGAGTAATATGAGAGGTCTATTTTAACATTATAAGGCATTTTCAAACTTTTTCACAGTGTCTTCACCACTTTTGCATACCCTATTAGTAATGTATGAAAGTTTCAGTTGCTCTACATTCTTGTCAGCACTTGGTACTCTCAGGGTGTTTTTTAGACATTCTAATAGAGGTCTAGTCATATACCATTATACTGGGATTGGCCAAAAAGTTTGTTTGGGTTTTCCATAAGAGGGTATAGAAAAAAAAAAAAAACCCGAGTGAACTTTTTGGTCAACCCAATAATTTTAACTTTCACTTCCTAATATTTGGTGATGCTGAACATCTTTTTATATGTTCATTTATTTTCTGTGTATGTTCTTTGGTGAAATGTTTAAACTTTTGCCAATTTTCAATTGAGTTGTTTATTTTCTTGTCATTGAGTTTTGGGAGACAGATTTATATACAAGTTCTGGTCCAAGTCCAAAGGCTGGAGAATAAGAAGCACTGATGTCTAGGCGAAGAAAAATATAGGTGTCCTGTCTAAATTAGAAAGACTAAATTCACCCTCCCTCCATTTTTTTATTCTCTTCCAGTCCTCAGTGAATTAGATGATGCCCACCCACATTGGTTAGGGATGAGGGCAATCTTCTTTACTCAGCCTGCCTTGAATCAGTAATCTCTACTGGAAAAATCCTCATAAAATACATCCAGAAATAATGTTTTACCAGTTATCTGGGCATCCTTTAACTCAGTCAAATTAACACAAAATTAACCATCACAGCCATCAAAAACATACCTCATCTCTGTCACTACCCCTGTCATTTAACTCCAATATCTGGGTTATCTCTGAATCTGATTCTGTTGATTGCTTTGCTCTTTACCATGGATTATTTTTTCTCACTTTTTCTGTATTTCCCTCATATTTTATTCATTGTCATAAACAACATTTAGAAGAGTATAGACTGAAACAAATAGTATTTGTGCATAGAAATGATACACGTTTCTAAGTCCTTATGGTGTGTTGGAGGCCAGGGTTGTCTTAGGTTTAGTCAGTAGTTGAGCTGAGTTTTGGCTTTTTGTTGCCATGGTGACCTTGGGTTCACCATCAGCTTCAAATATCCCTGGAAATTTAGGGTGGTGGGTATCATTTATTTTATTTTTTTACTCAATGAAACATTATGACTTTATTTTTAATTAATTTTTTAAAAAATTTTATTTTATTAGTTGGAGGCCAATTACTTCACAACATTTCAGTAGGTTTTGACATACATTGACACGAATCAGCCATAGAGTTACACGAATTCCCCATCCCGATCCCCCCTCCCACCTCCCTCTCCACCCGACTCCTCTGGGTCTTCCCAGTGCACCAGGCCCGAGCACTCGTCTCATGCATCCCACCTGGGCTAGTGATCTGTTTCACCATAGATAATATACATGCTGTTCTTTTGAAACATCCCACCCTCACCTTCTCCCACAGAGTTCAAAAGTCTGTTCTGTACTTCTGTGTCTCTTTTTCTGTTTTGCATATAGGGTTATCATTACCATCTTTCTAAATTCCATATATATGTGTTAGTATGCTGTAATGTTCTTTATCTTTCTGGCTTACTTCACCCTGTATAATGGGCTCCAGTTTCATCCATCTCATTAGAACTGATTCAAATGCAATCTTTTTAACGGCTGAGTAATATTCCATGGTGTATATGTACCACAGCTTCCTTATCCATTCATCTGCTGATGGGCATCTAGGCTGCTTCCATGTCCTGGCTATTATAAAGTCTACAAGCAATAAATGCTGGAGAGGGTGTGGAGAAAAGGGAACCCTCTTACACTGTTGGTGGGAATGCAAACTAGTACAGCCACTATGGAAAACAGTGTGGAGATTCCTTAAAAAACTGGAAATAGAACTGCCATATGACCCAGCAATCCCACTTCTGGGCATACACACTGAGGAAACCAGATCTGAAAGAGACACGTGCACCCCAATATTCATCGCAGCACTGTTTATTTTTAATTAATTTTTATTGGAACACGGTTGCTTTTCAATGTTGTGTTATCTTCTGCTCTATAGCAGAGCGAGTCAGCTCTACATACACATATATCTGCTCATTTGGGATTTCCTTCCCATTTAGGTCACCACAGAGCACTGATTAGCACTCCTTGAGCTATGTGCACATGCTCAGTCACTCAGTTGTGTCCAACTCTTTGAGACTCCATGGACTGTGGCCCACCAGGGTCTTCTGTTCATGGGATTATCTGAGCAAGAATACTGGAAGGGGTTGCTATTTTCTCCTTCAGGGTTTCTTCTTGACTCAGGGAAGGAACCTGTGCAACCCATGGCTCCTGCATTGCCGGCTGATTCTTTACTGTTGAGCCACCAGGGAAGACCCCCTGAGCTATGCAGTAGGTTCTCATTGTTCATCTATTTCATACACAGTAGGGTGTATATATGTCAACCCCAATCTCCCAGTTCATGGTGGGATGAATTGGGTGTTGCTTAGACAGAGGACTTTTCCTGGTGTCCCTACTTCACTCTTAGCTTCGCCCTTCGCTTTGGGCCTGTGTCTCCACGTTACACTCTTCACCTGGCCCCTTCTCCTGTGGCCCACGGTGGTTGCCTCTCCGTTGGCCCTGCCCAGCCTGGGAGGGGAGAAGAAATGGCACTTTCCGTTGGTCTGGCTCAGCTTCTATCTTAAGCAGGCCCTGTGCTCCTGAATCGGTCCAGGGGTTGGAGGGCACATTCTCAGTGATCCTGGCCCCTCCCCACAGCAGCCCTTGCATGTATGCTGAGTCACTTCAGTTGTGTCTGACTCTGTGTGACCCTATGGACTCTAGCCCACCAGGTTCCTCTGTCCATGGGACTCTCCAGGCAAGAATACTGGAGTGGGTTGCCATTTCCTTCTCCAGGAGATCTGCCCAACCCAGGGATCGAACCCGTGTCTCTTATGTCTGCTGCGTTGGCAGGCGGGTTCTTTACCACTAGTGCCACCTGGGGAGATCACAGCATTAGGAAATCTCCAGTGGCCTGTGTCCTTCCCTCCACACTCCCCACAGGAGTCTACGGTTTTCTTTCTTCTCCGCTTCCCCAGCCAGAGTCAGTCTGCACATGTGCTCTGGGAAAGGGTTCACTGTCCTCCCCCAAGGCACAGGCTTTTGTTCTTAGGAGAGGAGGATGCAGGGGAGACTTTCCCATCAAGAGGCTGCCTTCTCCTCCGGGCCTGCGCCACCAAGAGAGACTTCATCCAGCCTCCTGCCCTGACCCTCATCTTTCTCATGAGTACTTGGGGGAGGCCCACAGAGAAGAGCTGGCAAGTAGGTACAAACTCTCCTGTTTGTACAAACTCTCCTGTGTCTTCAGCCCCAGAAACTCTCTACCCTTACACTAGCTCATACTCAGCTTTCAGCAATTTGTTTAAAAATAAATTTTAATTCTTAACCCATCCTTCACCCCACCACCCAGCCACCAAAAGTGAATCACTGTTTGTGTCCCTTCTGCTCTTGGACTACTTTGCTTTTCTTAGATTTTTAAGTTAGAAAATTGACCCGTGGCCCTTGTTTCTGAGAGTTATGCAAAAGTCATCTTTCTGTAGATGATCTGGAATTTCCTATCACTGTGGGAATGATGATGTTCCTGGTGGTCAACTCCACTGCAAGCTGATATTGTAAGTCTTCTGGGATTTATTTCAAAGGGGAAAAAAATGGCTTTAGGAAGACAAAGATCTTTGGATCAGGAAAGAAAGCCTTAATTTAAGAAAAGCACATGTTCAGTGTGCTGACTGAACATTAACTTTCTACAACTAAAAGTAGTTGTGTGTTATACTCCCTTTTGATTGAGAAAGATATTAAAAGAAACTAAGAAGTTTTGCTCAGAATGCAAATTTGAGATGGTATTTTAACTGAAAATAGTATATTTATCTAAGTGTGAGTCACTCAGTCGTGTCCAACTCCTTGTGACCCTAAGGACTGTGGCCTGCCAGGCTCCTTGGTACATGGGATTTTCCAGGCAAGAATATTAGAGTGCATCACCATTCTCTTCTCCAAGGGATTTTCCTGACCCAGGGATTAAAGCTAGTCTCCTGCACTGCAGGCAGATTCTTCACCGTCTGAGCCACCAGCGAAGCCCATATTTATCTAAATTAGTGGGAAGATATACTATAGAAAGTATAAGGACAGTTGTTCTTAAGCTTATTTTTTTAATGCCATAGAAAGCTTTTAAAATCAATGAACCTTTTCTCAAAACAATGTTAAGTGCATGAGTTAAAAGATACAGGATTAAAAAGAAATTAATTACACCAAATTTTAGTGTTCAGAGCATTTTAAAATATGATACAGAAGTTTATACCCTTCAAAGTTACCACATTAAACAACAACAGTTTATAATAATTTAAAAGTAGTAGTGTGAATAACTGCTGTTTTCTGAAATTTGCAACAACTGGGACACAATATGAAATATTTGTGACTTTTAATAGCTTCAATATCAGATATTACTCATTCTATTGAGCTTTATTATCTACATACAAAATTCTTTAAATGCAGACTTTCAGTGAGATGTTAGTGAAAATAAAGATGCAATTTCTTCCCATATAAATTCACAGATGCCTCTGATTTCCATCTATAGTTCCCCCAAGGGGACCCTTGGATTAAGAAACATCTGTGCTGGAAACAGAAACCCATCAAAAACAATCAGAGATAGAGGGAGGAAAGTCAGAGAAAGCTTTTGGGAAACTCCAGGTAGAGATCACAGTATCTTCAAAAACATGTAGATGAGGATGAATGTAGTACATTCAGAGAACTGAAAGTAAATCAGTATTTTGGGACACAACCCTATTACTACTCCTAGTTACCACTTACTGAGGACTCTTTAGGTGCCAAATACATACTGTATTACGTATGTTATAAACATTTTTCATGTAATTAGGTCCTCACAACATCTCTTTGAGATAAACATACTTTATTGTCTTTTTAGAGGTGAGGAAATTTGGGTCCAAAGATTTTAAGCAACTTTCCAAAGATCAAGTAGCTTGTATATTGCAAAGCATGTATATAAACCCAGATCTATATTATTCAGAGCTCGTGAGGGGCTTTGGATGTGCCTTCATCTGTGTGAGAGGGAAACATTTCAGTCTGCAAATTCTCCTGGGTAAAAAGTCTTGAATGCCAAACTAAGGAGAAGGACTGTACCCTGAAAGCCAGTGGGGGCTGAAGAGTGGCCTCTTCTTTCAAGCTTCATCTTCTACCTCTTCACATGCACCTTAGTCACCTTGTACCACCGCCATGCCCGAACATAATTTAATCTTCGCATCTTTTTGCTTTGTCCATGCTTTCCCCTCTGCCTGGTACGCCCTCTTTCCGGGTATGCCTTTGTCTCCTGGGTAACTAGGACTCATCTTTCAAGACTTCATGGGGATTTCCTCTCTAGTTCACAGACATAGATACCATCCTTATTTAAGAAAGCTAGAATCATAAGCTTTCTAGAGACGGGTGGAAAGAGAACCAGGATAAGGGCAACCCTATTAAGAAAAGAGAATGCAATACAGTGTCATGAGCAGCAAAGGGTAAAACATGTTGAAAGATATTTTCTAGGTCAGGGAAAAAATGTGACATCAAATGAAGAATCATGAGGAAAATTAGATGGTTTATTGCCGGTGTAAAAAGACTGTTGAGCTTACAGGGACATAAAAGTAGCATATGCTGACTGAAGAGACTACCATTTCTTTGAACAACCCTGTCTGGACTCAGTCCTACATAATATGTTTATAATGTTTGCTTAAGATTCCTTTTGCGTCTCTAATCTTCAAATGTTAAATCTTGAACAGCAGTGTTCTGTTTTAGTATCCATTTCTCTCAATTATTTTACAAATTTATAAAACCAGGAAGCATTGGTATACAAGCTTCCTAGAAAATCTTTTATCAAAAACGCATTCATTTCACCAGCACTTAATGAGAACCTAAAAATACGCAGAGCATGGGACAGGCATTGATGAGTTCTACAACAGAGGAGCCTCTGAGATCCTACACAGAAGTTGCAAATTTGTACCTCATGGTGATGCTTTATTTGCTCTAGATATTTAAGAATATAAAAATTCAGAAGATTTCACATAATCATCTGGATTTCTGGCTTCAGCTGAAAAATTGGTGAATTGACATCACTAGGCTTGCAGTCCTAAATGGAAGAGGCTGGAGCTGGATGGTCCACCTTTTACAGAAGAGGCACATGGTTTGCAGTGTACCATGGACACCACCATACTGCCAGCCTTGGGGGTCTCAAAATGGAGCACCTTTCTTGACATTGCCCTCTCTCTTTCAACCATCACATTTAATGAGGAAATAAGTCAATTCAGTCTCTACAATATCCTTTGCTTCCAGTCTTCCTTTTCACTCTAACATCAGAGATTTTATTACCCACCTAATGAGAATTATAATAATAGCAGCTAACAAACTTAGACAGCATATTAAAAAGCAGAGATATTACTTTTCCTACAAAGGTCCATATAGTCAAATCTATGGTTTTTCCAGTAGTCACATAGGAAGAATTGATGCCTTCAGATTGTGGTGCTGGAGAAGACTCTACAAATACTGTAAACCATGAATATAGCTTCAAGCTTGGGTACAAGGCGCCCTGGTACCTTGAAGCCTTTCCAAGATGTAGAAAGAAACAGAATGCTTTAAAGGGATCGTTTGCTATTCCAGATCCTCAACTGCCATAAATATTCTTTCTTAAAATAGGTCTCCTTGGTAGAAAAGCTATGACCAACCTAGACAGAATATTAAAAAGCAGAGACATTACTTTGCCAACAAAGGTCCATCTAGTCAAAGTTTTGGTTTTTCCAGTAGTCTTGTACAGATGTGAGAGTTGGACTATAAAGAAAGCTGAGCACTGAAGAATTGATGCTTTGAACTGTAGTGTTGGGGAAGACTCTTGAGAGTAACTTGGACTGCAAGGAGATCAAGCCAGTCGATCCTAAAGGAAATCAGTCCTGAATATTCATTTGAAGGACTGATGCGGAACCTGAAGCTCCAACACTTTGGCCACTTGATGCAAAGAACTGACTCATTTGAAAAGACCCTGATGCTGGGAAAGATTGAAGGCAGGAGGAGAAGGGGAGAACAGAGTATGAGATGGTTGGATGGCATCACCGACTTGATGGACACTGAGTTTGAACAAGCTCCAGAAATTGGTGAAACACAGGGAAGCCTGGCATGCTGCAATCCATGGGGTCACAAAGAGTCAGACACGACTGAGTGACTGAAGCTGAACTGAACTGAAAATGGGTGTGCCTGGTAACTCAAGTGATGTCTCAGCATTCGCCTTGACCATCACCTTTGTCTCACAGACTATCACCCATCCTCAATCTGATGAGGGCACATGGCCCCACAGTATAAAACACTCTAGGAAGTAAACAAAAGGACAATTTGAAATATTGGTGCAGGCACTGGGAACAGTCAATAGCTCTTTCAGCTGGGTAACAAACATTTTGAGGCCCAACCCAGTTCCAAGTTCCATTCCAAACGACATAAAGATGGAGTGCCATTGCTGTCTAACAGCACCTTAATAACTTTCCCTTACTGTTGTAATTAATCTGCAGTGTACCACAGGCTTCAATTTCTTTGTTGCCCTGTACTTAGGCTGGGGGCCAAGATGCAGGAGGGTTTTTCCTCAGTGTCCCTTCCGCCCTCTCTGCTGTCGGCAATCTCTGAGGCCAAGGTGACCGTGCTTCCCCGCCACTGGTTGTAGATGCCGCTGTGCCCTTGTTCCTGAGGACTAAGCCTGGGGGGGACTAAGCACAGGAGAGAGTCTGTTCTCCTAGTATAGGTTCTGTCTTAGGCAGGTCCTCTGTGCCTGGGTCTTTGAGAGAGCCTTTCTCAGAGTTCCTGCTCTTCCTTCCTGTAGCAACCACTCTCGGCCGTGTAACCAGGATTGGTCTCACAGGGGTTCCTTCCCTGTTCCGGGTGGTAGCAGACTTCTACCTACTGTCAGTATAAGTCCTGAGTCCATGATGGTTTCTTTTACCTTCCCTAGATGTAGGGGTCTTATTCTCCTGTCTCCTGTCTTTGCATGATTGGATCTTTGCTTGTGTTCTAGGAATGTGAACGTTACATATTCTACTCTCAAGGCAGAACAGTTTGAATTTCTAACCTGTTTGTGGCTTCTCCTCAAGTGATGGAAAGCTTCTGCTGAAGAGCCTGGGGAAGTCTGCAGGGCTTATTGCCAATCCCTTAGTGGCTGCCAATCCCTCCCTTCATGCCTGCACCAAGTAAGGGTACTCTCTCATCTCCTACCTTGCCCCCAGTCTTCCTCATGAGCACTAGTGATGAGCCACGAGGAATGGTTTATAGGCGACTGTCCCCACTGTTTTCTGGAATGCTTATCTATTTCAAACCAGCACATAAGCCCCCATTTGTGTGTGTGTGTGTGTGTGTGTGTGTGTGTGTGTGTGTGTATGTGTGTGTGCGCACGCGCGCACTCAGTCGCTCAGTCATGTCTGACTCTTTGCAACCCTATGGATTATCCTGCCAGTCTCTTCTGTCCATGGAGTTTTCTAGGCAAGAGTACTGGAGCAGGTTGCCAATTCCTCCTCCAGGCGATCTTCCCAACTCTGAGACTGAACCCACCTCTCCTGCATCTCCTGCATTGGCAGGCGGATTCTTTACCACTGAGCCACCTGGGAAGCCCAAACCCACACTTCGCCTGTAACATTTCATTTACATTTTTTCTGGCTTCTTCTTTCCTTTTACTAATGCTCTCTTCTCTTTTTCCTGTATGAAACCAAATATGAAAGGGTCTGTGTATCTCATCTCTTCTTGATGGAGATTGTCCCTCCTTGGAAGTTGGATCATTTGGTTGTCTTGCTACTTGAGTTCTCTGATGTACTCAAGAAAATTACACTTTTGTAGATTATCTGATCTTTTCCCATTGTGAAGATAAGAGTGTGTTTTTTGCAGCTTACAACATTTTCTGTAGAAACAGATGTCTTTGTTGACTTTTAAAAATAGTACTTTATTGAGGCATAAAAACATTACACATAATATAGTTCACTCATTTCGAGTGTCCAGTTGAATCCTCTTTCCAAATGCACACACCCATTCACTGCCCCACCTCAACTGCTGTAACTGAGACAGTGTCATGACCCTCAGAATTGCGTGAGAACATGGACATGACTCGGTAAACATTAGCCAGGGACAAAAGGTGTTGTGTGCACCTGGATTCACCTCTCCCTTCAGTCAGTTCAGTCACTCAGTCATGTCCGACTCTTTGCGACCCCAAGGACTACAGCATGCCAGGCTTTCCTGTCCATCACCAACTCCCGGAGCTTGCTCAAACTCACATCCATCAAGTCGGTGATGCCATCCAACCATCTCATCCTTTGTCATCCCCTTCTCCTCCTGCCTTCAATCTTTCCCAGAATCCGGGTCTTTTCAAATGAGTCAGTTCTTTGCATCAGGTGGCCAAAGTATTGGAGCTTCAGGTTCAGCATCAGTCCTTCCAATGAAAATTCAGGATTGATTTCCTTTAAGATTGACTGGTTTGATCTCCTTGCAGTCCAAGGGACTCTCAAGAGTCTTCTCCAATACCACAGCTCAAAAGCATCAATTCTTTGGTACTCAACTTTCCTTTTAGTCCAACTCTCACATCCATACATGACTACTGGAAAAACCATATCCTTGACTAGACGGACCTTTGTCAGTTAAGTAATGTCTCTGCTTTTTGATATGCTGTCTAGGTTGATCATACCTTTTCTTCCAAGGAGCAAGGGTCTTTTAATTTCATGACTACAGTCACCATCTGCAGTCATTTTGGAGTCCCCCCAAAATAAAGTCTGTCACTGTTTTCATTGTATCTCCATCTATTTGCCATGAAGTGATGGGACTGGATGCCATGATCTTCATTTTTTGAATGTTGAGTTTTAAGTCAACTTTTTCACTCTCCTCTTTCGTCTTTATCAAGAGACTCTTTAGTTCTTTTTAACTTTACTTTGTCCCTCCCTTGGGATCCTCTAATTGTTTCCTCCTAGCTGCTTCCCTGCCTCTGTTTCAACCTATTTTGCATTTCATAGCTGTGTGCAACCATCATCATAAATCAGTTTTAGAATATGTTCATCACCCCAAGATGGGCTTCCCTGATAGCTCAGTTGGTAAAGAACCCTCCTGCAATGCAGGAGACCCATGTTCAAATTCCTGAGTCAGAAAGATCTGCTGGAGAAGGGATAGGCTCCCCACTCCAGTATTCTTGGGCTTCCCTTGTGGCTCAGCTGGTAAAGAATCCACCTGCAATGTGGGAGACCTGGCTTTGATCCCTGGATTGGGAAGATCCTCTGGAGAAGGGAAAGGCTACCCACTCTGGTATTCTAGCCTGGAGAATTCCATGGACTATAGTCCATGGGGTCACAAAGTGTCAGACATGACTGAGCGACTTTCATACATCACCCCAAAATGATCCTTCATGCTGATTTACTCTTAATCCCTATTCTTGTCTCATCTTCATCCCAACCCTGAGCAACTATGGATCTAGTTTCTATCTCTACAGCCTTGCCTTTTTTGAACATTTCAAATTTCATATTGCAAATAGAATCAAGAAATACATGGTTTCTTGTGTCCGAGTCTTTTATTGAGCATACTAGTTTTGAAATCATGTGGAAACTGGCATGTATTAATAGTTCATTCCTTTTTACTGCTAAATTCTGTTTCATTTTGTCTGTTTCATATTCACCAGTTAAAAGACAATCAGGTGTCTCCAATTTGGAAGCCACTATGAATAACATCACTATGAATATTTTTTTCACTATGAATATTTATGTGCAAATCTCTGTGAATTTCATTGAATTTTTTAGCTATAACTCTTTGTTTTATTATCAGTGGTTGCTCAGCTCTAGTAAGCTATGGTTGGGCCCAAAATGATCCATAGCTTGTAATTTCTAAACAAAATTTTTTTGAACACAGCCCTTCATAGGTTTACATGTGGTTTATGGCCAATTTCACATTGCACCACAACAGCGGAGTTGAGCACCTTTGACAAGGACACTCTGGCCTACAAAGCCTTAAATATTTACCATATGGCCCTCTACTGGAGAAAAAAAAAAAAACCCCAACCTGCTCTTGAGTTTATAAGGTACGTATTTAACTTATGATTCAAATAATATAGTGCTCCAAAGCTAATATAGGAACTATACAACAGTATAATTCTATTTACACTCTGCTACCCTTTGTACTCTTGTTATCTCATAGTTTTATTTCTATCTCTGCTACAAACTCAGTACTGTATAATAGATACACAACCTACAGCTTATGTTCCTCTGGAGAATCTTGACTAATACATCATTTTTGTCATGTGTCTTTTTGTTAGGTTTCTTACAAGAGTTCTCATCTTTGATTCTTGTCAGTTTAATCAAGATATGAATAGCTGAGGAAGTCTGTTTTATTGCTTTAGGGATTCATTAAGCTTCGTAAATCTGTGAGCTGATATCTTCTCTCAGTTTGGGAATGGTTAGTCATTATCTCTTCAGATATATCTACTACCCTGTTATCTCTCTTTTCCTTTTATGTCTCTAATTACTTATATATTGGTCCAGTTGATATTGTCTCACATATTATAGATATTCTGGCCTTGGATTTTTGCCTTTTTTCTTTCGGTTCTTCATTTCATACAAATGCTACTGGCCTGTTTTTCAGTTTGTTGTTCCCTTCTTCTGAGTCCAAGTCTGTCATAATACAAATAAATTTTTCAGGTCTGCATTATTTTTTGTTTCATTTTTAACACTTTCATCTTAAGCTCCATCAAAAGAGCTCTTTGAGTTTTTTAAATAATTTTTATCTCTGGTAAAATTCCTCTATTACATTGTCCATTTTTTTCCCCTAGAGCCTTTAATATGTTTGCCAAAGTTATGTTAAAGTCTCTATCTAATAACACCAGTAACAGGACCATCCTTGAGTCTTCCTTATGTGACTTGCAATTTTTGACTCTGTGTCAGACATTCCATATAAACAACTAGTAGATATTGAAGGAAATACTACTCCCCTGTCAAAGGGCATACTCCTTCTTTCAAGATAGCAGAATGCAGGATTGAGTCAACTTAATCTCTCACTGAGGTGTGTCTAGACTTCGTACAGTTTTAGCTTGATTCAGTTCGTCACTGGCTTTAAACATTTTGAAGACAGATTTGCAGCAACATGGATGGACCTGGAGATGGACCAGAGAAAGACAGATATCATGACATCACTTACATGCAGAATCAAAAAATATGATACGAACGAACTTATTCACAAAACAGAAATAGACTCACAGACTTAGAGAACGAGCTTATGGTTACCAGGGTAAGGGTAGAGGGAGGGATAAATTGGGTGACTGGGATTGATATATACACATTGCTGTATTTAAAATATAACCAGCAAGGACTTACTGTATAACACAGGGAACACTGCTCAGTATTCTGTAATAACTCAAATGGGGAAAGAATTTGGAAAAGAGCAGATACATATATACAATGGAATCACTCTGCAGCACACCTGAAACGAACGCAGCATCATTAATCAGCTGTGTGCTAGGTCGCTTCAGTCGCGACCAACCTGTGTGACCCCATGGACTGTAGCGCCCCACGCTCCTCTGTCCATGGGACTCTCCAGGCAAGAGTACTGAAGTGTGTACTAACGCATATATATGGAATTTAAAAAGATGATAACAATAACCTTATATGCAAAACAGAAAAAGAGACACATGTACAGAACAGACTTTGGGACTCTGTGGGAGAAGGCGAGGGTGGGATGTTCTGAGAGAACAGCATTGAAACAAGTATACTATCAAGGGTGGAACAGATCACCAGCCCAGGTTGGATGCTTGAGACAAGTGCTCAGGGCAGGTGCACTGGGATGACCCAGAGGGATGGGATGGAGAGGGAGGTGGGAGGGGGGATTGGGAAGGGGAACACATGTAAATCCATGGCTGACTCATGTCAATGTATGGCAAAAACCACTACAATATTGTAAAGTAATTAGCCTCCAACTAATAAAAATAAATTTAAAAAAAGAGTACTGAAGTGGGTTGCCATGCCCTCCTGCAGGGGATCTTCCCAACCCAGGGATCAAACTCACATCTCTTATGTCTCCTTCCTTGGTAGGCAGGCTCTTTACCACTAGCACCACCTGGGAAGCCTAAATCAACAATGTTCCAATATTAAATAAAACTTAAAAAAAAATTTTGGAAGGCAGGATCAGAGAGTCCCTCCAGTAGAGCTTAAGTCTGATCAAACATAAGACTCCATAGATCTTTTTAAGCTTACGAGGCAGGCACCAGCTTTCCAACTCATGATGATAGCTTCTTCGGGTTTTGAGAGATTTTTATTTGCTCTCCAGTCTCACTTTCCACCTCAGTAGATTCCTTGTCTCTAACCTTTGGAAAGTGCTGTAGTACACCAGAGGAAGGCAGCCCAAATGCTTTGGAAAGATTTCTGTTAGGTCTCCCCTGTTTCCTCCCCTCTGGCCGGCCACTTCAGTAAATGGTGAGAGCTCAGACTGCTTCAGAGTCACGTGGCACAGCTCTCCTATTCTGTCCCCGGCTTCAGCCGTACACTGCCTTTCACCTGAAAGACGCTGCTTATCTCAAGAGAATTCTCTTAGCCTTACCCTGAAACCTCAACTGTAATGTAAGTAAGTGTGATAAAAGCAGATATCCTTGACTTGCTCCTGATCTTAGAGTGAATGCATTCTATCTTGCTCCACTAAGTATGGTGTTAATATTGTTTAGTACAGTCAGACAGAGAAGGAGAAATATTATATGACATCCCTTATGTGTGAAATCCAAAAATAAATGATACAAATGAACTTACTTACAAAACAGAAACAGGCTCACAGACTTAGAGAATGCAATTATGGTTGCTGGGGGAAGGGTGAGGGGAAGGGATAGTTAGGGAGTTTGGGATGGACACTCCTATATTTAAAATGAATAACCAACAAGGACCTACTGTATAACACATGGAACTCTACTCAATGTAATGTGGCAGCCTGGATGGGAGGGGGGTTTGGGGGAGAATGGATACATGTACATGGATGGCTGAGTCCCTTTGTTGTCCACCTGAAACTATCACAACATTATTAAGTGGCTATACTCCAATATGAAATAAAAAGTTTAAAAAAATATTGCTTAGTGTAGATGACAGCAACCTTATTACATGTCAAAATTTGTAACATACATCTAAACAGAACTTGGGAAGAAATTCACTTTGAATGCATTTATTAAAACAATAAAGTTTTAATTAGGTAACTCCCCATCTTAAGAAACCAAAAGAGACAATCTCAACAAACAAATCAACAAAGGAATCAAAAACTTTGAAAATCAAACAGCAATAGGAAGTGTGTGGTTTCATCCTGACACCAACAGGATGGTGGCTATCCACATACCAATCTATTCTCCAACACCAACTAGTTGTCCAACAATTCAGTTCAAGTCTATCATTAATTGTCCAGAGGTAGCACAGACCCCACAGGTTAAAATTTCAGTCTCACAAGACAGCCCCCATATCACACACTAGTTGAAAGTCCCAGAGGCCACTTGTACTTCTGATCAACCAGCTAGAAATATGGATTCCCACAACCCTTTCTTCAGGCTTGATCACTTACTAGAATGACTCACAGAATTCAGGAGAGCATTTGATTTAGTATTGCCTATTTATTATAAAGGATGCATCTAAGAAACAGTCAAATGATAGAGATACAACGGACAAGATATGGGTGGGCGGGGGGGCACGGAGTTTCTGTGTCTGTTCTGGGCATATCATCCTCCCAGCACCCTGATGTGTTCACCAACCCAGAAGGTCTTCAAATCTTGTTGGTAAATCTCCAGCCACACTTGCCTCCCCAGGGGTTGGGAGATAGGGCTAGAAGTTCCCACGCTTTAATCATGTATTTGGTCTTTATGGTGACCAGACCCCAGTCTAAGTCAAGTCACCTCATCAGCTTAAACTCAGCTGAGGTCTAAAGGGGCTCATTGTGAATAACAAAAGACACTCCTATCACTCAAAAATAATTTAAGAGTTTTAAGAGCTTTGTGTCAAAAACCAGGGACAAAAGCCAAATATACTTTTTATTACACCACAAGGAGTATTGACACAACTAAAATCTAGTCTTTGAAAAGACTAAAAAGGAAGACAAGTCTCTTAAAGATTGATTGAGAGAAAATTAATGGACAAAATAGAGGATGAGAATAAGTGTATATACTCCAGAAGCTAAAAGAAAGAATGATATAAAGCTGATGAACCAACAAATTCAAAAACTAAAAGAAATGAAGCATTTCTGAAAATATAAAATGCCAAATTAGCTTAATAAGAAAAAGGAAACTCAGAGTGGTAAGAATTAAGGAAATAGAAATGATCATTAAAGACTTCTCCTTGAAATCAGCACTGGATTTAGACGGTTTTACAAGAGTCGGTGGTTGAACTTTTATGGAAGAGATACCCTATGTTATATAAGTTTTTCCATAAAACAAAGGGATAGGCTGCAATTCATTCTATGAAATATTATGCCAAAGCTGATAAAGATAACACAATCAGAAAAAATTACAGGCTCATTTAACTTAGGAATATAGATATGAAAGTCCTAAGTGGAACATTAGTTACCTAAATCTAACTGTGTATAAGGTAAATAAAATACCCATTTTAGTGATCAGTAACCATTCAGATTATGAGAATCCAATTAAAACAAGAGTTTATTTAATATCAGTGCTTCAACTTACATGGCCTCATGTTTGTTTTATAAGGGTCATTTTTGACTTAGGACATCTTGCCAGCGGGTGCTCCCTATGAAATGAGATCCATCATGTAGCCTACATTTGCAGGAGTGCTGTTGCTACCTTTCCTCTTAGGGAACATCAGCTGGTTTACAACACTAATAGTCTAAGATTCAATGCCCCCTTTTATCAACTGTTGCAATGAGTGTGGTATAAATTTGCTTTGTCTTCATCAAGTTCTTTTGCTCTATTTTTTCTCCCTGAATTTTGTTCTCTTTATCCTAAAGACTGAATCACACAAGCATCATATATAACACATCTTTGTGAGCATAGTCTTAGAGTAAGATGTGTCATTGCTTAAAAAGAAAACTCTTTAATGAGAGAAGATAAGACTTATCATACAGTGTGATTAACAAAGAAAAATGCTTTGGCAGGTTGTGTTCTCAAAAATCATTTTAACTATTGAAGTAATTGTGCTTATTTTGGTGGTATTTGGGGTTGTTATAGTAGAAATAGATGTTATTTTGATGCTGAGATTACTTAAAATATTTTCCTATTGAAATTAATAATAACCATACTTCATAAGAATTCACTTTTATAATTCAGGTTTTTTCAAAAACAGGTATATTACTCTTATAAGGTGAAGTAATCTTAACCTTATGATCAAATTAGATTTATCTAAGGAGTGCCATTACCCTTTTAAAATAGAAAATCTGTAAATGTAATTAATGAAATCCCATTAAGAAGAAAAATTAATGTTTATTTCCATAGGTGCACAAAAGTATTTGATAAAGTCATTTAGATTCATATAATAGATATCTCTTTTTAAACTCCAAAAAAATGAGAAATAGAAGGGAGCATTCACTTTAAAAAAAGACTCTAATGGAGTATAGTTGATTTACAATGTCGTGTTAGTTTCAGGTGTATAGCAAAGTAAATCAGTTATACATATATGTACATCCACTTTTTTTTAGATCTTTTCCCATGAAAGCCATTCAGTTCAGTTCAGTAGCTCAGTCGTGTCCAACTCTTTACGACCCCATTAATCACAACATGCCAGGCCTCCCTGTCCATCACCAACTCCCGGAGTTTACTCAAACCCATGGCCATCAAGTCAGTGATGCCATCCAGCCATCTCATCCTCTGTCGTCCCCTTCTCCTCCTGCCCCCAATCCCTCCCATCATCAGGGTCTTTTCCAATGAGTTAACTCTTCGCATGAGGTGGCCAAAGTACTGGAGTTTGAGCGTCAGCGTCAATCCTCAGTACCGAATAGCGTTACTGTGCTATTACAGCAGGTTCTTGTTTGTCATCTATTTTATATACAGTAGGATGTGTATGTCCATCCCAATCTCCCGACTTATCCCTCCCCCTCGTATCCCCTGGTAACCATTAGATTGTTTAAATGATTATCTGGAGTCTGCACAACGTAGGGTAGGAATCTTATTTTATAACGTTTTCCTTTGTTTTCAGGACAAGAAGTTGTTCATTAAACTGTGTATCATGTTCATCAACTTCTAATGACAACTCTGCTATTTTTCAAGATTTCTTAGCAGGTTGATTTATGGGCTTTTTATTCTATCTCTGTGATCAATCTGTTTAGATGTGCAAATACCAGACTATCTTAATTTCAATTGCTTTTGGTCCTTTATTTTGAGCTGCTTCTGCAGATTTGGTTACTTACTTTTGGGCTGTTGCTCTTCCATATAATAATTAGAGTCAGCTGATAGGGATCTGACAGAACCTGGGGGAGAGTTGCAATTGACATGATATTAAACTTTTGTATTCATAAACATGACATGCATTTCATTTATTCAGACCTTCTTTGATGTCCTTCAGTATTTTATAATGTTGCCATAAAAATGTTTTATGTCCCATGTTAATTTTAGATGTTACTGCAAATAGAAATTTTTACTATTATATATTTAATTGGTCATTATTACTGCTTAGAAAGAAATTGATTTTTTATGTTGATTAGTTTCCTAGGGGCTGCCATAACAATGTATAATAAACTATATAGCTAAAACCATATGCATTTATTCTGTCACAGAGGCAGGAAGTCTGAAATCAAGGTGTGAGCACAATGACACCCCCCCCCGCCCCCGAAGACTCCAGGAAAGAATCCTGGCTCGCCTGTCACGGTTCCTAGCGAGCCCAGGCTCGCTTGTGCCAGGCTTGGCTTGTACCAGCGTAACTGCAGTCTCTGCCTCCATCTCCACCTGGCATTTTTGCCTCTGTGTCCTCTTTATTTTCACAAGGACATCAGTCACTGAATCTAGGGTCTAACCTAAATTGAGAATGACTCCATCTAGAGATCCTTACATAGTTATATTTACAAAGACTCTCCTTCCAGATAAGGTCACAATCTGAGGTGCCAGGTGGACTTGAATTTTGGGTGGGCACTATTCAACTCACAATCTTACATCAAACAACTTGATCAAAGTTTCTTATTATGTCTAATAGTCTGCAGCTTGTCTATGTGGTCTTATATGTCATCAAACAGGAAATTTTCTCATCTTCTGTCACTCCCCACCGAATACCCATCCCCAGTTCAGGTCTTCTGACTTTCATTATAACTCTAGGACAGTATTGAACAAAAGTTGTAGTGATAAGCAACTTTAATTTGTTCCTAACTTTAGCAAGAATTCCTCTAAGATTTCACAGATAAGTGTAATGTACTCGATGAAGGGCTTTAATAAGTATCCTGTATTATACTAATTGTTTCCTTCAATTCCTAGTTTGCTGAGAAGTTGCTTTTATATTGTGTTGTTTTTAAGTTGTGAATGAGTGTTGCATTTTTTTGGCTTTTCTTTTTGACGTCAGCTGAAATGATCACATTTCTTTTATCTAAATGTTAATGTGGTTATAGGGAGGAAAAAAGTGGTCCTCTGTCCTCCCATGTTCAGTAGCTGGAGAGTCCTATATAGTTTATCTTTTCCTCTTGATCAATTTACTAGAAAGTTGCTTGTTTCTAGTTTCGTTCTAAGAATTAGCTTTTTATTTTGTTGATTATTTCTATCACTTCTTTGTTTCATTTCCTATAGTATCTGCATATATTTATTATTTCCTTGCTTCTACTTTTTTTAGGTTTACTATGCTCTTCTCTTCTGTTCTTGACTTGGACCTCTAACTCATTTAGTGTTCATTCTTACTGCTATTTAATAGTTGCATCTACAGTTAGATATTTCCCCCTGAGTACAACTTGGAGGCTTTCTATAACGTTTGATATAAAGTATCCTCATTGTTATTCACTGTCAAATATTTTGTGATTTCATTATGCTTTATATATAAATGATGAATTTAAACATTATTGAGATTTCCCTTGTGACCAGTAATTTTTATTTTCATATGTACTTAAAAATAATGTAGTGTTTCTGTTTCCTTAATTTTTACCCTACCTTTCTGGGATTCTTATTAAGTATGGACATTGACATTTTTACTTCTTTGCTCCATATCTTT
Source organism: Muntiacus reevesi (assembly GCF_963930625.1). Taxonomy (NCBI): domain Eukaryota; kingdom Metazoa; phylum Chordata; class Mammalia; order Artiodactyla; family Cervidae; genus Muntiacus; species Muntiacus reevesi. The sequence goes on from NC_089257.1 coordinate 66,539,178, forward strand.
TAACTTGTCTTTCACATTCTTTCAACTCCTTCTTGATGATTTCTGGAGAATTCTTCAACCTGATCTTCAAACTCACCTGCCAGGTTACTAATTTGATTTTTGTATACATTTTGCTCTTTCACTCAATTGTTATTTATTTTGGTTATTATATATTTTAATTAAAACATCAATATATTTCAGATCAAGACTCTTCCACTCGTTCTTCTTAATGACTGCTCATTTCTGTTTTACAATCAGGCAACTGGTATCTCTTCTCTCTCTCGAATGATATTTGTTTTGCTTAATTCTAATTCTTGGCTTATGTGGCTCATTACTTTTCTCCTGTTTTATATAGGGATTGTGCTCTTCAGATGTCTCATTATTTTTTCCTGTGAGGTCACATTTCCCTGGGATTAGTGGAATCAACAATCATGTCTTCCTAGGAGAATAGACCAAATTCCAGGCCTTAGCTTGCACCACTGGCAGGGAATTTGCAGGGGTTCTTAAAAGGGTTCTTTGGTGCTAAGAGCTTGTTTTGCTCTGTCCTTATCAATTTCTCTTTCTGTTACTCACACATCCAACCCGCCGTGGCTTTTCTGTAACTCCACCCAAGTGCCGCTTTCCCAAGTGCCGCTTTCCCAAGCGCTGGAATCCTCTTGTGATCTAGTCAGGTATCGGGACACATGTGAGGGAAATTCAGGGGCTGCTCTAATGACGCTTGTTGCCACAGGTATTTAAGGCAAGGGACTGGGGATACTAAGCATGCATTATTATAATATATAGGGAAATCCCATACAATGAAGTACTACCTGAAACAAAAGGACAGGCGTGCCCCCACAGCGACGGAAGAGGTTAAAGTTTAGCACTAGCTCGTTCCCTTGCACAAGCAGGGTTCACCTCTCTACAGACCTCAGGGTCCCCTAGCGGTGCCGGATGTTACTACACCGCCTCCCTATTAGGTGCCGGGAGAAGTTGCGCTGCAGAGGCAATCTATGTTCTAAGCACGGCCTTGTAAGGAAATTAAAAGGGGTCAGAGTGCTCATCTGAATCTTTACCCTGTCCATAGCTTCCAGGTTTTTTCTGCCCTAGGTTTCCTTCCTCTCCCTAGACCTTCACCTCCATCAGGCACATCAGAACCCAAAACCTAGGGCTATCTCACAGTTTTCATTAATATCTGAAATAGACCACCTCTTCTCACTTCTGTGGCATCTCCAGCGCTGAATCAAGAGAGAGACTCAAAATTCTCTGTTAGTATCCCATCTTCCTAACTCACAGGAACACTGATTATTAACAATGGGGGGGGGGGGGGAGGAGTACCTGGAAACCTAATTTTGAAAAATGAGAGCAACAAAAGGAGAGTTATTCCAGCAGATAAGATGTCTGTATCTTTATATTTGTATAGAACCATATTTTTCTACAAGGAAAAAAAAAGCAAAATAAACCCTCAAACAGTAACATTTACAGATGAAAAATAGACCAAACAGGATGAAGAGCCCAGAAATATACCAGGTATAGGTGGCAATGTGAAATGATAGAAGTGGCAGCAACAATCTGTGTGAACATGATAGACTATTTGGCAAGTTATTTAGTAGATGACATGGCAGGGAATGAACCATTTCATGGAAAAATATATTATTTTCTCCACTTGAAAAAGTTTTTAAGCTTTTAATTTTGAAATAATTTTATAATTACAGAAAAGTTTAAAAATAATACAGAGAGTTTTCATATACCCTTCAGCCAGATTCTCTCAATGATAACATCTGGTATAATCGTTATAAAATGTTTAAAATCAAGAAATTAACTTTGGTACATGAGTGGCTAAACTAGGCACTTTATTTGAATTTCACCAGTGTTTCCACAAAAGTCCTTTTTCTGTTTCAGAACCCAATTTAAGAATCCCACATTGCATTCAGTCATCATGTCTCCTTAGTGTCCTCCAATCTCTGAAAACTGCTTAATTTCACATTATTTTTCATGATCATGACACTTCTGGAGAGTATTTGTGAGTTATTTTCTCAATTGTCCCTCCATTTTGCTCTATCTGATATTTTCTCATAATTAGATTGGGGTCATGCATTTTTCTCAAGAATAATATAGAAGTGGTATGTCCTTCTCAGTACAATATCATGAAAGGAAATTTGCCTTATTACTGCTGATATTAATCTTCACCACTTGCATAAGCCAGTGCCTGCTGATTTTCAACACAAAGTTACTATTTTTCACTTTGAAATTAATAAATGTATTGATGGAGAGCTATTCTTGTTTCTCCTCAAACTTCCACCCAGTGATTTTAGGATTCATCAGCAAATCTTGACTACTGCAATTATTACTACAGTGTTCTCACACAGAGAAATGATTTATCTTAACAATGGATCTATTTATTGTGTGTGTGTGTCTGTGTGTGTGTGTGTGTGTGTGTGTGTGTGCACACGCGTGCACTCTCAGTCCTTCAGTCATGTCCAACTCTATTGCACCCTCATGGACTGTAGCCCACCAGGTTCCTCTGTCCATGGAACTTGCCAGGCAAGAATACTGGAGTGGGTTGCCATCTCCTACTTCAGGAAATCTTCCTGACCCTGGGATTGAAGCCATGTCTCTTGCATCTCCTTCATTGGCAGATGGATTCTTTACCACTGTACCACCTGGGAAGCCCTATTTATAGTAGAAAATTGAATACTTTTCATTCTTAAATGCGTGTTTGTCACTCTACTTCATTCACATCTTCATAAGAAAAAATACATACACTTCTTTTACAATCTTATAACTACAAAAAAGTCTTGGGTTCCAGTCAACCCTGAAGGGCAAGACTGCATGTAGATTTTTAAAATAAGTTCCTCTTCGTTCTGTCTTGGAGTTAAAGTGTCAACCGGGCAAACCTGTTATTCAACATTTGGTCGAAAACTGACTAGATGGCCAGATACCCATATCCTTCTGCTCCGGCTATGCAAATGCATCCAAGTTGTTTAGGAAACT